>NC_091188.1:37556374-37563874 GCF_040958095.1 Procambarus clarkii | reverse complement strand
TAGGAGGAGGACCACAAGACCAGGAGCGACAGGGAACTGGCTACGAAGGAGAGGAGTAAAGAGGAGAGGATAAATCATATAAGGGAGATAAAGCTGAGTGATACGAAACACAAGAAGTATAAGAACAGCCGTTGAATAAGATGGATTCTCTATTCTTGTGGACACTCAAGAACAGGCCCACTCCCGAGGACACTCAAGAATAGGCCCACTCCCGAGGACACTCAAGAATAGGCCCACTCCCGAGGACACTCAAGAATAGGCCCACTCCCGAGGACACTCAAGAATAGGCCCACTCTTGTGGACACTCAAGAACAGGCCCACTCTTGTGGACACTCAAGAATAGGCCCACTCTTCTGGACACTCAAGAATAGGCCCACTCCCGAGGACACTCAAGAATAGGCCCACTCCCGAGGACACTCAAGAACAGGCCCACTCCCGAGGACACTCAAGAATAGGCCCACTCCCGAGGACACTCAAGAATAGGCCCACTCCCGAGGACACTCAAGAACAGGCCCACTCCCGAGGACACTCAAGAACAGGCCCACTCCCGAGGACACTCAAGAACAGGCCCACTCCCGAGGACACTCAAGAACAGGCCCACTCCCGAGGACACTCAAGAACAGGCCCACTCCCGAGGACACTCAAGAACAGGCCCACTCCCGAGGACACTCAAGAACAGGCCCACTCCCGAGGACACTCAAGAACAGGCCCACTCCCGAGGACACTCAAGAACAGGCCCACTCCCGAGGACACTCAAGAACAGGCCCACTCCCGAGGACACTCAAGAACAGGCCCACTCCCGAGGACACTCAAGAACAGGCCCACTCCCGAGGACACTCAAGAATGAGCAGAAACCCTTTCAGTGAAGTGGGTTGAAGATAGAAAGATTAAAGTGTGAAGATGGATAAGAAAATGATAGTGAAGATTGGGGGAGGGGTGGTTGTGGGGCTCATCTTTGGGGGGCGCAGTGATAATGGGGGAGGGAGACTTAACTAAACAGTTAAGTTACTTAAGTCTTAAGTAACTTAAGTAACTTAAGACTTAACTCTACAGTTCAATAAGTACCAAAACACAGTCCCAGCTAAGGCAGCTCCAGCGTCTGATAAGTATTACACAGGAGCACCATTACAAGAATGTTGACGAAGCAATAAGAGCAACAACTTAGTATCACTCTTAGATATCTCTTAAAAAGTTAAAGAGTTGTGGTTAAAATGAAGCTCACAACCTAGTGGATAATCCTTGCAGACTTGAGCAGAGTTGTATTAAATACATTACTAAAATAATTATTGAATTAAATAATTACTAAAATACAGACATTTTAGGGAGAAAATATCTGTGATTCACTTAAAGATTTTATAATTTCGCCTTTTGAATATTTTATGCAAATGTAAGGATTATAGGAGCGAAGTTTTCACTCGCCAATAAAATATATATTTTACATAAATATATTAATTATTTACTATTTTAATTATTTATGATTCATTATTGAATTATTTATTATTCAATTATTTTGTGAATTATTTATTATTTATTTATATAATGAATTATTTACTATATATTTATGAATTATCTATTATTTATTTATGAATTATATAATATTTATTTATGAATTATTTATGATTTAATTATTTGTTATTTGTATTCATGTGTTTAATTATTTATTTTATTAGTCTGAAAACTTTTATCTAATACACGAATACATATCTTAATAACTTCTGAAGAAAATAAATAAGTTATTGAGTTAACTGAATTTTGTGTATATAAAAACAACACTGCTAGTCGATATAAGTTACTACCAGACATATTGTTTAATATTATTGATGAAATTAAATCAAATCAAAGGTTTATTCAGGTAAAGTACATACATTCAAGGTGAGGTAGAAACATTGATGGATTTATATATAGAGCTAGTACATACAAAGCCTAAAGCCACTATTATGCAAAGCGTTTCGGGCAGAAACGCTGCCCGAAATGATCTAAATCTAAAGATATCAAAAGAAAAGATCTAAAGAATGAGAGAATATTAGAGACAACTTGACTCCCAACAAGTGTTATTCTTAGTGATATTTTGCTTCAAACTTATTTAAACAATCAATATAAATGTAGCTCAACTATATATATAGGAATAATTAAATGAAAGGTTCCGTATATTCCAACCACTTGGGGTGGACGGTACAGCTTCATGCAGGTCTGAGTTCAATCCCCCGACCGTCCACACAAGTGGTTGGGCACCATTCCTTCCCACCGTCCCATCCCAAATCCTTATCCTGACCCCTTCCCAGTGCTATATAGTCGTAATGGCTTGGCGCTTTCCCATGCTAGTTCCCTTTCCCTTCTCATAAAAAAATTGGATATCGATTGACAACAATGACTTAAAGGTGCAATACAAAATTAGTTATCGTAATGAAACAGGATATCTTTTGTTGTGGAGAAATGTAAACAATTTATTTTCCTAGCAATCACTGACGGCTGAATTCGTAGTCTTGAGGTTCCGGGTTCGATCCCCGGTGGAGGAGGAAACAAATGGGCAGAGTTTCTCTCACCCTGATGCCTCTGTTAGCCTAGCAGTAAATATGTACCTGGGAGTTAGACAGCTGCTACGGGCTGCTTCCTGGGGGATGTGTAACAAAAGGAGGCCTGGTCGAAGATCGGGCCGCGGAGACGCTAAGCCCCGAAATCCTCTCAAGATAACACTCAAGATAACCACAAGATAACCTCAAGATAATCTCAAGATAGGAGTTACATATTTAGGTAATAATACCAACGTAAATCAAAAGGATATTTATAGTTGTATAAGAAATTATTCTATGATGAACCAGTCACGGTAAAGATTTAATTGAAATATCTTTATGTAGTAAAGTAACTATTACAATAGTAACTATTCAACCCGTCCTTCTAATAGTACGTCGCATTTTGACGTATATACCCAAGTCCAAAAACTGTCGTACAAGGAAAATGAAGTGGCTGGTGAAATACGCGAACTGTTTCGTTTTCTGTTTTGGGTCCTCTGGTAGGTTAGGATTAGGGCACGTTAGTACGACTGTTTCTTGACGTTGGGGAACATAAATCATATTGTTTACCGACTAATTATTGACCATGAATATTACTCTCGTAACTAAGAAGTGCAGATAAAAAAAAGTGATATCCTTTGTCACATCTGAGGGGGAGTCTTAGTGATATCCTTTGTCACATCTGAGGGGGAGTCTTAGTGATATCCTTTGTCACATCTGAAGGGGAGTCTTAGTGATATCCTTTGTCACATCTGAGGGGGAGTCTTAGTGATATCCAACACCAGATCTGAGGTCCCTATGCAAGTTGCAATTGCTCGATGATAACTGAATGAAAAGTGCAAATGTTGGTTGGGAGATGTTTAGTCTACACCTTACGGATTGGCCACGATCTGATTGGCCACAATCTGATTGGCCACGATCTGATTGGCCACAATCTGATTGGCCACAATCTGATTGGCCACGATCTGATTGGCCACGATCTGATTGGCCACAATCTGATTGACCACAATCTGATTGGCCACGACCTGATTGGCCACGATCTGATTGGCCACAATCTGATTGGCCACAATCTGATTGGCCACAATCTGAGTGGCCACACTCTGAGTGGTCAAATTTTGAGAAGCATTTACCTTACAAATAAATCTTTGATTTATTTTCACTTGTCACCAGGTAACTGGAACCTATTTAACACACAAAGATACGATCAATACTTTAGTATTGGATCTAATATGGGTTATCTGGTATTATTGTTCATTCTGTTATGTTCAAGTTAGTAGGGAGCACGTCACGAAATGTGAAACACCGCTTCGGTACACGAACGGGCACGTTTTATCGTCCAGATTCACGGAGCAGTTACACAAGGACTTACGAACCTGGGGCCAGATTCACGGAGCAGTTACACAAGGACTTACGAACCTGGGGCCAGATTCACGGAGCAGTTACGCAAACACTTACGAACCTGGGGCCAGATTTACGAATCAGCTACGCAAACACTTACGAACCTGGGGCCAGATTCACGGAGCAGTTACACAAGGACTTACGAACCTGGGGCCAGATTCACGGAGCAGTTACACAAGGACTTACGAACCTGGGGCCAGATTCACGGAGCAGTTACACAAGGACTTACGAACCTGGGGCCAGATTCACGGAGCAGTTACGCAAACACTTAAGAACCTGGGGCCAGATTTACGAATCAGCTACGCAAACGCTTACGAATCTGAGGCAAGATTCACGAAGCAGCTACGCAAGCACTTACGAACGTGTACATCTTTTCTCAATCTTTGACGGCTTTGGTTACATTTATTGAACAGTTTACAAGCATGAAAACTTGCCAATCAACTGTTGTTATTGTTATAAACAGCCTCCTGGTGCTTCGGAGCTCATTAACTGTTTAATAATTGTAAACAAAGCCACCAAAGATTGAGAAAAGATGTACAGGTTCGTAAGTGCTTGCGTAACTGCCACGTGAATCTGGCCCCAGGTTCGTAAGTGCTTGCGTAACTGCCACGTGAATCTGGCCCCAGGTTCGTAAGTGCTTGCGTAACTGCCACGTGAATCTGGCCCCAGGTTCGTAAGTGCTTGCGTAACTGCCACGTGAATCTGGCCCCAGGTTCGTAAGTGCTTGCGTAACTGCCACGTGAATCTGGCCCCAGGTTCGTAAGTGCTTGCGTAACTGCCACGTGAATCTGGCCCCAGGTTCGTAAGTGCTTGCGTAACTGCCACGTGAATCTGGCCCCAGGTTCGTAAGTGCTTGCGTAACTGCCACGTGAATCTGGCCCCAGGTTCGTAAGTGCTTGCGTAACTGCCACGTGAATCTGGCCCCAGGTTCGTAAGTGCTTGCGTAACTGCCACGTGAATCTGGCCCCAGGTTCGTAAGTGCTTGCGTAACTGCCACGTGAATCTGGCCCCAGGTTCGTAAGTGCTTGCGTAACTGCCACGTGAATCTGGCCCCAGGTTCGTAAGTGCTTGCGTAGCTGCTTCGTGAATCTGGCATCAGATTCGATTCGTAATGCTATAGGAAGAACAATAGATAACACAGTTAGTCATTAATGCCATAGGAAAATGAATTGATGACACAGATCCTGTCATAAATGACGTATGTATTACCGTAGACGACGCAGATATGCAACAGTGATTGCCGGAGATGTCAACAGAGCAGTAAGTAGTGATCCACTCTGAGCACCAGGGGCTATCTTGAGGGTATCTTGAGATGATTTCGGGGCTTTAGTGTCCCCGCGGCCCGGTCCTCGACCAGGCCTCCACCCCCAGGAAGCAGCCCGTGACAGCTGACTTAACTCCCAGGTACCTATTTACTGCTAGGTAACAGGGGCATTCAGGGTGAAAGAAACTTTGCCCATTTGTTTCTGCCTCGTGCGGGAATCGAACCCGCGCCACAGAATTACGAGTCCTGCGCGCTATCCACCAGGCTACGAGGCCCCTTCTGGGGCCTCGTAGCAGTTACGTAGCAATTCACGAAGCAGTTACGCAAGCAATTACGAACCTAGGGACAGATTCACGTAGCAGTTACGCAAGCACTTACGAACCTGAGGACAGATTCACGTAGCAGTTACGCAAGCACTTACGAACCTGTACATCTTTTCTCAATCTTTGGTGGCTTTGTTTACAATTATTAAACAGTTAATGAGCTCCGAAGCACCAGGAGTCTGTTTATAACAATAACAACAGTTGATCGGCAAGTTTTCATGCTTGTAAACTGTTTAATAAATGTAACCAAAGCCGTCAAAGATTGTGGAAAGATGTACACATTCGTAAGTGCTTGCGTAACTGCTTCGTGAATCTGGCCCCAGGTTCGTAAGTGCTTGCGTAACTGCTTCGTGAATCTGGCCCCAGGTTCGTAAGTGCTTGCGTAACTGCTTCGTGAATCTGGCAGCAGGAAACTACATTTTCTCACTGTTATTGATATTACTCTTGTCTCTATCACGTTCCTGTTATCTTTAGATTAGTAATTACTGTTATTTTAATATATAACACTATCACTATAAACCTTTTATACAAAAACGAACGAGGCTGTTTGGTTTCTTAAGTCCGCTAGACGAGCTTAGTGCACCTTTAAAGGAATGTAATTTAAGACTTACTTCGTGAATAAGCAACATAAGTTAACATAATGGCACAGAAACAACATGTCCTCTTAAAAATAAGGTCGCTTATGGCCATTTACCCGTATGGCCGAAAGTGGACGTAATTTGAAAATGAAAAAAAAAATGAAAATAAATTTGGAATTTTTTTTTCAACAACAGTAAGTTAAGGGTCCTCTGATAGGTTAGGTGGGCAGGAAATTCTCATAAAGTTTCAAAACGTTATGAAAAGTTTCCTCTTCTAAGCTTGCCGAGTGGGCCGGACGACTCAAACAGAAAACGGAACAATACGTCACTTTCGTGAGTCGATTTCATTTCAAATTACGTCCAAATTTGGTCATAGCGCGCATAAGGCCATAGGTCTATTTAGCAATAGCGCACATAAGGCCATAGGTCTATTTAGCCATAGCGCGCATAAGGCCATAAGTCTATTTAGCCATAGCGCACATAAGGCCATAGGTCTATTTAGCAATAGCGCACATAAGGCCATAGGTCTATTTAGCCATAGCGCACATAAGGCCATAAGTCTATTTAGCCATAGCGCACATAAGGCCATAGGTCTATTTAGCCATAGCGCGCATAAGGCCATAAGTCTATTTAGCCATAGCGCACATGAGGCCATAAGTCTATTTAGCCATAGCGCGCATAAGGCCATAGGTCTATTTAGCCATAGCGCGCATAAGGCCATCGGGCGCATACGAGCCAAAAGTGACGTTATTTTTAAGAGGACGGGTTACAGAAACACCAGTATTGCGAGTGTGGCATTCATTGTTAATTTTATATTCCAAGTGATAAACAAAAGTTAAAATGCGCTAGTGCAGAGCAGGGTAAGAATGAATGTGAAAGAGAGAAGCAGAGTTATAACTGGGGCCAGATTCGCGAAGCAGTTACGCAAGCAGTTACGAACCTGGAGGCCAGATTCACGAAGCAGTTACGCAAGTACTTACGAACCTGGGTCCAGATTCACGAAGCAGTTACGCAAGTACATACGAACCTGGGGGCCAGATTCACGAAGCAGTTACACAAGCATTTACGAACCTAGGGACTAGATTCACGAAGCAGTTACGCAAGCAGTTACAAACATGTACATCTTTCCTCAATCTTTGACGGCTTTGGTTACATTCATTAAAGAGTTCACAAACATGAAAACTTGCCAATCAACTGTTGTTATTGTTATAAACAGCCTCCTGGTGCTTCGGAGCTCATTAACTGTTAAATAATTGTAAACAAAGCCGCCAAAGATTGACAAAAGATGTACAGGTTTGAAAGTGCTTGCGTAACTGCTTCGTGAATCTTGTCCCAGGTTCGTAAGTGCTTGCGTAACTGCTTCGTGAATCTAGCCCCTGGTTCGTAAGTGCTTGCGTAACTGCTTCGTGAATCTGGCCCCAGGTTCG
>NC_091188.1:37477122-37554622 GCF_040958095.1 Procambarus clarkii | reverse complement strand
TTTAGCTCTCCATGTAATTGTATCTCCATGTAGGTCTCTGGTCTCCCAGTCTATCTTCCCGTGGTTGAAGCCTCTCATAATTAACAGTCAGGTTTCCACAGGTAGCAGAAGCTGCTCTCTATATATTATATTCATGAATGCTATGTTGTTTCTATCATACACCTGTCTTATTATATGTCTTATTAGCCCCGGAGAAGCACATCATTTGTTATGACGCCTGACAGTTTTGTTTCTGCTAGTGCTATTACATCTCGGTTAAATTTTCTTATGCATTTACCCCAAGTTTACTTGCTTTATTTATAATCTTATTGATTCTCGAGTAGATGACCGTGACGTTCCCTTAGTTCTACCCATTAAAACTCTCCCCTTGACGGTCATTCAACTGGAGACGAAAGTTGATCTGGGGGGTAAAGGGGTTAGAATCGCTACAGGTACTGAGCCAAGTCACAGATACCGAGCCTAGTAACAGATACCGAGCCTAGAAACAGGTACCGAGCCAAGATATATAGTTATCATACATTAGGAGACTATGAACACATTCCTTATAATCATAAACACTGCAATTCCCTCTTATCATAACACCACCAGCCCAATCATACAATTATCATGCCACATTCAGGCACAAACGACGAAACAATCATGCCAGCTCTCCTAAACGTAGCCACGTAATCATTATCATTCTAACTGCGGGCAGACGTCAACTCGTAACAGCTCAATCCAGCCAACCTGTTGGCTGAGAGCGCCGATAAATTAGCAAGGCGCAGCTGGGCGCATGATAAACAATCCCTGACTCTTGGGGGCGCACTTGACTTCTCATGCGTCAGAAATCTGGGTTGTTAAGTGCGTCGTTTGGCGCCAACTACTTGAACCGCCGCAGTGGACGGGATAACAGGTGTAAACAGGAGTAGGGGGATGATATAGTGTAGGATAATGTATTTGGTAGTGAAAGCGTTGGAATCAATTAAGGAGAGAAGGAGCTGAAGGGTTAAGGCAGGGTTCGAGACCCGCTGCCCTGCATGGGAATGGTGTAATCTTGCACATGAGGCGGGTCGAAGCCTCGCGTCCACCTTTACCTCTCCTGCACCGGCCGGGTATACTGGTATACCCGCTCGTCTGGGGGTATATACCCGTCCACTGACGGCCCCTGGGGGTATATACCCGTCCAGTACTGGCCTGGGAGTATATACCCGTCCAGTGATGGCACCAGGGGCTATATACCCGTCCAGTACTGGCCTGGGGGTATATACCCGTTCAGTCCAGGCCTGGGGGTATATACCCGTCCAGTACTAGCCTGAGGGTATATACCCGTCCAGTACTGGCCTGGAGTATATACCCGTCCAGTGATGGCCCCAGGGGCTATATACCCGTCCAGTACTGGCCTGGGGGTATATACCCGTCCAGTCCAGGCCTGGGGGTATATACCCGTCCAGTACTGGCCTGGGGGTATATACCCGTCCACTGATGGCCCCTGGGGGTATATACCCGTCCAGTACTGGCCTGGGGGTATATACCCGTCCAGTACTGGCCTGGGGGTATATACCCGTCCAGTACTGGCCTGGGGGTATATACCCGTCCAGTACTGGCCTGGGGGTATATACCCGTCCAGTGATGGCCCCTGGGGCTATATACCCGTCCAGTACTGGCCTGGGGGTATATACCCGTCCAGTACTGGCCTGGGGGTATATACCCGTCCAGTGATGGCCCCTGGGGCTATATACCCGTCCAGTACTGGCCTGGGAGTATATACCCGTCCAGTACTGGCCTGGGGGTATATACCCGTCCAGTGATGGCCCCTGGGGCTATATACCCGTCCAGTACTGGCCTGGGGGTATATACCCATCCAGTACTGGCCTGGGGGTATATACCCGTCCAGTGATGGCCCCTGGGGCTTTATACCCGTCCAGTACTGGCCTGGGGGTATATACCCGTCCAGTACTGGCCTGGGGGTATATACCCGTCCAGTGATGGCCCCTGGGGCTATATACCCGTCCAGTACTAGCCTGGGGGTATATACCCGTCCAGTACTGGCCTGGGGGTATATACCCGTCCAGTGATGGCCCCTGGGGCTATATACCCGTCCAGTACTAGCCTGGGGGTATATACCCGTCCAGTACTGGCCTAGGGGTATATACCCGTCCAGGCCACAGTGAGGACACTATAGCCACCACCAAGTGCATGGTGAGGACACTATAGCCACCACCACCAAGTGCATGGTGAGGACACTATAGCCACCACCACCAAGTGCATGGTGAGGACACTATAGCCACCACCAAGTGCATGCTGAGGACACTATAGCCACCACCACCAAGTGCATGATGAGGACACTATAGCCACCACCAAGTGCACGGTGAGGACACTATAGCCACCACCAAGTGCATGATGAGGACACTATAGCCACCACCACCAAGTGCATGGTGAGGACACTATAGCCACCACCACCAAGTGCATGGTGAGGACACTATAGCCACCACCACCAAGTGCATGGTGAGGACATTATAGTAACCACCACCAAGTGCATGGTGAGGACACTATAGCCACCACCAAGTGCACGGTGAGGACACTATAGCCACCACCACCAAGTGCATGGTGAGGACACTATAGCCACCACCACTAAGTGCATGGTGAGGACACTATAGCCACCACCAAGTGCATGGTGAGGACACTATAGCCACCACCAAGTGCACGGTGAGGACACTATAGTCTCCACCAAGTGCATGGTGAGAACACTATAGCCACCACCACCAAGTGCACGGTGAGGACACTATAGCCACCACCCCAAGTGCACGGTGAGGACACTATAGCCACACCAAGTGCACGGTGAGGACACTATAGCCACCACCAAGTGCATGGTGAGGACACTATAGCCACCACCAAGTGCATGGTGAGGACACTATAGCCACCACCAAGTGCATGGTGAGGTCACTATAGCCACCACCACTAAGTGCATGATGAGGACACTATAGCCACCGCCAAGTGCATGGTGAGGACACTATAGCCACCACCAAGTGCACGGTGAGGACACTATAGCCACCACCAAGTGCATGATGAGGACACTATAGCCACCATTAGGTGCATGGTGAGGACACTATAGCCACCACCACCAAGTGCATGGTGAGGACACTATAGCCACCACCACCAAGTGCATGGTGAGGACACTATAGCCACCACCAAGTGCATGGTGAGGACACTATAGCCACCACCACCAAGTGCACGATGAGGACACAATAGCCACCACCAAGTGCACGGTGAGGACACTATAGCCACCACCACCAAGTGCACGGTGAGGACACTATAGCCACCACCACCAAGTGAATGGTGAGAACACTATAGCCACCACCACCAAGTGCACGGTGAGGACACTATAGCCAACACCACCAAGTGCATGGTGAGAACACTATAGCCACCACCACCAAGTGCACGGTGAGGACACTATAGCCACCACCAAGTGCACGGTGAGGACACTATAGCCACCACCAAGTGCATGGTGAGGACACTATAGCCACCACCAAGTGCATGATGAAGACACTATAGCCACCACCACCAAGTGCACGGTGAGGACACTATAGCAACCACCAAGTGCATGGTGAGGACACTATAGCCACCACCACCAAGTGCACGGTGAGGACTCTATAGCCACCACCAAGTGCATGATGAGGACACTATAGCCACCACCACCAAGTGCACGGTGAGGACACTATAGCCACCACCACCAAGTGCATGGTGAGGACACTATAGCCACCACCACTAAGTGCATAGTGAGGACACTATAGTAACCACCACCAAGTGCACGGTGAGGACACTATATTAAGGGGGTGCTATATTAAGCGTTGGGGGTGCTATATTAAGCTGGATTAGGGCATGGCTATACCAAAGGAAACAGAGTTAGTATAAATGGAATCAAGTCAGAGTGGGAAAATGTTGTAAGTGGAGTGCCTCAAGGCTCTGTCCTGGGACCTCTGTTGTTTATAATATATATAAATGATTTAGATTCAGGTTTGAGTAGCAACATTTGCAAATTTGCCGATGATACGAAAATCGGTAGGGAAATTAATTCGGAGGAGGACTCACTATCACTTCAAGTTGATCTAGATAGGGTTTTGAAATGGTCAAAGGATTGGCAGATGCAGTTTAATGCTGATAAATGTAAAGTTCTGAGGTTAGGTAATGATGATAGAGTTACAAGATACGAGCTAGATGGTGTTGTGATTGCGAAGTCGGATTGCGAAAGGGATCTGGGAGTTATGATTAGTAAGAATTTAAAACAAAAGGATCAATGCATAAATGTTCGTAATAAGGCAAATCGGACACTTGGATTTATTAATCGCAGCGTTAGTAACAAGACACCTGGTGTGGTTCTCAAGCTATATCTTGCTCTAGTTAGGCCCCATTTAGATTATGCAGTTCAGTTTTGGTCGCCATATTATAGAATGGATATAAATTCACTTGAACGTGTCCAGCGTAGGATGACTAAGTTAATTCCCCAAATTAGAAATCTTTCATATGAAGAAAGATTAACAAAGCTTAAGTTGCATTCACTGGAAAGGCGAAGAGTTAGGGGTGACATGATAGAGGTTTACAAGTGGATGAATGGACATAACCGGGGGGATATTAATAGGGTATTAAAAGTATCAACACAGGACAGAACACGAAACAATGGATATAAATTGGATAAGTTTAGATTTAGGAAAGACTTGGGTAAATACTGGTTCAGTAACAGGGTTGTTGATTTGTGGAACCAATTGCCGCGTAACATTGTGGAGGTGGGGTCCCTCGATTGTTTCAAGCACGGGTTGGACAAGTATATGAGTGGGATTGGGTGGTTATAGAATAGTAGCTGCCTCGTATGGGCCAATAGGCCTTCTGCAGTTACCTTTGTTCTTATGTTCTTATGTTCTTATGTTCTTACTATAGCCACCACCACCAAGTGCATGGTGAGGACACTATAGTAACCACCACTAAGTGCATGGTGATTACACTATAGCCACCACCCCCAAGTGCACGGTGAGGACACTATAGCCACCACCAAGTGCACGGTGAGGACACTATAGCCACCACCACCAAGTGTATGGTGAGGACACTATAGCCACCACCAAGTGCATGGTGAGGACACTATAGCCACCACCAAGTGCATGGTGAGGACACTATAGCCACCACCAAGTGCATGGTGAGGACACTATAGCCACCACCAAGTGCATGGTGACGACACTATAGCCACCACCACCAAGTGCATGGTAAGGACACTATAGCAACCACCAAGTGTATGGTGAGGACACTATAGCCACCACCAAGTGCATGGTGAGGACACTATAGCCACCACCAGGTGTATGGTGAGGACACTATAGCCACCACCATGTGCATGGTGAGGACACTATAGCCACCATCAAGTGCATGGTGAGGACACTATAGCCACCACCACCAAGTGCATTATGAGGACACTATAGCCACCATCAAGTGCATGGTGAGGACACTATAGCCACCACCACCAAGTGCATGGTGAGGACACTATAGCCACCATCAAGTGCATGGTGAGGACACTATAGCCACAACGACCAAGTGCATGGTGAGGACACTATAGCCACCATCAAGTGCATGGTGAGGACACTATAGCCACCACCAAGTGCATGGTGAGGACTCTATAGCCACCATCAAGTGCACGGTGAGGACACTATAGCCACCATCAAGTGCATGTTGAGGACACTATAGCCACCACCACCAAGTACATGGTGAGGCCACTATAGCCACCATCAAGTGCATGGTGAGGACACTATAGCCACCACCACCTAGTGCATGGTGAGGACACTATAGCCACCATCAAGTGCATGGTGAGGACACTATAGCCACCACGACCAAGTGCATGGTGAGGACACTATAGCCACCATCAAGTGCATGGTGAGGACACTATAGCCACCACCAAGTGCATGGTGAGGACACTATAGCCACCACCAAGTGCATGGTGAGGACACTATAGCCACCATCAAGTGCACGGTGAGGACACTATAGCCACCACAAAGTGCACGGTGAGGACACTATAGCCACCACCAAGTGCACGGTGAGGACATTATAGCCACCACCAAGTGCATGGTGAGGACACTATAGCCACCACCAAGTGCACGGTGAGGACACTATAGCCACCACCACGTGCACGGAGAGGACACTATAGCCACCACCAAGTGCACGGTGAGGACACTATAGCCACCACCAAGTGCACGGTGAGGACACTATAGCCACCACCAAGTGCACGGTGAGGACACTATAGCCACCCCCAAGTGCACGGTGAGGACACTATAGCCACCACCAAGTGCATGGTGAGGACACTATAGCCACCACCAAGTGCACGGTGAGGACACTATAGCCACCACCAAGTGCACGGTGAGGACACTATAGCCACCACCACGTGCACGGAGAGGACACTATAGCCACCACCAAGTGCACGGTGAGGACACTATAGCCACCACCAAGTGCACGGTGAGGACACTATAGCCACCACCAAGTGCACGGTGAGGACACTATAGCCACCACCAAGTGCACGGTGAGGACACTATAGCCACCACCAAGTGCACGGTGAGGACACTATAGCCACCACCAAGTGCACGGTGAGGACACTATAGCCACCACCAAGTGCACGGTGAGGACACTATAGCCACCACCAAGTGCACGGTGAGGACACTATAGCCACCACCAAGTGCACGGTGAGGACACTATAGCCACCACCATGTGCACGGTGAGGACACTATAGCCACCACCAATGCACGGTGAGGACACTATAGCCACCACCAAGTGCACGGTGAGGACACTATAGCCACCACCAAGTGCACGGTGAGGACACTATATCCACCACCAAGTGCACGGTGAGGACACTATAGCCACCACCAAGTGCACAGTGAGGACACTATAGCCACCACCACCAAGTGCATGGTGAGGACACTATAGCCACTACCAAGTGCATGGTAAGGACACTATAGCCACCACCACCAAGTGCATGGTGAGGACACTATAGCCACCACCACCAAGTGCATGGTGAGGACACTATAGCCACCACCAAGTGCATGGTGAGGACACTATAGCCACCACCACCAAGTGCATTATGAGGACACTATAGCCACCATCAAGTGCATGGTGAGGACACTATAGCCACCACCACCAAGTGCATGGTGAGGACACTATAGCCACCATCAAGTGCATGGTGAGGACACTATAGCCACAACGACCAAATGCATGGTGAGGACACTATAGCCACCATCAAGTGCATGGTGAGGACACTATAGCCACCACCAAGTGCATGGTGAGGACTCTATAGCCACCATCAAGTGCACGGTGAGGACACTATAGCCACCATCAAGTGCATGTTGAGGACACTATAGCCACCACCACCAAGTACATGGTGAGGCCACTATAGCCACCATCAAGTGCATGGTGAGGACACTATAGCCACCACCACCTAGTGCATGGTGAGGACACTATAGCCACCATCAAGTGCATGGTGAGGACACTATAGCCACCACGACCAAGTGCATGGTGAGGACACTATAGCCACCATCAAGTGCATGGTGAGGACACTATAGCCACCACCAAGTGCATGGTGAGGACACTATAGCCACCACCAAGTGCATGGTGAGGACACTATAGCCACCATCAAGTGCACGGTGAGGACACTATAGCCACCACAAAGTGCACGGTGAGGACACTATAGCCACCACCAAGTGCACGGTGAGGACATTATAGCCACCACCAAGTGCATGGTGAGGACACTATAGCCACCACCAAGTGCACGGTGAGGACACTATAGCCACCACCAAGTGCACGGTGAGGACACTATAGCCACCACCACGTGCACGGAGAGGACACTATAGCCACCACCAAGTGCACGGTGAGGACACTATAGCCACCACCAAGTGCACGGTGAGGACACTATAGCCACCACCAAGTGCACGGTGAGGACACTATAGCCACCCCCAAGTGCACGGTGAGGACACTATAGCCACCACCAAGTGCATGGTGAGGACACTATAGCCACCACCAAGTGCACGGTGAGGACACTATAGCCACCACCAAGTGCACGGTGAGGACACTATAGCCACCACCACGTGCACGGAGAGGACACTATAGCCACCACCAAGTGCACGGTGAGGACACTATAGCCACCACCAAGTGCACGGTGAGGACACTATAGCCACCACCAAGTGCACGGTGAGGACACTATAGCCACCACCAAGTGCACGGTGAGGACACTATAGCCACCACCAAGTGCACGGTGAGGACACTATAGCCACCACCAAGTGCACGGTGAGGACACTATAGCCACCACCAAGTGCACGGTGAGGACACTATAGCCACCACCAAGTGCACGGTGAGGACACTATAGCCACCACCAAGTGCACGGTGAGGACACTATAGCCACCACCATGTGGACGGTGAGGACACTATAGCCACCACCAATGCACGGTGAGGACACTATAGCCACCACCAAGTGCACGGTGAGGACACTATAGCCACCACCAAGTGCACGGTGAGGACACTATATCCACCACCAAGTGCACGGTGAGGACACTATAGCCACCACCAAGTGCACAGTGAGGACACTATAGCCACCACCACCAAGTGCATGGTGAGGACACTATAGCCACTACCAAGTGCATGGCAAGGACACTATAGCCACCACCACCAAGTGCATGGTGAGGACACTATAGCCACCACCACCAAGTGCATGGTGAGGACACTATAGCCACCACCAAGTGCATGGTGAGGACACTATAGCCACCACCACCAAGTGCACGGTGAGGACACTATAGCCACCACCAACAAGTGCACGGTGAGGACACTATAGCAACCACCAAGTGCATGGTGAGGACACTATAGCCACCACCACCAAGTGCATGGTGAGGACACTATAGCCACCACCACCAAGTGCACGGTGAGGACACTATAGCCACCACCAAGTGCACGGTGAGGACACTATAGTCACCACCACCAAGTGCACGGTGAGGACACTATAGCCACCACCACCAAGTGCACGGTGAGGACACTATAGCAACCACCAGATAGTGCATGGTGAGGACACTATAGCCACCACCACCAAGTGCACGGTGAGGATACTATAGCCACCACCAAGTGCACGGTGAGGACACTATAGTCACCACCACCAAGTGCACGGTGAGGACACTATAGTCACCACCACCAAGTGCACGGTGAGGACACTATAGCCACCACCAAGTGCACGGTGAGGACACTATAGCCACCCCCAAGTGCACGGTGAGGACACTATAGCCACCACCAAGTGCATGGTGAGGACACTATAGCCACCACCAAGTGCACGGTGAGGACACTATAGCCACCACCAAGTGCACGGTGAGGACACTATAGCCACCACCACGTGCACGGAGAGGACACTATAGCCACCACCAAGTGCACGGTGAGGACACTATAGCCACCACGAAGTGCACGGTGAGGACACTATAGCCACCACCAAGTGCACGGTGAGGACACTATAGCCACCACCAAGTGCACGGTGAGGACACTATAGCCACCACCAAGTGCACGGTGAGGACACTATAGCCACCACCAAGTGCACGGTGAGGACACTATAGCCACCACCAAGTGCACGGTGAGGACACTATAGCCACCACCAAGTGCACGGTGAGGACACTATAGCCACCACCAAGTGCACGGTGAGGACACTATAGCCACCACCATGTGCACGGTGAGGACACTATAGCCACCACCAATGCACGGTGAGGACACTATAGCCACCACCAAGTGCACGGTGAGGACACTATAGCCACCACCAAGTGCACGGTGAGGACACTATATCCACCACCAAGTGCACGGTGAGGACACTATAGCCACCACCAAGTGCACAGTGAGGACACTATAGCCACCACCACCAAGTGCATGGTGAGGACACTATAGCCACTACCAAGTGCATGGTAAGGACACTATAGCCACCACCACCAAGTGCATGGTGAGGACACTATAGCCACCACCACCAAGTGCATGGTGAGGACACTATAGCCACCACCAAGTGCATGGTGAGGACACTATAGCCACCACCACCAAGTGCATGGTGAGGACACTATAGCCACCACCACCAAGTGCACGGTGAGGACACTATAGCAACCACCAAGTGCATGGTGAGGACACTATAGCCACCACCACCAAGTGCATGGTGAGGACACTATAGCCACCACCACCAAGTGCACGGTGAGGACACTATAGCCACCACCAAGTGCACGGTGAGGACACTATAGTCACCACCACCAAGTGCACGGTGAGTACACTATAGCCACCACCACCAAGTGCACGGTGAGGACACTATAGCAACCACCAGATAGTGCATGGTGAGGACACTATAGCCACCACCACCAAGTGCACGGTGAGGACACTATAGCCACCACCAAGTGCATGGTGAGGACACTATAGCCACCACCAAGTGCACGGTGGGGACACTATAGCTACCACCAAGTGCACGGTGAGGACACTATAGCCACCACCACCAAATGCACGGTGAGAACACTATAGCCACCACCAAGTGCACGGTGAGGACACTATAGCCACCACCACCAAGTGCATGGTGAGGACACTATAGCCACCACCAAGTGCACGGTGAGGACACTATAGCCACCACCAGCAAGTGCATGGTGAGGACACTATAGCCAACACCAAGTGCACGGTGAGGACACTATAGCCACCACCAAGTGCACGGTGAGGACACTATAGCCACCACCAAGTACATGGTGAGGACACTATAGCCACCACCACCAAGTGCATGGTGAGGACACTATAGCCACCACCACCAAGTGCATGGTGAGGACACTATAGCCACCACCACCAAGTGCATGGTGAGGACACTATAGCCACCATCAAGTGCATGGTGAGGACACTATAGCCACCACCACCAAGTGCATGGTGAGGACACTATAGCCACCACCAAATGCATGGTGAGGACACTATAGCCACCATCAAGTGCACGGTGAGGACACTATAGCCACCACCACCAAGTGCATGGTGAGGACACTATAGCCACCACCAAGTGCACGGTGAGGACACTATAGCCACCATCAAGTGCATGATGAGGACACTATAGCCACCACCACCAAGTGCATGGTGAGGACACTATAGCTACCACCAAGTGCACGGTGAGGACACTATAGCCACCACCAAGTGCATGGTGAGGACACTATAGCCACCACCACCAAGTGCATGGTGAGGACACTATAGCCACCACCAAGTGCACGGTGAGGACACTATAGCCACCACCAAGTGCACGGTGAGGACACTATAGCCACCACCAAGTGCATGGTGAGGACACTATAGCCACCACCACCAAGTGCATGGTGAGGACACTTTAGCCACCACCACCAAGTGCATAGTGAGGACACTATAGCCACCACCACCAAGTGCATGGTGAGGACACTATAGCCACCATCAAGTGCATGGTGAGGACACTATAGCCACCACCACCAAGTGCATGGTGAGGACACTATAGCCACCATCAAGTGCACGGTGAGGACACTATAGCCACCACCACCAAGTGCATGGTGAGGACACTATAGCCACCACCAAGTGCACGGTGAGGACACTATAGCCACCATCAAGTGCATGGTGAGGACACTATAGCCACCACCACCAAGTGCATGAACATAAGAACATAAGAACAAAGGTAACTGCAGAAGGCCTATTGGCCCATACGAGGCAGCTCCTATTCTATAACCACCCAATCCCACTCATATACTTGTCCAACCCGTGCTTGAAACAATCGAGGGACCCCACCTCCACAATGTTACGCGGCAATTGGTTCCACAAATCAACAACCCTGTTACTGAACCAGTATTTACCCAAGTCTTTCCTAAATCTAAACTTATCCAATTTATATCCATTGTTTCGTGTTCTGTCCTGTGTTGATACTTTTAATACCCTATTAATATCCCCCCGGTTATGTCCATTCATCCACTTGTAAACCTCTATCATGTCACCCCTAACTCTTCGCCTTTCCAGTGAATGCAACTTAAGCTTTGTTAATCTTTCTTCATATGAAAGATTTCTAATTTGGGGAATTAACTTAGTCATCCTACGCTGGACACGTTCAAGTGAATTTATATCCATTCTATAATATGGCGACCAAAACTGAACTGCATAATCTAAATGGGGTCTAACTAGAGCAAGATATAGCTTGAGAACCACACCAGGTGTCTTGTTACTAACGCTGCGATTAATAAATCCAAGTGTCCGATTTGCCTTATTACGAACATTTATGCATTGATCCTTTTGTTTTAAATTCTTACTAATCATAACTCCCAGATCCCTTTCGCAATCCGACTTCGCAATCACAACACCATCTAGCTCGTATCTTGTAACTCTATCATCATTACCTAACCTCAGAACTTTACATTTATCAGCATTAAACTGCATCTGCCAATCCTTTGACCATTTCAAAACCCTATCTAGATCAACTTGAAGTGATAGTGAGTCCTCCTCCGAATTAATTTCCCTACCGATTTTCGTATCATCGGCAAATTTGCAAATGTTGCTACTCAAACCTGAATCTAAATCATTTATATATATTATAAACAACAGAGGTCCCAGGACAGAGCCTTGAGGCACTCCACTTACAACATTTTCCCACTCTGACTTGATTCCATTTATACTAACTCTCTGTTTCCTTTGGTATAGCCATGCCCTAATCCAGCTTAATATAGCACCCCCAATACCATGAGACTCTATTTTTTTAATCAGTCTTTCATGTGGCACTGTATCAAAAGCTTTGCTAAAGTCAAGGTATACAACATCGCAATCCTTACCACTATCAACTGCCTCAACAATGCTAGAATAAAAAGATAACAAATTTGTTAAACATGAACGGCCATTTATAAAACCATGTTGCGACTCAATTATTAATTTATGTTTTTCAAGATGAAGACGAATTTTATTTGCTATTATAGATTCGAGTAACTTTCCCACAATAGACGTTAGGCTAATTGGTCGATAGTTAGACGCAAGTGATCTATCTCCTTTCTTAAAAACTGGTATCACATTAGCAACTTTCCAAAACTCTGGCACTCTGCCTGACTCTATTGATTTATTAAATATGGTTGACAGTGGGTCACAAAGCTCCTCTTTGCATTCTTTAAGCACCCTAGCAAACACTTCATCCGGCCCTGGGGATTTGTTTGGTTTGAGTTTTACTATTTGTTTAAGAACATCCTCCCTGGTAACTGCTAAACTCGTCAACCTGTCCTCGTCCCCACCCACATAGACTTGTTCGGCTGAAGGCATATTGTTAAGTTCCTCTTTAGTAAATACAGATACAAAATATTTATTAAAAATACTACTCATCTCTTCATCACTATCTGTTATTTGACCTGTCTCAGTTTTTAATGGACCTATCCTTTCCCTAGTCTTAGTACGATATAACTGAAAAAACCCTTTAGGATTTGTCTTTGCTTGCCCTGCTATGCGAACTTCATAGTTTCTTTTTGCTTTCCTTATCTCTTTTTTAACATTTCTAACCAGTTGTACGAATTCCTGTTCTAAAGTGACCTCCCCATTTTTAATCCTTTTGTACCAAGCTCTCTTTTTACCTATAAGGTTCTTCAAATTCTTTGTTATCCACTTTGGGTCATTAGTATACGATCTATTCAATTTGTATGGTATACTACGTTCCTGTGCTTTGTTTAGAATATTCTTAAATAAGTTATATATTGAATCCACATCGAAATCCCCATTTAAGTCACCTATCGCTGGGTTCATGTCTCGCTCCAAGACCGGCCCACACCCCATACCCAAGCTTTTCCAATCAATTTGACCCAAAAAATTTCTTAGGCTATTAAAATCAGCTTTTCGAAAATCTGGCACTTTAACAGAATTTTCTCCTACTGGTCTATTCCATTCTATGCTAAATCTGATTTCTTTGTGATCACTGCTCCCTAGCTCACTCCCTATTTCGATGTCATTAATTTGCGTTTCCCTGTTAGTTAACACTAAATCTAAAATATTATTTTCCCGTGTTGGTTCCTTAATGTGTTGCGTAAGAAAGCAATCGTCAATTAATTCTAGAAAATCTTCTGCTTCACTATTCCCTGTTTTGTTCAACCAGTTTATTCCGCTAAAATTAAAGTCACCCATGACATAAATACTGTTAGATCTAGATGCTCTAGATATTTCATCCCATAGATGCTTTGCTTCCATTCTGTCTAAATTTGGTGGCCTATATATTACTCCTATTATAATATTATTAGCTTTTTCGTTTAATTCAATCCAAATAGTTTCTGTGTGTGGCTCTGTTTTGATTCCCTCTTTGAGACTACATTTCAAATTGTCCCTAACATATATGGCTACTCCACCTCCTCGTCTAATATATCTATCTGTGTGAAATAGTTTAAATCCATATATTTGATATTCAGCTAATAGTTCTCTATTTTCTACATTCATCCACGTTTCGGTAAGTGCAATAATATCTATTTTTTCTGTGCAGACAAGAGCATTTAATTCGTTAATTTTATTTCTTAGACTTCTACTGTTAGTGTAATATACCCTAAGTGAATTGTTATTTTGCGGACCTTCTCTTTCCCTGATCGTTTTGCCAATTCCTTTCTCCCACAAACACATACTTTTATTACCTCCTTCCTCCAAATCAATTCCCATACCTCTATCTACTAACAGTTTAAACCCAAACAAACACCTCTAACCACTTCTTCTAGCGAGTTCGCAACAGCAACAACCCCAGCTCTCGATAGATGCACCCCATCACGAGCATACATTTCATTTCTTCCATAGAAGTGTTCCCAGTTGTCTATGAAAGATATTGCATTTGATTTGCAATATCTTTCCAGCCGGCAATTGACACCAAGTGCCCTCGATATCCATTCATTTCCCACTCCCTTTCTTGGAAGAATGCCACATATGATCGGGATTCCTCCCTTGCTCCTAACTAACTCTATGGCTGTTTTATACCTCTGAATCAGTTCCTCACTCCTGACTCGACCAACATCATTTCCTCCCACGCTAATGCAAATAATGGGATTGTTCCCATTACCAGCCATAATATCATTCATGTTGTTTATAATATCACCAATGCCAGCTCCGGGATAGCAAACCCTTAACCTGTTCCCCCTATCTCTAGCACAAAACGTTCTATCCAAATACCTTATCTGGGAATCTCCCACAACTAATGTTTGCTTAGGTACTTCCTTTACTTTCTGAGGGGCCTGCGCTTCCTTTCTCTTCGTTGCTTTCCCTTTTGCGCGATCCACAGTCTCTCCACAGCACTCGTCCTCCAAAACGTCAAATGAATTTGAAGTTGCTATGGCGTTTGAAGGCGGCTTTATCAAAGTCTTCTTAAGGCCCCTGTCTTTCGCAACTCTCCAAGACGAGGTCCCTTTACTGCTGGTCTCCTCCTTCGTTACTTCTCGTTGTTTTTTAAGCTGACGCACCTCCTCCCGCAGAGAGTCCAACTCTGTCCTCAGGGCTCCCACTAGAGTCACCAGGTCCTTCACTACAACTTCCATATTTGCTATGATAATATAACATACTAATGGTATGTTAGGTACGGTGAGGACACTATAGCTACCACCAAGTGCACGGTGAGGACACTATAGCCACCACCAAGTGCATAGTGAGGACACTATAGCCACCACCACCAAGTGCATGGTGAGGACACTATAGCCACCACCAAGTGCACGGTGAGGACACTATAGCCACCACTAAGTGCACGGTGAGGACACTATAGCCACCACCAAGTGCATGGTGAGGACACTATAGCCACCACCACCAAGTGCATGGTGAGGACACTTTAGCCACCACCACCAAGTGCATGGTGAGGACACTATAGCCACCGCCACCAAGTGCATGGTGAGGACACTATAGCCACCATCAAGTGCATGGTGAGGACACTATAGCCACCACCACCAAGTGCATGGTGAGGACACTATAGCCACCACCAAGTGCACGGTGAGGACACTATAGCCACCATCAAGTGCATGGTGAAGACACTATAGCCACCACCACCAAGTGGATGGTGAGGACACTATAGCCACCATCAAGTGCATGGTGAGGACACTATAGCCACCACCACCAAGTGCATGGTGAGGACACTATAGCCACCACCAAGTGCACGGTGAGGACACTATAGCCACCACCAAGTGCATGGTGAGGACACTATAGCCACCATCAAGTGCATGGTGAGGACACTATAGCCACCACCACCAAGTGCACGGTGAGGACACTATAGCCACCACCAAGTGCATGGTGAGGACACTATAGCCACCACCAATTGCACGGTGAGGACACTATAGCCACCACCAAGTGCATGGTGAGGACACTATAGCCACCACCAAGTGCATGGTGAGGACACTATAGCCACCATCAAGTTTATGGTGAGGACACTATAGCCACCACCACCAAGTGCATGGTGAGGACACTATAGCCACCATCAAGTGCATGGTGAGGACACTATAGCCACCACCACCAAGTGCATGGTGAGGACACTATAGCCACCATCAAGTGCATGGTGAGGACACTATAGCCACCACCAAGTGCATGGTGAGGACACTATAGCCACCATCAAGTGCATGGTGAGGACATTATAGCCACCACCAAGGGCACGGTGAGGACACTATAGCCACCACCACCAAGTGCACGGTTAGGACACTATAGCCACCACCACCAAGTGCACGGTGAGGACACTATAGCCACCACCAAGTGCACGGTGAGGACACTATAGCCACCACCAAGTGCACGGTGAGGACACTATAGCCACCACCAAGTGCACGGTGAGGACACTATAGCCACCACCAAGTGCACGGTGAGGACACTATAGCCACCACCACCATGTGCACGGTTAGGACACTATAGCCACCACCACCAAGTGCCCGGTGAGGACACTATAGCCACCACCAAGTGCACGGTGAGGACACTATAGCCACCACCAAGTGCACGGTGAGGACACTATAGCCACCACCAAGTGCACGGTGAGGACACTATAGCCACCACCAAGTGCACGGTGAGGACACTATAGCCACCACCAAATGCATGGTGAGGACACTATAGCCACCATCAAGTGCACGGTGAGGACACTATAGCCACCACCACCAAGTGCATGGTGAGGACACTATAGCCACCACCAAGTGCACGGTGAGGACACTATAGCCACCACCAAGTGCATGGTGAGGACACTATAGCCACCACCACCAAGTGCATGGTGAGGACACTATAGCCACCACCAAGTGCACGGTGAGGACACTATAGCCACCACCACCAAGTGCATGGTGAGGACACTTTAGCCACCACCACCAAGTGCATGGTGAGGACACTATAGCCACCACCACCAAGTGCATGGTGAGGACACTATAGCCACCATCAAGTGCATGGTGAGGACACTATAGCCACCACCACCAAGTGCATGGTGAGGACACTATAGCCACCACCAAATGCATGGTGAGGACACTATAGCCACCATCAAGTGCACGGTGAGGACACTATAGCCACCACCACCAAGTGCATGGTGAGGACACTATAGCCACCACCAAGTGCACGGTGAGGACACTATAGCCACCATCAAGTGCATGGTGAGGACACTATAGCCACCACCACCAAGTGCATGGTGAGGACACTATAGCTACCACCAAGTGCACGGTGAGGACACTATAGCCACCACCAAGTGCATAGTGAGGACACTATAGCCACCACCACCAAGTGCATGGTGAGGACACTATAGCCACCACCAAGTGCACGGTGAGGACACTATAGCCACCACCAAGTGCACGGTGAGGACACTATAGCCACCACCAAGTGCATGGTGAGGACACTATAGCCACCACCACCAAGTGCATGGTGAGGACACTTTAGCCACCACCACCAAGTGCATGGTGAGGACACTATAGCCACCGCCACCAAGTGCATTGTGAGGACACTATAGCCACCATCAAGTGCATGGTGAGGACACTATAGCCACCACCACCAAGTGCATGGTGAGGACACTATAGCCACCACCAAGTGCACGGTGAGGACACTATAGCCACCATCAAGTGCATGGTGAAGACACTATAGCCACCACCACCAAGTGGATGGTGAGGACACTATAGCCACCATCAAGTGCATGGTGAGGACACTATAGCCACCACCACCAAGTGCATGGTGAGGACACTATAGCCACCACCAAGTGCACGGTGAGGACACTATAGCCACCACCAAGTGCATGGTGAGGACACTATAGCCACCATCAAGTGCATGGTGAGGACACTATAGCCACCACCACCAAGTGCACGGTGAGGACACTATAGCCACCACCAAGTGCATGGTGAGGACATTATAGCCACCACCAAATGCACGGTGAGGACACTATAGCCACCACCAAGTGCATGGTGAGGACACTATAGCCACCACCAAGTGCATGGTGAGGACACTATAGCCACCATCAAGTTTATGGTGAGGACACTATAGCCACCACCACCAAGTGCATGGTGAGGACACTATAGCCACCATCAAGTGCATGGTGAGGACACTATAGCCACCACCACCAAGTGCATGGTGAGGACACTATAGCCACCATCAAGTGCATGGTGAGGACACTATAGCCACCACCAAGTGCATGGTGAGGACACTATAGCCACCATCAAGTGCATGGTGAGGACATTATAGCCACCACCAAGGGCACGGTGAGGACACTATAGCCACCACCACCAAGTGCACGGTTAGGACACTATAGCCACCACCACCAAGTGCACGGTGAGGACACTATAGCCACCACCAAGTGCACGGTGAGGACACTATAGCCACCACCAAGTGCACGGCGAGGACACTATAGCCACCACCAAGTGCACGGTGAGGACACTATAGCCACCACCAAGTGCACGGTGAGGACACTATAGCCACTACCACCAAGTGCACGGTTAGGACACTATAGCCACCACCACCAAGTGCCCGGTGAGGACACTATAGCCACCACCAAGTGCACGGTGAGGACACTATAGCCACCACCAAGTGCACGGTGAGGACACTATAGCCACCACCAAATGCATGGTGAGAACACTATAGCCACCATCAAGTGCACGGTGAGGACACTATAGCCACCACCACCAAGTGCATGGTGAGGACACTATAGCCACCACCAAGTGCACGGTGAGGACACTATAGCCACCATCAAGTGCATGGTGAGGACACTATAGCCACCACCACCAAGTGCATGGTGAGGACAATATAGCTACCACCAAGTGCACGGTGAGGACACTATAACCCCCACCAAGTGCATGGTGAGGACACTATAGCCACCACCACCAAGTGCATGGTGAGGACACTATAGCCACCACCAAGTGCACGGTGAGGACACTATAGCCACCACCAAGTGCACGGTGAGGACACTATAGCCACCACCAAGTGCATGGTGAGGACACTATAGCCACCACCACCAAGTGCATGGTGAGGACACTTTAGCCACCACCACCAAGTGCATGGTGAGGACACTATAGCCACCACCACCAAGTGCACGGTGAGGACACTATAGCCACCACCAAGTGCATGGTGAGGACACTATAGCCACCACCACCAAGTGCATGGTGAGGACACTATAGCCACCACCAAGTGCACGGTGAGGACACTATAGCCACCACCACCAAGTGCACTGGTGAGGACACTATAGCCACCACCAAGTGCACGGTGAGGACACTATAGCCACCACCAAGTGCATGGTGAGGACACTATAGCCACCACCACCAAGTGCACGGTGAGGACACTATAGCCACCACCAAGTGCACGGTGAGGACACTATAGCCACCACCAAGTGCACGGTGAGGACACTATAGCCACCACCACCAAGTGCATGGTGAGGACACTATAGCCACCACCACCAAGTGCACGGTGAGGACACTATAGCCACCACCAAGTGCACGGTGAGGACACTATAGCCACCACCAAGTGCATGGTGAGGACACTATAGCCACCACCAAGTGCATGGTGAGGACACTTTAGCCACCACCACCAAGGGCATGGTGAGGACACTATAGCCACCGCCACCAAGTGCATGGTGAGGACACTATTGCCACCATCAAGTGCATGGTGAGGACACTATAGCCACCACCACCAAGTGCATGGTGAGGACACTATAGCCACCACCAAGTGCACGGTGAGGACACTATAGCCACCATCAAGTGCATGGTGAAGACACTATAGCCACCACCACCAAGTGGATGGTGAGGACACTATAGCCACCATCAAGTGCATGGTGAGGACACTATAGCCACCACCACCAAGTGCATGGTGAGGACACTATAGCCACCACCAAGTGCACGGTGAGGACACTATAGCCACCACCAAGTGCATGGTGAGGACACTATAGCCACCATCAAGTGCATGGTGAGGACACTATAGCCACCACCACCAAGTGCATGGTGAGGACACTATTGCCACCACCAGCAAGTGCATGGTGAGGACACTATAGCCACCACCAAGTGCACGGTGAGGACACTATAGCCACCACCAAGTGCACGGTGAGGACACTATAGCCACCACCAAGTACATGGTGAGGACACTATAGCCACCACCACCAAGTGCACGGTGAGGACACTATAGCCACCACCAAGTGCATGGTGAGGACACTATAGCCACCACCAAGTGCACGGTGAGGACACTATAGCCACCACCAAGTGCATGGTGAGGACACTATAGCCACCACCAAGTGCATGGTGAGGACACTATAGCCACCATCAAGTGCATGGTGAGGACACTATAGCCACCACCACCAAGTGCATGGTGAGGACACTATAGCCACCATCAAGTGCATGGTGAGGACACTATAGCCACCACCACCAAGTGCATGGTGAGGACACTATAGCCACCATCAAGTGCATGGTGAGGACACTATAGCCACCACCAAGTGCATGGTGAGGACACTATAGCCACCATCAAGTGCATGGTGAGGACACTATAGCCACCACCAAGGGCACGGTGAGGACACTATAGCCACCACCACCAAGTGCACGGTTAGGACACTATAGCCACCACCACCAAGTGCACGGTGAGGACACTATAGCCACCACCAAGTGCACGGTGAGGACACTATAGCCACCACCAAGTGCACGGTGAGGACACTATAGCCACCACCAAGTGCACGGTGAGGACACTATAGCCACCACCAAGTGCACGGTGAGGACACTATAGCCACCACCACCAAGGTGCACGGTTAGGACACTATAGCCACCACCACCAAGTGCCCGGTGAGGACACTATAGCCACCACCAAGTGCACGGTGAGGACACTATAGCCACCACCAAGTGCACGGTGAGGACACTATAGCCACCACCAAGTGCACGGTGAGGACACTATAGCCACCACCAAGTGCACGGTGAGGACACTATAGCCACCACCAAGTGCACGGTGAGGACACTATAGCCACCACCAAGTGCACAGTGAGGACACTATAGCCACCACCACCAAGTGCATGGTGAGGACACTATTGCCACTACCAAGTGCATGGTGAGGACACTATAGCCACCACCACCACCACCAAGTGCATGGTGAGGACACTATAGCCACCACCACCAAGTGCATAGTGAGGACACTATAGCCACCACCAAGTGCATGGTGAGGACACTATAGCCACCACCACCAAGTGCATGGCGAGGACACTATAGCCACCACCACCAAGAGCACGGTGAGGACACTATAGCCACCACTAAGTGCATGGTGAGGACACTATAGCCACCAACACCAAGTGCATGGTGAGGACACTATAGCCACCACCACCAAGTGTACGGTTGAGGACACTATAGCCACCACCAAGTGCACGGTGAGGACACTATAGTCACCACCACCAAGTGCACGGTGAGGACACTATAGCCACCACCACCAAGTGCACGGTGAGGACACTATAGCCACCACCACCAAGTGCATGGTGAGGACACTATAGCCACCACCACCAAGTGCACGGTGAGGACACTATAGCCACCACCAAGTGCATGGTGAGGACACTATAGCCACCACCAAGTGCACGGTGAGGACACTATAGCCACCACCAAGTGCACGGTGAGGACACTATAGCCACCACCACCAAATGCACGGTGAGAACACTATAGCCACCACCACCAAGTGCACGGTGAGGACACTATAGCCACCACCACCAAGTGCATGGTGAGAACACTATAGCCACCACCACCAAGTGCACGGTGAGGACACTATAGCCAGCACCAAGTGCACGGTGAGGACACTATAGCCACCACCAAGTGCACGGTGAGGACACTATAGCCACCACCAAGTGCATGATGAAGACACTATAGCCACCACCACCAAGTGCACGGTGAGGACACTATAGCAACCACCAAGTGCATGGTGAGGACACTATAGCCACCACCACCAAGTGCACGGTGAGGACTCTATAGCTACCACCAAGTGCATGATGAGGACACTATAGCCACCACCACCAAGTGCACGGTGAGGACACTATAGCCACCACCACCAAGTGCATAGTGAGGACACTATAGCCACCACCACTAAGTGCATGGTGAGGACACTATAGTAACCACCACCAAGTGCACGGTGAGGACACTATAGCCACCACCATCAAGTGCATGGTGAGGACACTATAGCCACCACCACTAAGTGCATGGTGAGGACACTATAGCCACCACCACCAAGTGCACGGTGAGGACACTATAGCCACCACCATGTGCACGGTGAGGACACTATAGCCACCACCAAGTGCACGGTGAGGACACTATAGCCACCACCCCAAGTGCACGGTGAGGACACTATAGCCACCACCAAGTGCACGGTGAGGACACTATAGCCACCACCAAGTGCACGGTGACGACACTATAGCCACCACCAAGTGCACGGTGAGGACACTATAGCCACCACCACCAAGTGCACTGGTGAGGACACTATAGCCACTACCACAAGTGCATGGTGAGGACACTATAGCCACCACCAAGTGCATGGTGAGGACACTATAGCCACCACCACCAAGTGCATGGTGAGGACACTATAGCCACCACCAAGTGCATGGTGAGGACACTATAGCCACCACCACCAAGTGCATGGTGAGGACACTATAGCCACCACCACCAAGTGCACGGTGAGGACACTATAGCCACCACCAAGTGCATGGTGAGGACACTATAGCCACCACCACCAAGTGCATGGTGAGGACACTATAGCCACCACCACCAAGTGCATGGTGAGGACACTATAGCCACCACCAAGTGCATGGTGAGGACACTATAGCCACCATCAAGTGCACGGTGAGGACACTATAGCTACCACCACCAAGTGCACGGTGAGGACACTATAGCCACCACCAAGTGCACGGTGAGGACACTATAGCCACCACCAAGTGCACGGTGAGGACACTATAGCCACCACCACCAAGTGCACGGTTAGGACACTATAGCCACCACCACCAAGTGCCCGGTGAGGACACTATAGCCACCACCAAGTGCACGGTGAGGACACTATAGCCACCACCAAGTGCACGGTGAGGACACTATAGCCACCACCAAGTGCACGGTGAGGACACTATAGCCACCACCAAGTGCACGGTGAGGACACTATAGCCACCACCAAGTGCACGGTGAGGACACTATAGCCACCACCAAGTGCACAGTGAGGACACTATAGCCACCACCACCAAGTGCATGGTGAGGACACTATAGCCACTACCAAGTGCATGGTGAGGACACTATAGCCACCACCACCACCACCAAGTGCATGGTGAGGACACTATAGCCACCACCACCAAGTGCATAGGTGAGGACACTATAGCCACCACCAAGTGCATGGTGAGGACACTATAGCCACCACCACCAAGTGCATGGTGAGGACACTATAGCCACCACCACCAAGAGCACGGTGAGGACACTATAGCCACCACTAAGTGCATGGTGAGGACACTATAGCCACCAACACCAAGTGCATGGTGAGGACACTATAGCCACCACCACCAAGTGTACGGTGAGGACACTATAGCCACCACCAAGTGCACGGTGAGGACACTATAGTCACCACCACCAAGTGCACGGTGAGGACACTATAGCCACCACCACCAAGTGCACGGTGAGGACACTATAGCCACCACCACCAAGTGCATGGTGAGGACACTATAGCCACCACCACCAAGTGCACGGTGAGGACACTATAGCCACCACCAAGTGCATGGTGAGGACACTATAGCCACCACCAAGTGCACGGTGAGGACACTATAGCCACCACCAAGTGCACGGTGAGGACACTATAGCCACCACCACCAAATGCACGGTGAGAACACTATAGCCACCACCACCAAGTGCACGGTGAGGACACTATAGCCACCACCACCAAGTGCATGGTGAGAACACTATAGCCACCACCACCAAGTGCACGGTGAGGACACTATAGCCAGCACCAAGTGCACGGTGAGGACACTATAGCCACCACCAAGTGCATGATGAAGACACTATAGCCACCACCACCAAGTGCACGGTGAGGGACACTATAGCAACCACCAAGTGCATGGTGAGGACACTATAGCCACCACCACCAAGTGCACGGTGAGGACTCTATAGCTACCACCACCAAGTGCATGGTGAGGACTCTATAGCTACCACCACCAAGTGCACGGTGAGGACACTATAGCAACCACCAAGTGCATGATGAGGACACTATAGCCACCACCACCAAGTGCACGGTGAGGACTCTATAGCTACCACCACCAAGTGCACGGTGAGGACACTATAGCAACCACCAAGTGCATGATGAGGACACTATAGCCACCACCACCAAGTGCACGGTGAGGACACTATAGCCACCACCACCAAGTGCATGGTGAGGACACTATAGCCACCACCACTAAGTGCATGGTGAGGACACTATAGTAACCACCACCAAGTGCACGGTGAGGACACTATAGCCACCACCATCAAGTGCATGGTGAGGACACTATAGCCACCACCACTAAGTGCATGGTGAGGACACTATAGCCACCACCCCCAAGTGCACGGTGAGGACACTATAGCCACCACCATGTGCACGGTGAGGACACTATAGCCACCACCAAGTGCACGGTGAGGACACTATAGCCACCACCCAGTGCACGGTGAGGACACTATAGCCACCACCAAGTGCACAGTGAGGACACTATAGCCACCACCACCAAGTGCATGGTGAGGACACTATAGCCACTACCAAGTGCATGGTGAGGACACTATAGCCACCACCACCAAGTGCATGGTGAGGACACTATAGCCACCACCAAGTGCATGGTGAGGACACTATAGCCACCACCACCAAGTGCATGGTGAGGACACTATAGCCACCACCACCAAGTGCACGGTGAGGACACTATAGCCACCACCAAGTGCATGGTGAGGACACTATAGCCACCACCACCAAGTGCATGGTGAGGACACTATAGCCACCACCACCAAGTGCATGGTGAGGACACTATAGCCACCACCAAGTGCATGGTGAGGACACTATAGCCACCATCAAGTGCACGGTGAGGACACTATAGCTACCACCACCAAGTGCACGGTGAGGACACTATAGCCACCACCAAGTGCACGGTGAGGACACTATAGCCACCACCAAGTGCACGGTGAGGACACTATAGCCACCACCACCAAGTGCACGGTTAGGACACTATAGCCACCACCACCAAGTGCCCGGTGAGGACACTATAGCCACCACCAAGTGCACGGTGAGGACACTATAGCCACCACCAAGTGCACGGTGAGGACACTATAGCCACCACCAAGTGCACGGTGAGGACACTATAGCCACCACCAAGTGCACGGTGAGGACACTATAGCCACCACCAAGTGCACGGTGAGGACACTATAGCCACCACCAAGTGCACAGTGAGGACACTATAGCCACCACCACCAAGTGCATGGTGAGGACACTATAGCCACTACCAAGTGCATGGTGAGGACACTATAGCCACCACCACCACCACCAAGTGCATGGTGAGGACACTATAGCCACCACCACCAAGTGCATAGGTGAGGACACTATAGCCACCACCAAGTGCATGGTGAGGACACTATAGCCACCACCACCAAGTGCATGGTGAGGACACTATAGCCACCACCACCAAGAGCACGGTGAGGACACTATAGCCACCACTAAGTGCATGGTGAGGACACTATAGCCACCAACACCAAGTGCATGGTGAGGACACTATAGCCACCACCACCAAGTGTACGGTGAGGACACTATAGCCACCACCAAGTGCACGGTGAGGACACTATAGCCACCACCACCAAGTGCATGGTGAGGACACTATAGCCACCACCACCAAGTGCACGGTGAGGACACTATAGCCACCACCAAGTGCATGGTGAGGACACTATAGCCACCACCACCAAGTGCATGGTGAGGACACTATAGCCACCACCATGTGCACGGTGAGGACACTATAGCCACCACCAAGTGCACGGTGAGGACACTATAGCCACCACCCAGTGCACGGTGAGGACACTATAGCCACCACCAAGTGCACAGTGAGGACACTATAGCCACCACCACCAAGTGCATGGTGAGGACACTATAGCCACTACCAAGTGCATGGTGAGGACACTATAGCCACCACCACCAAGTGCATGGTGAGGACACTATAGCCACCACCAAGTGCATGGTGAGGACACTATAGCCACCACCACCAAGTGCATGGTGAGGACACTATAGCCACCACCACCAAGTGCACGGTGAGGACACTATAGCCACCACCAAGTGCATGGTGAGGACACTATAGCCACCACCACCAAGTGCATGGTGAGGACACTATAGCCACCACCACCAAGTGCATGGTGAGGACACTATAGCCACCACCAAGTGCATGGTGAGGACACTATAGCCACCATCAAGTGCACGGTGAGGACACTATAGCTACCACCACCAAGTGCACGGTGAGGACACTATAGCCACCACCAAGTGCACGGTGAGGACACTATAGCCACCACCAAGTGCACGGTGAGGACACTATAGCCACCACCAAGTGCACGGTGAGGACACTATAGCCACCACCACCAAGTGCACGGTTAGGACACTATAGCCACCACCACCAAGTGCCCGGTGAGGACACTATAGCCACCACCAAGTGCACGGTGAGGACACTATAGCCACCACCAAGTGCACGGTGAGGACACTATAGCCACCACCAAGTGCACGGTGAGGACACTATAGCCACCACCAAGTGCACGGTGAGGACACTATAGCCACCACCAAGTGCACGGTGAGGACACTATAGCCACCACCAAGTGCACAGTGAGGACACTATAGCCACCACCACCAAGTGCATGGTGAGGACACTATAGCCACTACCAAGTGCATGGTGAGGACACTATAGCCACCACCACCACCACCAAGTGCATGGTGAGGACACTATAGCCACCACCACCAAGTGCATAGTGAGGACACTATAGCCACCACCAAGTGCATGGTGAGGACACTATAGCCACCACCACCAAGTGCATGGTGAGGACACTATAGCCACCACCACCAAGAGCACGGTGAGGACACTATAGCCACCACTAAGTGCATGGTGAGGACACTATAGCCACCAACACCAAGTGCACGGTGAGGACACTATAGTCACCACCACCAAGTGCACGGTGAGGACACTATAGCCACCACCACCAAGTGCACGGTGAGGACACTATAGCCACCACCACCAAGTGCATGGTGAGGACACTATAGCCACCACCACCAAGTGCACGGTCAGGACACTATAGCCACCACCAAGTGCATGGTGAGGACACTATAGCCACCACCAAGTGCACGGTGAGGACACTATAGCCACCACCAAGTGCACGGTGAGGACACTATAGCCACCACCACCAAATGCACGGTGAGAACACTATAGCCACCATCACCAAGTGCACGGTGAGGACACTATAGCCACCACCACCAAGTGCATGGTGAGAACACTATAGCCACCACCACCAAGTGCACGGTGAGGACACTATAGCCAGCACCAAGTGCACGGTGAGGACACTATAGCCACCACCAAGTGCATGATGAAGACACTATAGCCACCACCACCAAGTGCACGGTGAGGACACTATAGCAACCACCAAGTGCATGGTGAGGACACTATAGCCACACCACCAAGTGCACGGTGAGGACTCTATAGCTACCACCACCAAGTGCATGGTGAGGACTCTATAGCTACCACCACCAAGTGCACGGTGAGGACACTATAGCAACCACCAAGTGCATGATGAGGACACTATAGCCACCACCACCAAGTGCACGGTGAGGACTCTATAGCTACCACCACCAAGTGCACGGTGAGGACACTATAGCAACCACCAAGTGCATGATGAGGACACTATAGCCACCACCACCAAGTGCACGGTGAGGACACTATAGCCACCACCACCAAGTGCATGGTGAGGACACTATAGCCACCACCACTAAGTGCATGGTGAGGACACTATAGTAACCACCACCAAGTGCACGGTGAGGACACTATAGCCACCACCATCAAGTGCATGGTGAGGACACTATAGCCACCACCATGTGCACGGTGAGGACACTATAGCCACCACCAAGTGCACGGTGAGGACACTATAGCCACCACCCAGTGCACGGTGAGGACACTATAGCCACCACCAAGTGCACGGTGAGGACACTATAGCCACCACCAAGTGCACGGTGAGGACACTATAGCCACCACCAAGTGCACAGTGAGGACACTATAGCCACCACCACCAAGTGCATGGTGAGGACACTATAGCCACTACCAAGTGCATGGTGAGGACACTATAGCCACCACCACCAAGTGCATGGTGAGGACACTATAGCCACCACCACCAAGTGCATGGTGAGGACACTATAGCCACCACCAAGTGCATGGTGAGGACACTATAGCCACCACCACCAAGTGCATGGTGAGGACACTATAGCCACCACCACCAAGTGCTCGGTGAGGACACTATAGCCACCACCAAGTGCATGGTGAGGACACTATAGCCACCACCACCAAGTGCATGGTGAGGACACTATAGCCACCACCACCAAGTGCATGGTGAGGACACTATAGCCACCACCAAGTGCATGGTGAGGACACTATAGCCACCATCAAGTGCACGGTGAGGACACTATAGCTACCACCACCAAGTGCATGGTGAGGACACTATAGCCACCACCAAGTGCACGGTGAGGACACTATAGCCACCATCAAGTGCATGGTGAGGACACTATAGCCACCACCACCAAGTGCATGGTGAGGACACTATAGCTTCCACCAAGTGCACGGTGAGGACACTATAGCCACCACCAAGTGCATGGTGAGGACACTATAGCCACCACCACCAAGTGCATGGTGAGGACAGTATAGCCACCACCAAGTGCACGGTGAGGACACTATAGCCACCACCAAGTGCACGGTGAGGACACTATAGCCAACACCAAGTGCATGGTGAGGACACTATAGCCACCACCACCAAGTGCATGGTGAGGACACTATAGCCACCACCACCAAGTGCATGGTGAGGACACTATAGCCACCGCCACCAAGTGCATGGTGAGGACACTATAGCCACCACCACCAAGTGCATGGTGAGGACACTATAGCCACCACCACCAAGTGCATGGTGAGGACACTATAGCCACCACCAGGTGCACGGTGATTACACTATAGCCACCATCAAGTGCATGGTGAGGACACTATAGCCACCACCACCAAGTGGATGGTGAGGACACTATAGCCACCATCGAGTGCATGGTGAGGACACTATAGCCACCACCACCAAGTGCATGGTGAGGACACTATAGCCACCACCAAGTGCACATTGAGGACACTATAGCCACCACCAAGTGCATGGTGAGGACACTATTGCCACCATCAAGTGCATGGTGAGGACACTATAGCCACCACCACCAAGTGCACGGTGAGGACACTATAGCCACCACCAAGTGCATGGTGAGGACACTATAGCCACCACCAAATGCACGGTGAGGACTACTATAGCCACCACCAAGTGCATGGTGAGGACACTATAGCCACCACGAAGTGCATGGTGAGGACACTATAGCCACCATCAAGTGCATGGTGAAGACACTATAGCCACCACCACCAAGTGCATGGTGAGGACACTATAGCCACCATGAAGTGCATGGTGAGGACACTATAGCCACCACCACCAAGTGCATGCTGAGGACACTATAGCCACCATCAAGTGCATGGTGAGGACACTATAGCCACCACGACCAAGTGCATGGTGAGGACACTATAGCCACCATCAAGTGCATGGTGAAGACACTATAGCCACCACCAAGTGTATGGTGAGGACACTATAGCCACCATCAAGTGCACGGTGAGGACACTATAGCCACCACCATGTGCACGGTGAGGACACTATAGCCACCACCACCAAGTGCACGGTTAGGACACTATAGCCACCACCACCAAGTGCACGGTGAGGACACTATAGCCACCACCAAGTGCACGGTGAGGACACTATAGCCACCACCAAGTGCACGGTGAGGACACTATAGCCACCACCAAGTGCACGGTGAGGACACTATAGCCACCACCAAGTGCACGGTGAGGACACTATAGCCACCACCAAGTGCACGGTGAGGACACTATAGCCACCACCACCAAGTGCACGGTTAGGACACTATAGCCACCACCACCAAGTGCACGGTGAGGACACTATAGCCACCACCAAGTTCACGGTGAGGACACTATAGCCACCACCAAGTGCACGGTGAGGACACTATAGCCACCACCAAGTGCACGGTGAGGACACTATAGCCACCACCATGTGCACGGTGAGGACACTATAGCCACCACCAAGTGCACGGTGAGGACACTATAGCCACCACCAAGTGCACTGTGAGGACACTATAGCCACCACCAAGTGCACGGTGAGGACACTATAGCCACCACCAAGTGCACGGTGAGGACACTATAGCCACCACCAAGTGCACAGTGAGGACACTATAGCCACCACCACCAAGTGCATGGTGAGGACACTATAGCCACCTACCAAGTGCATGGTGAGGACACTATAGCCACCACCACCAAGTGCATGGTGAGGACACTATAGCCACCACCATGTGCACGGTGAGGACACTATAGCCACCACCACCAAGTGCACGGTGAGGACACTATAGCCACCACCAAGTGCAAGGTGAGGACACTATAGCCACCACCAAGTGCACGGTGAGGACACTATAGCCACCACCAAGTGCACGGTGAGGACACTATAGCCACCACCAAGTGCACGGTGAGGACACTATAGCCACCACCACCAAGTGCATGGTGAGGACACTATAGCCACCAAGTGCACGGTGAGGACACTATAGCCACCACCAAGTGCACGGTGAGGACACTATAGCCACCACCAAGTGCACGGTGAGGACACTATAGCCACCACCAAGTGCACGGTGAGGACACTATAGCCACCACCAAGTGCACGGTGAGGACACTATAGCCACCACCAAGTGCACGGTGAGGACACTATAGCCACCACCAAGTGCATGGTGAGGACACTATAGCCACCACCAAGTGCACGGTGAGGACACTATAGCCACCACCAAGTGCACGGTGAGGACACTATAGCCACCACCAAGTGCATGGTGAGGACACTATAGCCACCACCAAGTGCACTGGTGAGGACACTATAGCCACCACCAAGTGCACGGTGAGGACACTATAGCCACCACCAAGTGCACGGTGAGGACACTATAGCCACCACCAAGTGCACGGTGAGGACACTATAGCCACCATCCAAGTGCATGGTGAGGACACTATAGCCACCACCAAGTGCACTGGTGAGGACACTATAGCCACCACCAAGTGCACGGTGAGGACACTATAGCCACCACCAAGTGCACGGTGAGGACACTATAGCCACCACCAAGTGCACGGTGAGGACACTATAGCCACCACCAAGTGCAACGGTGAGGACACTATAGCCACCACCAAGTGCCGGTGAGGACACTATAGCCACCACCAAGTGCACGGTGAGGACACTATAGCCACCACCAAGTGCACGGTGAGGACACTATAGGCCACCACCAAGTGCACGGTGAGGACACTATAGCCACCACCAAGTGCACGGTGAGGACACTATAGCCACCACCAAGTGCACGGTGAGGACACTATAGCCACCACCAAGTGCAAGGTTGAGGACACTTATAGCCACCACCAAGTGACGGTGAGGACACTATAGCCACCACCAAGTGCACTGGTGAGGACACTATAGCCACCACCGAACAAGTGGCAATGCTGTAGGAACAATAATAGCCACCATCAAGTGCATGGTGAGGAACTATAGCCACGGCACGAACCTAAGTGCACGGTTGAGGACACTAAAATTAGCCACCATCAAGTGCATGGTGAAGGACACTTATTAGCCACCACCAAGTGTCAAATGGTGGAGGACACTCAATAACCACCATCGAGTGCAGCGGTAGGACCAACTATAGCCACCACCAATGTGCCACGGTGAGGACACTATAGCCACCACCAAGTTGGCATCGGTGAGGAACACTTATAGCCCACCACCAAAAGTGCACGGTGAGGACACTATAGCCACCCAACCAAGTGCACGGTGAGGACAACTATAGCCACCACCAAGTGGCATCGGTGGAGGAACACTATAGCCACCACTCAAGTGCCACGGTGAGGAACACTATAGCCAACAACCAAGTGACACGGTGGAGAGACACTATAGCCACCACCAAGTGCCACGGTGAAGGACGACTATAGCCGACCACCACCAAGTGCACGGTAGGAACACTATAGCCACCACCAAGTGCACGGTGAGGACACTATAGCCACCACCAAGTGCACGGTGAGGACACTATAGCCACCACCAAGTGCACGGTGAGGACACTATAGCCACCACCAAGTGCACGGTGAGGACACTATAGCCACCACCACCAAGTGCATGGTGAGGACACTATAGCCACCACCAAGTGCGGTGAGGACACTATAGCCACCACCAAGTGCATGGTGAGGACACTATAGCCACCACCAAGTGCACGGTGAGGACACTATAGCCACCACCAAGTGCACGGTGAGGACACTATAGCCACCACCAAGTGCATGGTGAGGACACTATAGCCACCACCAAGTGCACGGTGAGGACACTATAGCCACCACCAAGTGCACGGTGAGGACACTATAGCCACCACCAAGTGCACGGTGAGGACACTATAGCCACCACCAAGTGCACGGTGAGGACACTATAGCCACCACCAAGTGCACGGTGAGGACACTATAGCCACCACCAAGTGCACGGTGAGGACACTATAGCCACCACCAAGTGCACGGTGAGGACACTATAGCCACCACCAAGTGCACGGTGAGGACACTATAGCCACCACCAAGTGCACGGTGAGGACACTATAGCCACCACCAAGTGCACGGTGAGGACACTATAGCCACCACCAAGTGCATGGTGAGGACACTATAGCCACCACCAAGTGCACGGTGAGGACACTATAGCCACCACCAAGTGCACGGTGAGGACACTATAGCACCACCACCAAGTGCACGGTGAGGACACTATAGCCACCACCAAGTGCACGGTGAGGACACTATAGCCACCACCAAGTGCACGGTGAGGACACTATAGCCACCACCACCAAGTGCATGGTGAGGACACTATAGCCACCACCAAGTGCACGGTGAGGACACTATAGCCACCACCAAGTGCACGGTGAGGACACTATAGCCACCACCAAGTGCACGGTGAGGACACTATAGCCACCACCAAGTGCACGGTGAGGACACTATAGCCACCACCAAGTGCACGGTGAGGACACTATAGCCACCACCAAGTGCACGGTGAGGACACTATAGCCACCACCACCAAGTGCATGGTGAGGACACTATAGCCACCACCAAGTGCACGGTGAGGACACTATAGCCACCACCAAGTGCACGGTGAGGACACTATAGCCACCACCAAGTGCACGGTGAGGACACTATAGCCACCACCAAGTGCACGGTGAGGACACTATAGCCACCACCAAGTGCATGGTGAGGACACTATAGCCACCACCAAGTGCACGGTGAGGACACTATAGCCACCACCAAGTGCACGGTGAGGACACTATAGCCACCACCAAGTGCACGGTGAGGACACTATAGCCACCACCAAGTGCACGGTGAGGACACTATAGCCACCACCAAGTGCACGGTGAGGACACTATAGCCACCACCAAGTGCACGGTGAGGACACTATAGCCACCACCAAGTGCACGGTGAGGACACTATAGCCACCACCAAGTGCACGGTGAGGACACTATAGCCACCACCAAGTGCACGGTGAGGACACTATAGCCACCCACCAGTGCACGGTGAGGACAACTATAGCCACCACCAAGTGCACGGTGAGGACACCTGTAGCCACCACCACCAAGTGCATGGTGAGGACACTATAGCCACCACCAAGTGCACGGTGAGGGACACTATAGCCACCACCAAGTGCACTGATGGAAGACACTATAGCCACCACCACCAAGTGCACGGTGAGGACACTATAGCAACCACCAAGTGCATGGTGAGGACACTATAAGCCACCACCACCAAGTGCACGGTGAGGACTCTATAGCTACCACCACCAAGTGCATGGTGAGGACTCTATAGCTACCACCACCAAGTGCACGGTGAGGACACTATAGCAACCACCAAGTGCATGATGAGGACACTATAGCCACCACCACCAAGTGCACGGTGAGGACCTCTATAGCTACCACCACCAAGTGCACGGTGAGGACACTATAGCAACCACCAAGTGCATGATGAGGACACTATAGCCCACCACCACCAAGTGCACGGTGAGGACACTATAGCCACCACCACGCAAGTGCATGGTGAGGACACTATAGCCACCACCACTAAGTGCATGGTGAGGACACTATAGTAACCACCACCAAGTGCACGCGGTGAGGACACTATAGCCACCACCATCAAGTGCATGGTGAGGACACTATAGCCACCACCACTAAGTGCATGGTGAGGACACTATAGCCACCACCCCCAAGTGCACGGTGAGGACACTATAAGCCACCACCATGTGCACGGTGAGGACACTATAGCCACCACCAAGTGCACGGTGAGGGACACTATAGCCACCCACCCAGTGCACGGTGAGGGACACTATAGCCACCACCAAGTGCACAGTGAGGACACTATAGCCACCACCACCAAGTGCATGGGTGAGGACACTATAGCCACTACCAAGTGCATGGTGAGGACACTATAGCCACCACCACCAAGTGCATGGTGAGGACATCTCATAGCCACCACCAAGTGCATGGTAGTGTGGGACACTATAAGCCACCACCACCAAGTGCATGGTGAGGACACTATAGCCACCACCACCAAGTGCACGGTGAGGGACACTATAGCCACCACCAAGTGCATGGTGAGGACACTATAGCCACCACCACCAAGTGCATGGTGAGGACACTATAGCCACCACCACCAAGTGCATGGTGAGGACACTATAGCCACCACCAAGTGCATGGTGAGGACACTATAGCCACCATCAAGTGCACGGTGAGGACACTATAGCTACCACCACCAAGTGCACGGTGAGGACACTATAGCCACCACCAAGTGCACGGTGAGGACACTATAGCCACCACCAAGTGCACGGTGAGGACACTATAGCCACCACCACCAAGTGCACGGTTAGGACACTATAGCCACCACCACCAAGTGCCCGGTGAGGACACTATAGCCACCACCAAGTGCACGGTGAGGACACTATAGCCACCACCAAGTGCACGGTGAGGACACTATAGCCACCACCAAGTGCACGGTGAGGACACTATAGCCACCACCAAGTGCACAGTGAGGACACTATAGCCACCACCAAGTGCACGGTGAGGACACTATAGCCACCAACCAAGTGCACAGTGAGGACACTATAGCCACCACCACCAAGTGCATGGTGAGGACACTATAGCCACTACCAAGTGCATGGTGAGGACACTATAGCCACCACCACCACCACCAAGTGCATGGTGAGGACACTATAGCCACCACCACCAAGTGCATAGTGAGGACACTATAGCCACCACCAAGTGCATGGTGAGGACACTATAGCCACCACCACCAAGTGCATGGTGAGAACACTATAGCCACCACCACCAAGAGCACGGTGAGGACACTATAGCCACCACTAAGTGCATGGTGAGGACACTATAGCCACCAACACCAAGTGCATGGTGAGGACACTATAGCCACCACCACCAAGTGTACGGTGAGGACACTATAGCCACCACCAAGTGCACGGTGAGGACACTATAGTCACCACCACCAAGTGCACGGTGAGGACACTATAGCCACCACCACCAAGTGCACGGTGAGGACACTATAGCCACCACCACCAAGTGCATGGTGAGGACACTATAGCCACCACCACCAAGTGCACGGTGAGGACACTATAGCCACCACCAAGTGCATGGTGAGGACACTATAGCCACCACCAAGTGCACGGTGAGGACACTATAGCCACCACCAAGTGCACGGTGAGGACACTATAGCCACCACCACCAAATGCACGGTGAGAACACTATAGCCACCACCACCAAGTGCACGGTGAGGACACTATAGCCACCACCACCAAGTGCATGGTGAGAACACTATAGCCACCACCACCAAGTGCACGGTGAGGACACTATAGCCAGCACCAAGTGCACGGTGAGGACACTATAGCCACCACCAAGTGCATGATGAAGACACTATAGCCACCACCACCAAGTGCACGGTGAGGACACTATAGCAACCACCAAGTGCATGGTGAGGACACTATAGCCACCACCACCAAGTGCACGGTGAGGACTCTATAGCTACCACCACCAAGTGCATGGTGAGGACTCTATAGCTACCACCACCAAGTGCACGGTGAGGACACTATAGCAACCACCAAGTGCATGATGAGGACACTATAGCCACCACCACCAAGTGCACGGTGAGGACTCTATAGCTACCACCACCAAGTGCACGGTGAGGACACTATAGCAACCACCAAGTGCATGATGAGGACACTATAGCCACCACCACCAAGTGCACGGTGAGGACACTATAGCCACCACCACCAAGTGCATGGTGAGGACACTATAGCCACCACCACTAAGTGCATGGTGAGGACACTATAGTAACCACCACCAAGTGCACGGTGAGGACACTATAGCCACCACCATCAAGTGCATGGTGAGGACACTATAGCCACCACCATGTGCACGGTGAGGACACTATAGCCACCACCAAGTGCACGGTGAGGACACTATAGCCACCACCCAGTGCACGGTGAGGACACTATAGCCACCACCAAGTGCACGGTGAGGACACTATAGCCACCACCAAGTGCACGGTGAGGACACTATAGCCACCACCAAGTGCACAGTGAGGACACTATAGCCACCACCACCAAGTGCATGGTGAGGACACTATAGCCACTACCAAGTGCATGGTGAGGACACTATAGCCACCACCACCAAGTGCATGGTGAGGACACTATAGCCACCACCACCAAGTGCATGGTGAGGACACTATAGCCACCACCAAGTGCATGGTGAGGACACTATAGCCACCACCACCAAGTGCATGGTGAGGACACTATAGCCACCACCACCAAGTGCTCGGTGAGGACACTATAGCCACCACCAAGTGCATGGTGAGGACACTATAGCCACCACCACCAAGTGCATGGTGAGGACACTATAGCCACCACCACCAAGTGCATGGTGAGGACACTATAGCCACCACCAAGTGCATGGTGAGGACACTATAGCCACCATCAAGTGCACGGTGAGGACACTATAGCTACCACCACCAAGTGCATGGTGAGGACACTATAGCCACCACCCAAGTGCACGGTGAGGACACTATAGCCACCATCAAGTGCTATGGTGAGGACACTATAGCCACCACCACCAAGTGCATGGTGAGGACACTATAGCTTCCACCAAGTGCACGGTGAGGACACTATAGCCACCACCAAGTGCATGGTGAGGACACTATAGCCACCACCACCAAGTGCATAGTGAGGACAGTATAGCCACCACCAAGTGCACGGTGAGGACACTATAGCCACCACCAAGTGCACGGTGAGGACACTATAGCCAACACCAAGTGCATGGTGAGGACACTATAGCCACCACCACCAAGTGCATGGTGAGGACACTATAGCCACCACCACCAAGTGCATGGTGAGGACACTATAGCCACCGCCACCAAGTGCATGGTGAGGACACTATAGCCACCATCAAGTGCATGGTGAGGACACTATAGCCACCACCACCAAGTGCATGGTGAGGACACTATAGCCACCACCAGGTGCACGGTGATTACACTATAGCCACCATCAAGTGCATGGTGAGGACACTATAGCCACCACCACCAAGTGGATGGTGAGGACACTATAGCCACCATCGAGTGCATGGTGAGGACACTATAGCCACCACCACCAAGTGCATGGTGAGGACACTATAGCCACCACCAAGTGCACATTGAGGACACTATAGCCACCACCAAGTGCATGGTGAGGACACTATTGCCACCATCAAGTGCATGGTGAGGACACTATAGCCACCACCACCAAGTGCACGGTGAGGACACTATAGCCACCACCAAGTGCATGGTGAGGACACTATAGCCACCACCAAATGCACGGTGAGGACTACTATAGCCACCACCAAGTGCATGGTGAGGACACTATAGCCACCACGAAGTGCATGGTGAGGACACTATAGCCACCATCAAGTGCATGGTGAAGACACTATAGCCACCACCACCAAGTGCATGGTGAGGACACTATAGCCCACCATGAAGTGCATGGTGAGGACACTATAGCCACCACCACCAAGTGCATGCTGAGGACACTATAGCCACCATCAAGTGCATGGTGAGGACACTATAGCCACCACGACCAAGTGCATGGTGAGGACACTATAGCCACCATCAAGTGCATGGTGAAGACACTATAGCCACCACCAAGTGTATGGTGAGGACACTATAGCCACCATCAAGTGCACGGTGAGGACACTATAGCCACCACCATGTGCACGGTGAGGACACTATAGCCACCACCACCAAGTGCACGGTTAGGACCACTATAGCCACCACCACCAGTGCACGGTGAGGACACTATAGCCACCACCAAGTGCACGGTGAGGACACTATAGCCACCACCAAGTGCACGGTGAGGACACTATAAGCCACCACCAAGTGCACGGTGAGGACACTATAGCCACCACCAAGTGCACGGTGAGGACACTATAGCCACCACCAAGTGCACGGTGAGGACACTATAGCCACCACCACCAAGTGCACGGTTAGGACACTATAGCCACCACCACCAAGTGCACGGTGAGGACACTATAGCCACCACCAAGTGCACGTGAGGACACTATAGCCACCCACCAAGTGCACGTGAGGACACTATAGCCACCACCAAGTGCACGGTGAGGACACTATAGCCCACCACCATGTGCACGGTGAGGACACTATAGCCACCACCAAGTGGCACGGTGAGGACACTATAGCCACCACCAAGTGCACTGTGAGGACACTATAGCCACCACCAAGTGCACGGTGAGGACACTATAGCCACCACCAAGTGCACGGTGAGACACTATAGCCACCACCAAGTGCACAGTGGGGACACTATAGCCACCACCAACCCAGTGCATGGTGAGGACACTATAGCCCACTACCGAAGTGCAATAGGTGAGGGACACTATAGCCACCACCCACAAGTGCATGGTGAGGACACTAATAGCCACCACCATGTGCACAGGTGGAAGGACACTATAGCCACATCCACCAAGTGCACGTTGAAGACACTATAGCCAACCACCAAGTGCAAGGTGAGGACACTATAGCACCACCATAATTAAAACCAGTTGCACGGTGAGGACCTATAGCCACCACCAAGTGCACGGTGAGGACACTATAGCCACCACCAAGTGCACGGTGAGGACACTATAGCCACCACCACCAAGTGCATGGTGAGGACACTATAGCCACCAAGTGCACGGTGAGGACACTATAGCCACCACCAAGTGCACGGTGAGGACACTATAGCCACCACCAAGTGCACGGTGAGGACACTATAGCCACCACCAAGTGCACGGTGAGGACACTATAGCCACCACCAAGTGCACGGTGAGGACACTATAGCCATCACCACCAAGTGCATGGTGAGGACACTATAGCCACCACCAAGTGCACGGTGAGGACACTATAGCCACCACCAAGTGCACGGTGAGGACACTATAGCCACCACCAAGTGCACGGTGAGGACACTATAGCCACCACCAAGTGCATGGTGAGGACACTATAGCCACCACCAAGTGCACGGTGAGGACACTATAGCCACCACCAAGTGCACGGTGAGGACACTATAGCCACCACCAAGTGCACGGTGAGGACACTATAGCCACCACCAAGTGCATGGTGAGGACACTATAGCCACCACCAAGTGCACGGTGAGGACACTATAGCCACCACCAAGTGCACGGTGAGGACACTATAGCCACCACCAAGTGCATGGTGAGGACACTATAGCCACCACCAAGTGCACGGTGAGGACACTATAGCCACCACCAAGTGCACGGTGAGGACACTATAGCCACCACCAAGTGCACGGTGAGGACACTATAGCCACCACCACCAAGTGCACGGTGAGGACACTATAGCCACCACCAAGTGCACGGTGAGGACACTATAGCCACCACCACCAAGTGCACGGTGAGGACACTATAGCCACCACCAAGTGCACGGTGAGGACACTATAGCCACCACCAAGTGCACGGTGAGGACACTATAGCCACCACCACCAAGTGCACGATGAGGACACTATAGCCACCACCAAGTGCACGGTGAGGACACTATAGCCACCACCAAGTGCACGGTGAGGACACTATAGCCACCACCAAGTGCACGGTGAGGACACTATAGCCACCACCAAGTGCACGGTGAGGACACTATAGCCACCACCACCAAGTGCACGGTGAGGACACTATAGCCACCACCAAGTGCACGGTGAGGACACTATAGCCACCACCAAGTGCACGGTGAGGACACTATAGCCACCACCAAGTGCATGGTGAGGACACTATAGCCACCACCAAGTGCACGGTGAGGACACTATAGCCACCACCAAGTGCACGGTGAGGACACTATAGTCACCACACCAAGTGCACGGTGAGGACACTATAGCCACCACCAAGTGCACGGTGAGGACACTATAGCCACCACCAAGTGCACGGTGAGGACACTATAGCACCACCACCAAGTGCATGGTGAGGACACTATAGCCACCACCAAGTGCATGGTGAGGACACTATAGCCACCACCAAGTGCATGTGAGGACACTATAGCCACCACCAAGTGCATGGTGAGGACCTATAGCCACCACGACCAAGTGCATGGTGAGGACACTATAGCCACCACCAAGTGCATGGTGAAGACACTATAGCCACCACCAAGTGTATGGTGAGGACACTATAACCACCATCAAGTGCACGGTGAGGACACTATAGCCACCACCATGTGCACGGTGAGGACACTATAGCCACCACCACCAAGTGCACGGTTAGGACACTATAGCCACCACCACCAAGTGCACGGTGAGGACACTATAGCCACCACCAAGTGCACGGTGAGGACACTATAGCCACCACCAAGTGCACGGTGAGGACACTATAGCCACCACCAAGTGCACGGTGAGGACACTATAGCCACCACCAAGTGCACGGTGAGGACACTATAGCCACCACCAAGTGCACGGTGAGGACACTATAGCCACCACCACCAAGTGCACGGTTAGGACACTATAGCCACCACCAAGTGCACGGTGAGGACACTATAGCCACCACCAAGTGCACGGTGAGGACACTATAGCCACCACCAAGTGCACGGTGAGGACACTATAGCCAACACCAAGTGCACGGTGAGGACACTATAGCCACCACCATGTGCACGGTGAGGACACTATAGCCACCACCAAGTGCACGGTGAGGACACTATAGCCACCACCAAGTGCACTGTGAGGACACTATAGCCACCACCAAGTGCACGGTGAGGACACTATAGCCACCACCAAGTGCACGGTGAGGACACTATAGCCACCACCAAGTGCACAGTGAGGACACTATAGCCACCACCACCAAGTGCATGGTGAGGACACTATAGCCACTACCAAGTGCATAGTGAGGACACTATAGCCACCACCACCAAGTGCATGGTGAGGACACTATAGCCACCACCATGTGCACGGTGAGGACACTATAGCCACCTCCACCAAGTGCACGTTGAAGACACTATAGCCACCACCAAGTGCAAGGTGAGGACACTATAGCCACCACCACCAAGTGCACGGTGAGGACACTATAGCCACCACCAAGTGCACGGTGAGGACACTATAGCCACCACCAAGTGCACGGTGAGGACACTATAGCCACCACCACCAAGTGCATGGTGAGGACACTATAGCCACCAAGTGCACGGTGAGGACACTATAGCCACCACCAAGTGCACGGTGAGGACACTATAGCCACCACCAAGTGCACGGTGAGGACACTATAGCCACCACCAAGTGCACGGTGAGGACACTATAGCCACCACCAAGTGCACGGTGAGGACACTATAGCCATCACCACCAAGTGCATGGTGAGGACACTATAGCCACCACCAAGTGCACGGTGAGGACACTATAGCCACCACCAAGTGCACGGTGAGGACACTATAGCCACCACCATGTGCACGGTGAGGACACTATAGCCACCACCAAGTGCATGGTGAGGACACTATAGCCACCACCAAGTGCACGGTGAGGACACTATAGCCACCACCAAGTGCACGGTGAGGACACTATAGCCACCACCAAGTGCACGGTGAGGACACTATAGCCACCACCAAGTGCATGGTGAGGACACTATAGCCACCACCAAGTGCACGGTGAGGACACTATAGCCACCACCAAGTGCACGGTGAGGACACTATAGCCACCACCAAGTGCATGGTGAGGACACTATAGCCACCACCAAGTGCATCGGTGAGGACACTATAGCCACCACCAAGTGCACGGTGAGGACACTATAGCCACCACCAAGTGCACGGTGAGGACACTATAGCCACCACCACCAAGTGCACGGTGAGGACACTATAGCCACCACCAAGTGCACGGTGAGGACACTATAGCCACCACCACCAAGTGCACGGTGAGGACACTATAGCCACCACCAAGTGCACGGTGAGGACACTATAGCCACCACCAAGTGCACGGTGAGGACACTATAGCCACCACCAAGTGCACGGTGAGGACACTATAGCCACCACCAAGTGCACGGTGAGGACACTATAGCCACCACCAAGTGCACGGTGAGGACACTATAGCCACCACCAAGTGCACGGTGAGGACACTATAGCCACCACCACCAAGTGCACGGTGAGGACACTATAGCCACCACCAAGTGCACGGTGAGGACACTATAGCCACCACCAAGTGCACGGTGAGGACACTATAGCCACCACCAAGTGCACGGTGAGGACACTATAGCCACCACCAAGTGCACGGTGAGGACACTATAGCCACCACCAAGTGCACGGTGAGGACACTATAGCCACCACCAAGTGCACGGTGAGGACACTATAGCCACCACCAAGTGCACGGTGAGGACACTATAGCCACCACCAAGTGCACGGTGAGGACACTATAGCCACCACCAAGTGCACGGTGAGGACACTATAGCCCACCACCAAGTGCATGGTGAGGACACTATAGCCACCACCAAGTGCACGGTGAGGACACTATAGCCACCACCAAGTGCACGGTGAGGACACTATAGCCACCACCAAGTGCACGGTGAGGACACTATAGCCACCACCAAGTGCACGGTGAGGACACTATAGCCACCACCAAGTGCATGGTGAGGACACTATAGCCACCACCAAGTGCACGGTGAGGACACTATAGCCACCACCAAGTGCACGGTGAGGACACTATAGCCACCACCAAGTGCACGGTGAGGACACTATAGCCACCACCAAGTGCACGGTGAGGACACTATAGCCACCACCAAGTGCACGGTGAGGACACTATAGCCACCACCAAGTGCACGGTGAGGACACTATAGCCACCACCAAGTGCACGGTGAGGACACTATAGCCACCACCAAGTGCACGGTGAGGACACTATAGCCACCACCAAGTGCACGGTGAGGACACTATAGCCACCACCAAGTGCACGGTGAGGACACTATAGCCACCACCAAGTGCATGGTGAGGACACTATAGCCACCACCAAGTGCACGGTGAGGACACTATAGCCACCACCAAGTGCACGGTGAGGACACTATAGTCACCACCACCAAGTGCACGGTGAGGACACTATAGCCACCACCAAGTGCACGGTGAGGACACTATAGCCACCACCAAGTGCACGGTGAGGACACTATAGCCACCACCACCAAGTGCATGGTGAGGACACTATAGCCACCACCAAGTGCACGGTGAGGACACTATAGCCACCACCAAGTGCACGGTGAGGACACTATAGCCACCACCAAGTGCACGGTGAGGACACTATAGCCACCACCAAGTGCACGGTGAGGACACTATAGCCACCACCAAGTGCACGGTGAGGACACTATAGCCACCACCAAGTGCACGGTGAGGACACTATAGCCACCACCACCAAGTGCATGGTGAGGACACTATAGCCACCACCAAGTGCACGGTGAGGACACTATAGCCACCACCAAGTGCACGGTGAGGACACTATAGCCACCACCAAGTGCACGGTGAGGACACTATAGCCACCACCAAGTGCACGGTGAGGACACTATAGCCACCACCAAGTGCATGGTGAGGACACTATAGCCACCACCAAGTGCACGGTGAGGACACTATAGCCACCACCAAGTGCACGGTGAGGACACTATAGCCACCACCAAGTGCACGGTGAGGACACTATAGCCACCACCAAGTGCACGGTGAGGACACTATAGCCACCACCAAGTGCACGGTGAGGACACTATAGCCACCACCAAGTGCACGGTGAGGACACTATAGCCACCACCAAGTGCACGGTGAGGACACTATAGCCACCACCAAGTGCACGGTGAGGACACTATAGCCACCACCAAGTGCACAGTGAGGACACTATAGCCACCACCAAGTGCACGGTGAGGACACTATAGCCACCACCAAGTGCACGGTGAGGACACTGTAGCCACCACCACCAAGTGCATGGTGAGGACACTATAGCCACCACCAAGTGTACGGTGAGGACACTATAGCCACCACCAAGTGCACGGTGAGGACACTATAGCCACCACCAAGTGCACGGTGAGGACACTGTAGCCACCACCACCAAGTGCATGGTGAGGACACTATAGCCACCACCAAGTGCACGGTGAGGACACTATAGTCACCACCAAATGCACGGTGAGGACACTATAGCCACCACCAAGTGCACGGTGAGGACACTATAGCCACCACCAAGTGCACGGTGAGGACATTATAGCCACCACCAAGTGCACGGTGAGGACACTATAGCCACCACCAAGTGCACGGTGAGGACACTATAGCCACCACCAAGTGCACGGTGAGGACACTGTAGCCACCACCACCAAGTGCATGGTGAGGACACTATAGCCACCACCAAGTGCACGGTGAGGACACTATAGCCACCACCAAGTGCACGGTGAGGACACTATAGCCACCACCAAGTGCACGGTGAGGACACTATAGCCACCACCACCAAGTGCACGGTGAGGACACTATAGCCACCACCAAGTGCATGGTGAGGACACTATAGCCACCACCAAGTGCATGGTGAGGACACTATAGCCACCACCAAGTGCATGGTGAGGACACTATAGCCACCAAGAGGAGTGGAAGGAGAAGGATAAATAGGAGTAATAGGAACAAGAAAAATGTATACGTTGCGGCCGCTGGCTCAGCCATCATTAATCACCTCATAATAGATCAAGAGGAGGTGATCAATCCCCCCCCCCTCCCCCCCTCCCCCCCAAAAAAAAGAATTAATCACTCTCGGGGCAAGAACGTGCTATACTTCACCCGTCATTGCGACCTTTAAGTCCCCCTTGCCCCAAACCCCCGTTTCTATATAGCACTTTATTGTCTCTTGTTATAATGTTTATCTGTTGGGTCTTAATTCCCCCTCCCCCCCCCCTCCCCCTCCCCCTCCCCCCCCCCTTACTTTCATTATCTGTGACTCCATTCATTATGAATTCCTTAATGTTATTCATTCCAATAGTTTATGTTGAATCAGTTTATATATATATATATATATATATATATATATATATATATATATATATATATATATATATATATATATATATATATATATATATATATATATATATATATATATATATATATATATATATATATATAAATGTGATGACGGATTCACATTTATTCTGAAATATATGAAAATATTGTTATTTGTCTACGTGTCTTTATTAAAATATCATATATATATATATATTTATATATATATATTTAGAGGGGGGGGGGCGTACCACCAGATTCACGAAGCAGTTACGCAAGCACTTACGAACCTGTCCATCTTTTCTCAATCTTTGGCGGCTGTGTTTACAATTATTAAACAGTTAATGAGCTCCGAAGCACCAGGAGGCTGTTTATTACAATAACAACAGTTGAACAGTTGATTGGCAAGTTTTCGTGCTTGTAAACTGTTTAATAAATGTAAACAAAGCTATAAAAGATTGAGGAAAGATGTATACGTTCGTAAGTGCTTGCGTAACTGCTACGTGAATCTGGCTCCAGGTTCATAAGTGCTTGCATAACTACTTCGTGAATCTGGCCCCAGGTTCATAAGTACCTGCGTAACTGCATCGTGGATCTGGCCCCAGGTTCGTAAATACCTGCGTTACTACTTCGTGAATCTGGCCCCTTGCCTGCAGTACGAAACATTTCATCCCGCGGAGAGAAACTTGTCTCACAAAAGCGTTTTCATACGCTCACGAGAACGCGATGGATCTAACTGGATTTGCGTCCAGGTGGCGCCATCTATGGGCCGCGGGCCCCACATCAAAGGGACCCCGCCGACTTGGGGGGTCCAATTGACTTCCAAATCATTGATATTTATTGATCAGGCATAGAGACTCGTTCCCTTGTTGCCCACCCACTCACACCACCATTAAAAAATTAAAAAAAAAATCAGAAAAAGACCCCATTCATGCGATAACAAATATACCTTTTCTTGTGTTATCTTCTGACTGGTTATTTAGAAAAGGAATGTTAGGAGGCGTGTTCATAACATCCGAAATTATATTTCAATAATAATTGTTAAAAATACTATTAATACAAAATATAAAAATACAAATATTTATTGAGGTAAAGTACACACATACAAGGTGAGATACAAAACGTTGATGGATGTATAGATAGAGCTAGTACATACAATGCCTAAAGCCACTATTACGCAAAGCGTTTCGGGCAGGAATGATTAATAAGATTAATGATTAATAAGATTAATGATTAATAAGATTAATGATTAATAAGATTAATGATTAATAAGATTAATGATTAATAAGATTTTGACATATAAAATGATAAATGGGTTAGTTACCTGGGAGGGGAAAAATTTGAGCTATTGCTAATATGCCTTATATGAATATATTTGATATATAAACATTGGTATGTGAAAGGTATTCCATGGCTTTCTGGCGGATGAGTAGACAGCGCTCGGGATTCGAAGTCCTAAGGTTCCGGGTTCGATCCCCAGCGGAGAAGAAAATAAATGGGCAGAGTTTCTTTCACCCTGATGTACCTGTTCACCTAGCAGTAAATGGGTACGTGGGAGTTAGACAGCTGCTACGGGCTGCTTCCTGGGAACCTATTCTAGAAGGAAGCCGGAACAAGAGTTTAACATTTAGAAAACGGAATGTCTGAGGATCTTGTAAACGGAATGTCTGAGGTGCTTGTAAACGGAATGTCTGAGGGACTTGTAAACGGAATGTCTGAGGTGCTTGTAAACGGAATGTCTGAGGTGCTTGTAAACGGAATGTCTGAGGTGCTTGTAAACGGAATGCCTGAGGTGCTTGTAAACGGAATGTCTAAGGGACTTGTAAACGGAATGTCTGAGGTGCTTGTAAACGGAATGTCTGAGGAACTTGTAAACGGAATGTCTGAGGAACTTGTAAACGGAATGTCTGAGGAACTTGTAAACGGAATGTCTGAGGGACTTGTAAAAGGAATGTCTGAGGTGCTTGTAAACGGAATGTCTGAGGAACTTGTAAACGGAATGTCTGAGGAACTTGTAAACGGAATGTCTGAGGTGCTTGTAAACGGAATGTCTGAGGTGCTTGTAAACGGAATGTTTGAGGAACTTGAAACGGAATGTCTGAGGGACTTGTAAACGGAATGTCTGAGGAACTTGTAAACGGAATGTCTGAGGTGCTTGTAAACGGAATGTTTGAGGAACTTGAAACGGAATGTCTGAGGGACTTGTAAACGGAATGTCTGAGGGACATGTAAACGGAATGTCTGAGGAACTTGTAAACGGAATGTCTGAGGAACTTGTAAACGGAATGTCTGAGGGACTTGTAAACGGAATGTCTGAGGGACTTGTAAACGGAATGTCTGAGGAACTTGTAAACGGAATGTCTGAGGGACTTGTAAACGGAATGTCTGAGGAACTGTAAACGGAATGTCTGAGGGACTTGTAAACAAGAGGGGCCACAATAGCGACAAGGAACACAGGCGAGTGACTGGGCCGGGCGTCGCCATTATGCCACGGGCAGCCATAATTCCTTCACAAAAGGAAAGGTCACTAAACGCTAAGAGGAAAATGCTACGATGGAGGAGGTACTCGGGAATACATTAATCATTGACCATTGACGGCCCCCCTCCTACACCCCCACACACACACGCACACGCACACACACACACACACACACACACACACACACACACACACACACACACACACACACACGCACGCACACACACACACACACACACACACACACACACACACACACACACACACACACACACACACACACACACACACACACACACACACACACACACACACGCACGCACACACACACACACACACACACACACACACACACACACACACACACACACACACACACACACACACACACACACACACACACACACACACACACACGATTGGCGTGAAGTCACCAGTGGAGTCCCACAGGGCTCTGTACTCGGTCCTATCTTGTTTCTGATATATGTAAATGATCTCCCGGAGGGTATCGATTCATTTCTCTCAATGTTTGCGGACGATGCTAAAATTATGAGAAGGATTAAAACAGAAGAGGACTGTTTGAGGCTTCAAGAAGACCTAGACAAGCTGAAGGAATGGTCGAACAAATGGTTGTTAGAGTTTAACCCAACCAAATGTAATGTAATGAAGATAGGTGTAGGGAGCAGGAGGCCAGATACAAGGTATCATCTGGGAGAGGAAATTCTTCAGGAGTCAGAGAAGGAAAAAGACTTGGGGGTTGATATCACGCCAGACCTGTCTCCTGCAGCACATATCAAGCGGATAACATCAGCGGCATATGCCAGGCTGGCCAACATACGAACGGCATTCAGAAACTTGTGTAAAGAATCATTCAGAACTTTGTATACCATATATGTCAGGCCAATCCTGGAGTATGCAGCCCCAGCATGGAGTCCATATCTAGTCAAGGATAAGACTAAACTGGAAAAGGTTCAAAGGTTTGCCACCAGACTAGTACCCGAGCTGAGAGGTATGAGCTACGAGGAGAGACTACGGGAATTAAACCTCACTTCGCTGGAAGACAGAAGAGTTAGGGGGGACATGATCACCACATTCAAGATTCTGAAGGGGATTGATAGGGTAGATAAAGACAGTCTATTTAACACAAGGGGCACACGTACTAGGGGACACAGGTGGAAACTGAGTGCCCAAATGAGCCACAGAGATATTAGAAAGAACTTTTTTAGTGTCAGAGTGGTTGACAAATGGAATGCATTAGGAAGTGATGTGGTGGAGGCTAACTCCATACACAGTTTCAAGTGTAGATATGACAGAGCCCGATAGGCTCAGGAATCTGTACACCTGTTGATTGACGGTTGAGAGGCGGGACCAAAGAGCCAGAGCTCAACCCCCGCAAACACAACTAGGTGAGAACTAGGTGAGTACACACACACACACACACACACACACACACACACAGTTCAAGTAGGAATGCATCGTATTAATTCCATTTTGTGTGAATCCTGATTTTACTTGAGCCAAAGACCTGATTCTCCTCTGTTAACTTGAATCTTTTATATATTCTGTCCTTTAATTGTATGTAAGTACATATTTATGTCACATATAGATGGCTCGGACGTATCACACCATCATATCTGCACTGCTTCAGGAATTACAGGACACTGATATACCCAGATATCAGACTAAGACCTGAAGCCTCCTTACACAGCAAGATATCAGACTAGGACCTGAAGCCTCCTTATACAGCCAGATATCAGACTGGGACCTGAAGCCTCCTTACACAGCAAGATATCAGACTGGGACCTGAAGCCTCCTTACACAGCCAGATATCAGACTGGGACCTGAAGCCTCCTTACACAGCCAGATATCAGACTGGGACCTGAAGCCTCCTTACACAGCCAGATATCAGACTAGGACCTGAAACCTTACACAGCAAGATATCAGACTAGGACCTGAAACCTTACACAGCCAGATATCAGACTGGGACCTGAAGCCTCCTTACACAGCCAGATATCAGACTGGGACCTGAAGCCTCTTTACACAGCCAGATATCAGACTAGGACCTGAAACCTCTTTACACAGCAAGATATCAGACTGGGACCTGAAGCCTCCTCCACAGCCAGATATCAAACTAAGATCTCAAGCCTAATTACACAGCCAGATATCAGACCAAGATCTGGTTCACCCCTTTAAACGGATACCAATCTAGAACTATGTTCCCTTTAACCAACCAATTTCCAAACTAGATCTCAACCCCCCTAAACAAGCATATACCAAATTGGGACTTAGGGTTCCACCCCCCCCCCCCTTCTAAACAGCTTGATCACTTGGGCCAGGCCACCCCCCCCCCCCTCCCATCCTTAAAGAGTCAAATACCAAAATAGGATAAATCCTGATTCCCTCCCCTTAAACAAATGTGTCCTAGCTGTGTCCTGGCTATCCTGGCTGTGTCCTAGCTGTGTCCTAGCTATCCTGGCTGTGTTCTAGCTGTGTCCTGTATGTTTTCTGGCTGAGTGCTTGTTTGCTATCCGGCTTTTTAAAGGGGCAGGTAGCCTATACCAATTTAGTATCAGGTTTGAAAAATTATGAGTTGGTCCTATTTCAATATGTGACCAGGAGAGTCAGGACACAGTTGGGACACAGTTAGGACACAGTCAGGACACAGTTGGGACACAGTCAGGACACAGTTGGGACACAGTTAGGACACAGTCAGGACACATACAAGTCATCCTCCTCATGGGTTCAAGTGATTTTCTCAATATCTATATAAATAAAAATGTAAATATTCGTTTGTTCAAAATCGTTAATCTCTAAAAGTTCTTAACCGATTGCTATGAAATTTTGACACAGCGTTCCATTCGAATACGTCGGGTTTTTATATACCTACTATATCGATGACACACCTGTGACAGGTAAAAACATGTTTTTTTAACTGTGTTTTTCATGTGAGGGAAATAGATCTCCGAAACCTCTTTACCGATTGCTTTGAAATTTTGATACAACGTTGCGTTCGAATACGCGCATGTTTTTATATACCTACTACATCGATGCCACACCTGTGACAGGTAAAAACATGCTTTTTGAGGGAAACAGCGCCATCTGTTGCACGTAAAAGCAACACGCACTATACTAAATATGTTATGATTCCATTTCAATGTTCCTGATTGTATTCATAAATTTAGTTTTCATAGATTTCGATTTATTTTAATTTGTATTTAATTATTTTGTGTGACATTGCATTGGAATTGAGCTGTGTTGTTTACTATACCGTTCATTTCGTGAATATAGTTTATTTTTCATTTTTTTATTTGTGTTTATTTCGTTTTTTTAACTGTTCTTCATATTTTTCAGTGATGGGAACATCAGATCATTTGATGTTCCCATTTCTCTGATGGGAACATCAGATCATTTGATGTTCCCATTTCTCTGATGGGGACATCAGATCATTTGATGTTCCCATTTCTCTGATGGGAACATCAGATCATTTGATGTTCCCATTTCTCTGATGGGGACATCAGATCATCTGATGTTCCCATTTCTCTGATGGGGACATCAGATCATTTGCGAACACATCAGACGAGGGAGAGGTGCTTTCTCTTGATAATTCTCTCCCTTCTTTCACATCTTTCAGTAGCTTCAGGGAGAAGCCCTCCCCCAACTGTCCACTGCTGACGATCCTCCACCAGCTTCCACCTTCCCGCCTCCGTCCCATCCCAAATTCTTATCCTGACCCCTTCCCAGTGCTGAATAGTCAAATAGCTTAGTGCTTTCCCCCGGATAGTTCCTTTGCCTTTCCTTCCACCAACTATCGGTTGATGCAGCACTCGACGCAGCGTTACTACCGGGAGCCACAGCCATCCACCGACCCTTCACGGCGCCTCACAGCTGGGTGGACAGCGCTTCGGGTTCGTAGTCCTGAGGTTCCGTGCTCGATCCCCGGTGGAGGCGGAGACAAATATGCAAAAATGTTTTTTCACCTTGATGCTCCCTGTTACCTAGCAGTAAAAAACTTACCTGAGAGTTAGACAGCTGCTACGGGCTGCTTTCTGGGGGTGTGTAACAAAGAGGAGACCTGGTCGAGGACCGGGCCGCGGGGACGCTAAGCCCCGAAATCATCTCAAGATAAGCTCCCCATGCACAGGTGAGGATTCATTCCCATGTTTACCGAACTCCTCTGCAGGAACCATTATAGAATGATCAAAGGGAGACGCACCATCACCCAGCACATCAACCAACCCAGAAGACAGAGGCACAAACAAAGTCCACTACGGGCTCACCATAGCCCGTGCTACTTGCCCCGCTCCTGTGCCAGGTAAGTCCACTACGGGCTCACCATAGCCCGTGCTACTTGCCCCGCTCCTGTGCCAGGTAAGTCCACTACGGGCTCACCATAGCCCGTGCTACTTGCCCCGCTCCTGTGCCAGGTAAGTACACTACGGGCTCACCATAGCCCGTGCTACTTGCCCCGCTCCTGTGCCAGGTAAGTACACTACGGGCTCACCATAGCCCGTGCTACTTGCCCCGCTCCTGTGCCAGGTAAGTACACTACGGGCTCACCATAGCCCGTGCTACTTGCCCCGCTCCTGTGCCAGGTAAGTACACTACAGGCTCACCATAGTCCGTGCTACTTACCCCGCTCCTGTGCCAAGTACACTACGGGCTCACCATAGCCCGTGCTACTTGCCCCGCTCGTGTGCCAGGTAAGTACACTACGGTCTCACCATAGTCCGTGCTACTTGCCCCGCTCCTGTGCCAGGTAAGTACACTACGGGGTCACCATAGCCCGTGCTACTTGCCCCGCTCCTGTGCCAGGTAAGTACACTACGGGCTCACCATAGCCCGTGCTACTTGCCCCGCTCTTGTGCCAGGTAAGTCCACAACGGGCTCACCATAGCCCGTGTTACTTGCCCCGCTCGTGTGCCACGTAAGTACACTACGGGCTCCCCATAGTCCGTGCTACTTGCCCCGCTCCTGTGCCAGGTAAGTACACTACGGGCTCACCATAGCCCGTGCTACTTGCCGCTCCTGTGCCAGGTAAGTCCACTACGGGCTCGCCATAGCCCGTGCTACTTGCCGCTCCTGTGCCAGGTAAGTCCACTACGGGATCGCCATAGCCCGTGCTACTTGCCGCTCCTGTGCCAGGTAAGTCCACTACGGGCTCGCCATAGCCCGTGCTACTTGCCGCTCCTGTGCCAGTAAAGTCCACTACGGGCTCACCATAGCCCGTGCTACTTGCTGCTCCTGTGCCAGGTAAGTCCACTACGGGCTCGCCATAGCCCGTGCTACTTGCCGCTCCTGTGCCAGTAAAGTCCACTACGGGCTCACCATAGCCCGTGCTACTTGCTGCTCCTGTGCCAGGTAAGTCCACTACGGGCTCGCCATAGCCCGTGCTACTTGCCGCTCCTGTGCCAGGTAAGTCCACTACGGGCTCGCCATAGCCCGTGCTACTTGCCGCTCCTGTGCCAGGTAAGTCCACTACGGGCTCACCATAGCCCGTGCTACTTGCCGCTCCTGTGCAAGGTAAGTCCACTACGGGCTCGTCATAGCCCGTGCTACTTGCCGCTCCTGTGCCAGTAAAGTCCACTACGGGCTCGCCATAGCCTGTGCTACTTGCTGCTCCTGTGCCAGTAAAGTCCACTACGGGCTCGCCATAGCCCGTGCTACTTGCTGCTCCTGTGCCAGGTAAGTACACTACGGGCTCACCATAGCCCGTGCTACTTGCCCCGCTCCTGTGCCAGGTAAGTCCACTACGGACTCGCCATAGCCCGTGCTACTTGCCGCTCCTGTGCCAGTAAAGTCCACTACGGGCTCGCCATAGCCTGTGCTACTTGCTGCTCCTGTGCCAGTAAAGTCCACTACGGGCTCGCCATAGCCCGTGCTACTTGCTGCTCCTGTGCCAGGTAAGTACACTACGGGCTCACCATAGCCCGTGCTACTTGCCCCGCTCCTGTGCCAGGTAAGTCCACTACGGACTCGCCATAGCCCGTGCTACTTGCCGCTCCTGTGCCAGTAAAGTCCACTACGGGCTCGCCATAGCCCGTGCTACTTGCTGCTCCTGTGCCAGGTAAGTGGAACTACTTGGAACTTTTTGTTCCTAGTGGCTGAAGTTAAAACAACAACAGCACCCTACATCAATTTCCGCCAGTGGGATGTCGACGTTTCACCCCAGCAGGCACGTCGTCAGCCAAGGAAATATACACAGTACTGATGATAATGATGCTCGTCCTTCGGAGTCGAATTCACCATGACTTCAGCATATCAGGTCGAAGGTCAGTGGCTGAGTGTCAGATGATGGAGGATGAGACCTATCTGGATCTGGGTGCTCGCCCGCACATAGGACACATGTGGGTGGTGCTACTGCAGAGGCGGAGGTTGCTCTAGCTTTGCACGCAGAACGTTTCTTCTTGGCCACTGCAGTCCGTCTATTTTCTCCCGCACGGGACCCCTGTAATGACTTTACTATTCCAAATTGGACAGTCCTGAGCAAGCGACTCGTAAGTATTGGTGTTGATGTCCAGGTCTGTGAGGATCATCTTAAGACAGTCCTTAAATCGTTTCTTCTGCCCCCCAACATAACGCGTCCCCTGGCGAAAATTATCAATACAGGAGCTGTTTAGCCAGTCGGCAGGTAGGCAGTCTGCCATGTGGCCTACCCATCTGGCCTGAGTGTTCTGTAGGAGGGTGTAGACGCTCCGAATACCGGCCACTTCCAGTACTTTGTCCGGACATGGACAAAATCGTTGTCCGGGATTTTGTCCTGCCACCTGATGTTGAGGAGTCCGCAGAGACAGCTCAAGTGAAGGTGATTAAGCTGTTTGGCGTGTCTGGTATTGACAGTCCAGGTCACGCTGGTGTAGAGAAGATAGTGATTACCACTGCATGGTAGACCTTCAGTTTGGGGGTGAGGGGAACCTCCGCTCCCAGACATTCTCACAGAATCTTCCAACGGCAGCGCTGGCGTTGGGGATCCTGTTGTTGACTTCTGCATTAATGTTCACCGATCCTGGGAGCTTGGTGCCAAGATAGGTGAAGTTGTCAGGTACCTGCAGGTTCTGCCCCTTGGAAGTAAAGTGCGGGTCCTGGTAGGGTACTCCGGGAGCAGGTTGGTACGTGACTTCAATCTTATTGGTGCTGATGATTAGACCGAGGTTGACACAGGCTTGTGAGAAGCAGTTCATTTCGTGCTGCATTATTTTCTCTGTACTGGCGTTGAGGCCACGACAACCCACCATCAGACCTGTATCTGATGGGTATTCCGTCCTGGGCAACCACAGAGGGCATCAGTGAGCGTTGCCGAGAATATCACGCTGAAGTGTTGGGGCGAGAACGCAGCCTAGCTTTACACCGCTCGTCACCGGGATGGCTTTTGACTCGTCTCCATCGTCCAAAATTTTCGCCATCGGGGAACCTGCCGGACAATCGCAGTGAATTTACCGGGACAGCCAAACTTCTCCATTATCTTCCTCAAGCCATCTCTGCTGACCTTATCGAAGGCCTTGGTCAGGTCGACGAAGGTCATGAAGAAGTCGCTATTCTGCTCTTGGCATTTTTCTTGGAGTTGGCGTGCAGCAAATATCATATCGACAGTTCCGCGTTCTGCTCAGAAGCCGTATTAGCTTTCTGACCAACCCCTCGTTCAAATAGACGTCGCATTTTGACGTATACTCAACATAAGGCTAAAATCGCCGTACTAAAATATGGTAGCGGCTCGCGAAATTGACATACTGGCCCGCTTTCTGTTTTGGGTCTTCTGGTAGGTTAGGATAAGGGCACTTTAGTACGACAGTTTCTTGACGTTGGGGAACCTTAGGAGGACGGGCTGGATACAGAGAACAGAGTGCATAGAACCTTCCTTGTTTAATGCCCAACCACTTTGGCTGGACGGTAGAGCGACGGTCTCGCTTCATGCAGGTCAGCGTTTAATCCCCGACCGTCCACAAGAGGTTGGGCACCATTCCTTCCCCCCATCTCATCCCAAATCCTTATCCTGACCCCTTCCAAGTGCTATATAGTATAATAGCTTGAAACTTTCCCCGGATAAGGTGTAATGACATTCAAATAACACTCTCCTCTTTTCAACACTGATAATTTCTCTTAAAAATGTGTTGGAGGGTGTTAGCTTAACATTTCACTTGTACTAGCCAGTTAACCCAGGAAGGTAACCCGAAAATACTAGAAACTGGTAACCAGGTATTATGAAAAACAGGACTGAACTGTTGCATAAAAGCTTAAGGCACACAATTAAAATTTATTTCGTGGTTTTGCACTGGTTTCCTGAGCCAGCTTTTCCCCCTAACGAGGGACATCGGATGTGGTGATGCTGTGATGTTGGAACATTGGAATACGTATTCACTCAATAGACAGATGTGGTACAATCCACGAGTCAATAGACAGATGTGGTACAGTCCACGAGTCAATAGACAGATGTGGTACAATCCACGAGTCAATAGACAGATGTGGTACAGTCCACGAGTCAATAGACAGATGTGGTACAATCCACGAGTCAATAGACAGATGTGGTACAGTCCACGAGTCAATAGACAGATGTGGTACAGTCCACGAGTCAATAGACAGATGTGGTACAGTCCACGAGTCAATAGACAGATGTGGTACAATCCGTTTGTCCATCAATTGCGTCTTTTGTCCACCATTTGCGTCCTTTTGTCCACCATTTGCGTCCTTTTGTCCACCATTTGCGTCCTTTTGTCCACCATTTGCGTCCTTTTGTCCACCATTTGCATCCTTTTGTCCACCATTTGCATCCTTTTGTCCACCATTTGCATCCTTTTGTCCACCATTTGCGTCCTTTTGTCCACCATTTGCATCCTTTTGTCCACCATTTGCATCCTTTTGTCCACCATTTGCGTCCTTTTGTCTACCATTTGCGTCCTTTTGTCCACCATTTGCGTCCATTTGTCTACCATTTGCGTCATTTTGTCCACCATTTGCATCCTTTTGTCTACCATTTGCATCCTTTTGTCCACCATTTGCGTCATTTTGTCCACCATTTGCGTCCTTTTGTCCACCATTTGCGTCATTTTGTCCTTCACTTGCGTCTTTTTCTCCATTGTGAGAATAATCTAATTTCTGCAACTGCACCTATCCCAGTGGTGGTCACTGTGGAGGCTGTTAAGTATGCGAGAGCAGGTATTGACCGTCCCTATATCTCAGACGGGGAGTGTCGAATGTTCAACTGCCCAACCCTCATGTACCTACCTCTCGTTTGTCCTATGTCTGTATGAATGTACATCAGAGCAAAAGGGAGAGATTCACGAAGCAGTTGCGCATGCATCTACGAACCCAGGACCAGATTCACGAAGCAGTTGCGCAAGCATCTATGAACCTGGGGCCAGATTCACGAAGCAGTTGCGCAAGCATCTATGAACCTGGGGCCAGATTCACGAAGCAGTTGCGCAAGTATCTACGAACCTGGGGCCAGATTCACGAAGCAGTTGCGCAAGTATCTACGAACCTGGGACCAGATTCACGAAGCAGTTGCGCAAGCACTTACGAACCCAGGACCAGATTCACGAAGCAGTTGCGCAAGCACTTACGAACCTGGGATCGGATTCACGAAGCAGTTGCGCAAGCACTTACGAACCTGGGATCGGATTCACGAAGCAGTTATGCAAGCACTTATGATCCTGGGTTCACATTCCCGAAGCAGTTACGCAAGCACTTACGATCCTGGGGAGGGGCCCTGATTCACGAACAAGTTACGCAAGAACTTGCGAACCTGATGCCAGATTCACGAAACAGTTGTGCAAAGCACTTAGGAATCTGGGGCCAGATTCACGAAGCAGTTACACAAGCACTGACGAACGTGTACATCTTTCCTCAATCTTTGACGGCTTTGGTTACATTTATTAAACAGTTTACAAGCATGAAAACTTGCCAATCAACTGTTGTTATTGTTATAAACAGCCTCCTGGTGCTTCGGAGCTCATTAACTGTTTAATAATTGTAAACAAAGCCGTCAAAGATTGAGAAAAGATGGACAGGTTCGTAAGTGCTTGCATAACTGCTTCGTGAATCTGACCCCAGGTTTGTAAGTGCTTGCATAACTGCTTCGTGAATTTGGCCCCCAGGATCGTAAGTGTTTGCGTTACTGCTTCGTGAATTTGACCCACAGGATCGTAAGTGCTTGCGTAACTGCTTCGTGAATTTAGCCTCCAGGATCGTAAGTGCTTGCGTAACTGCTTCGTGAATTTGGCCCCTAGGATCGTAACTGCTTCGTGAATTTGACCCACAGGATCGTAAGTGCTTGCATAACTGCTTCGTGAATTTAGCCCCTAGGATCGTAAGGGCTTGTGTAGCTGCTTCGTGAATCTGGCCCAAGGACACTGGGGATGTAGGGGTGTGTGTGGAGGGGTATGAGGGTGTCTGATGGGGGGTGGTGGTGGGGGGGGCGAATGGGGGAGGGTATTACAACGAATTTAGTATTCAGTGCTAGAGCGTATGGGCACAGGGCACCGATACCCCGAAGCCCTTGCCCAATTATTTCCACAGAAAAAGAATGTAGTTAGCAGTATTTAGTAACAAAATGGGTTTATTCCATAAACCTACAGTAATACACTGGGAGCTTGACGTTAAGTTAACCAAGAGTGCCACTTAAGCTGTACAAAACTGAATCTTAACTCAGTGCCACTATGCTGAGACACTGGGCCTCTGTACCCTCTTGCTTGGGTACAAGGGCGGACCACTCTTGATGCAAGTTGCATACGACACTTGCAGCAACAAAGGGGCATTGATCGGAGGAGTTGCAACTCGGGTATCACACAAGAACATGAATTGCACAAATAATAATGAACGACATTTATAATAATCTTTTTGCTGTTAATTGAATTAACAGTTCAGTGATTAATTACATGTGACTGAGACTATTATAATCACTGAAAGAGAGAGAGCACCTCACTAACACATGTAAGAATGAAATAACTGAATGTTGACCAGACCACACACTAGAAGGTGAAGAGACGACGACGTTACGGTCCCTCCTGGACCATTCTCAAGTCGATTGTAGTTGTCGATTGTACAGAATCGACTTGATAATGGTCCTGGATGGACCGAAACGTCGCCGTCTCCTCATCTTCTGGTGTGTGGTCTGGTCATCACATCTTCAGCCACGTTATTGTGAATGTCACAGAGTCAATATTAATCAACGTTATACCACAAGAAGGTCACTATGACCTCTAAATCCGTGTGCGATCAGGCCCCCACTTCCACCTGAACGGATTCGAACGCAGGCTGACAAATCTAGGTAGCCTCTATCTTACTATCTCTGCCCTACACCTGCTCCGAGCGGGCAAGATCAGTGATCGGTTAGTCGATCACTAAGATCAGCACCAGGCAACACTTAGAGAACTGGTAGAGATATGTGTACTTATGTTAGTGGCTGGTTTTCGCCCATTCCACATTCCCTTTCACCTCAAGCACTCCAACCGCACGTGGTGACACATGCGAGGTTACTGGTAGATGAAGCCAGTGAGAGAGAGACACACAGAGAGCATGACACGTGGTGTTCGAACACAGGCGACGGAAACTAAGTACGAAGGCGCCGCTCATGTTCCACGCTCCTCAGGTAGGCGCGTGGTCTGGCCCTTGAGGGCTAAGTGTAATCACCAATACATACTCGGGCAGCAAGTCTGGATTAAAATTAATCTTTTCACAAACGAGCGACAACTCTAGACGTCACTTAGACGGCCTTTAAACCCTTCACTGTTTGATGATGACACAGATATAAGCCGTCACAATTTTGACACCGAGTCGGCTACTCCCGCGCCGTCACGTGGTGTATATATCTCTCTACACCAGCGGCTCACTAGCACAACTTCGAGTGAAGGAAATTGCCCGATTATGCGGGCGAACGGCAGTAAACTTGAGTGCAAAGCGTAGTGAAACTTTATAAGAGTTCTTCAGAGTTCACACAGCGGACTGTGATGTATGGAACTCTGGGATCCTAAACTGCTTTAACACACGTTTATCCTTTGTTAGCATTAGCACCCCACTTTGCAATTCCTGTACCATGTCCTGGCGTAGTGATCTAGATCGTGCATCAGCGAATACCCAGCACATAGGTTCGAATCCCCACCCACAGCTGCTGTGGATTTTCTCATTGATATATGACGATAATGTGATTTCTCTGCGTATGTAAACATACTGAGTAGTTAGCGATCTGACTTCACATGACTTTGCGAAGTCCCCGCTTGCGTCTGCCATATCCCCCAAACTCCCGCTCACTCCTTGCCTGTAGAATACTGAGAGTCAATGATGACCTGTATAATCTACTCTGTATTCTCGTAGACAGGGTATGCAACGACCCTTGCAATATCATTGGTCTGCCCAGCCACGGGGTTATCCGTCGATGCTCAACTTGGTAGACTTGGCTCCCACACTGAGAGATTAAGAGAGTGCACACTTGGAGAGTGCAAGCTAACGACTACTAGTATTGATCATGCACTCACATTCAACTCTGAAGACGGTTCGTGAAATTTCATTCACTGGCGTCCATCAGTTGCATTTTTTAGCTCGCCAGTTTTGTCCATTGTCTATTAGTGTCATCCATTGTCCAATAGTTTTGTCCTTTGTCCATTAGTCGTGGCCTTTGTCCACCAGTCGAGTCTTTTATCCATCAGTGGAGTTTCCTGTCTATACAGCAGACAGATTCACCCCTGGCCGTCACGTCAGTGGACGGGTTCACACCCCGGTCGGCCCGTCAAAGGAGAAGGGGCGCCCCATGCACCTCGCTGAATACCCGAGGTGACAGAAGGTGACCATCACTACCCCGTCGCCGACCTAACACGCTGTATGGAGAAAGCAAATGAGGATCCCAGGTTATGATGCCGCTGCTGCCGCCAGCTCTACTACCGCCTCTCTAGTGATGCTGCCGCCAGCTCTACTACCACCTCTCTAGTGATGCTGCCGCTGGCTCTACTACCGCCGCTCTAGTGATGCTGCCGCCAGCTCTACTACCGCCGCTCTAGTGATGCTGCCGCTGGCTCTACTACTACAGCCTCTCTAGTGATGCTACCGCCTCTCTAGTGATGCTGCCGCCAGCTCTACTACCTCCTCTCTAGTGATGCTGCCGCCAGCTCTACTACCGCCTCTCTAGTGATGCTGCCGCCAGCTCTACTACCGCCTCTCTAGTGATGCTGCCGCCAGCTCTACTACCGCCTCTCTAGTGATGCTGCCGCCAGCTCTACTACCGCCTCTCTAGTGATGCTGCCGCCAGCTCTACTACCGCCTCTCTAGTGATGCTGCCGCCAGCTCTACTACCGCCTCTCTAGTGATGCTGCCGCCAGCTCTACTACCGCCTCTCTAGTGATGCTGCCGCCAGCTCTACTACCACCTCTCTAGTGATGCTGCCGCCAGCTCTACTACCGCCTCTCTAGTGATGCTGCCGCCAGCTCTACTACCGCCTCTCTAGTGATGCTGCCGCCAGCTCTACTGCCACCTCTCTAGTGATGCTGCCGCCAGCTCTACTACCGCCTCTCTAGTGATGCTGCCGCCAGCTCTACTACCACCTCTCTAGTGATGCTGCCGCCAGCTCTACTACCGCCTCTCTAGTGATGCTGCCGCCAGCTCTACTACCGCCTCTCTAGTGATGCTGCCGCCAGCTCTACTACCGCCTCTCTAGTGATGCTGCCGCCAGCTCTACTACCACCTCTCTAGTGATGCTGCCGCCAGCTCTACTACCACCTCTCTAGTGATGCTGCCGCCAGCTCTACTACCGCCTCTCTAGTGATGCTGCCGCCAGCTCTACTACCGCCTCTCTAGTGATGCTGCCGCCAGCTCTACTACCGCCTCTCTAGTGATGCTGCCGCCAGCTCTACTACCGCATCTCTAGTGATGCTGCCGCCAGCTCTACTACCACCTCTCTAGTGATGCTGCCGTCAGCTCTACTACCACCTCTCTAGTGATGCTGCCGCCAGCTCTACTACCGCCTCTCTAGTGATGCTGCCGCCAGCTCTACAACCGCCTCTCTAGTGATGCTGCCGCCAGCTCTACTACCGCCGCTCTAGTGGTGCTGCCGCTGGCTCTACTACCGCCTTTCTAGTGATGCTGCCGCCAGCTCTACTACCGCCGCTCTAGTGGTGCTGCCGCCAGCTCTACTACCGCCTCTCTAGTGATGCTGCCGCCAGCTCTACTACCGCCGCTCTAGTGATGCTGCCGCCAGCTCTACTACCGCCGCTCTAGTGATGCTGCCGCCAGCTCTACTACCGCCGCTCTAGTGATGCTGCCGCCAGCTCTACTACCGCCGCTCTAGTGGTGCTGCCGCTGGCTCTACTACCGCCTCTCTAGTGATGCTGCCGCCAGCTCTACTACCACCTCTCTAGTGATGCTGCCGCCAGCTCTACTACCACCTCTCTAGTGATGCTGCCGCCAGCTCTACTACCGCCTCTCTAGTGATGCTGCCGCCAGCTCTACTACCGCCTCTCTAGTGATGCTGCCGCCAGCTCTACTACCGCCTCTCTAGTGATGCTGCCGCCAGCTCTACTACCGCATCTCTAGTGATGCTGCCGCCAGCTCTACTACCACCTCTCTAGTGATGCTGCCGTCAGCTCTACTACCACCTCTCTAGTGATGCTGCCGCCAGCTCTACTACCGCCTCTCTAGTGATGCTGCCGCCAGCTCTACAACCGCCTCTCTAGTGATGCTGCCGCCAGCTCTACTACCGCCGCTCTAGTGGTGCTGCCGCTGGCTCTACTACCGCCTTTCTAGTGATGCTGCCGCCAGCTCTACTACCGCCGCTCTAGTGGTGCTGCCGCCAGCTCTACTACCGCCTCTCTAGTGATGCTGCCGCCAGCTCTACTACCGCCGCTCTAGTGATGCTGCCGCCAGCTCTACTACCGCCGCTCTAGTGATGCTGCCGCCAGCTCTACTACCGCCGCTCTAGTGATGCTGCCGCCAGCTCTACTACCGCCGCTCTAGTGGTGCTGCCGCTGGCTCTACTACCGCCTCTCTAGTGATGCTGCCGCCAGCTCTACTACCGCCGCTCTAGTGATGCTGCCGCTGGCTCTACTACCGCCGCTCTAGTGATGCTGCCGCCAGCTCTACTACCGCCTCTCTAGTGATGCTGCCGCCAGCTCTACTACCGCCTCTCTAGTGATGCTGCCGCCAGCTCTACTACCGCCTCTCTAGTGGTGCTGCCGCCAGCTCTACTACCACCTCTCTAGTGATGCTGCCGCTGGCTCTACTGCCGCCTCTCTAGTGATGCTGCCGCCAGCTCTACTACCACCGCTCTAGTGATGCCGCCAGCTCTACTACCGCCTCTCTAGTGATGCTGCCGCCAGCTCTACTACCACCGCTCTAGTGATGCTGCCGCTGGCTCTACTACCGCCTCTCTAGTGATGCTGCCGCCAGCTCTACTACCGCCTCTCTAGTGATGCTGCCGCTGGCTCTACTACCGCCTCTCTAGTGATGCTGCCGCCAGCTCTACTACCGCCGCTCTAGTGGTGCTGCCGCTGGCTCTACTACCGCCGCTATAGTGATGCTAGAGTTCCTGGTTCGATCCCCTGGGGGATGTGTAACAAAACGGAGGCCTGGTCGAGGACCGGGCCGCGGGGACGCTAAGCCCTGAAATCATCTCAGGATAACCTCAAGATAACCTCCAAATAACCTCAAGATAACTTCAAGATAACCTCAAGATAACCTCAAAATACCCTCAAGATAGCCTCAAGATACCCTCAAGATAACCTCAAGATACCCTCAAGATAAACTCAAGATAACCTCCAGATAACCTCAAGATAACCTCAAAATAACTTCAAGATACCCTCAAGATACCCTTAAGATAACCTCAAGATAACCTCAAGATAACCTCAAGATAGCCTCAAGATACCCTCAAGATAACCTCAAGATACCCTCAAGATAAACTCAAGATAACCTCCAGATAACCTCAAGATAACCTCAAGATAACCTCAAGATAACCTCAAGATAACTTCAAGATAACCTCAAGATAACCTCAAAATACCCTCAAGATAGCCTCAAGATACCCTCAAGATAACCTCAAGATACCCTCAAGATAAACTCAAGATAACTTCCAGATAACCTCAAGATAACCTCAAGATAACTTCAAGATACCCTCAAGATACCCTCAAGATACCCTCAAGATACCCTTAAGATAACCTCAAGATACCCTCAAGATAACCTCAAGATAGCCTCAAGATACCCTCAAGATAACCTCAAGATACCCTCAAGATAACCTCAATATTATCTCCAGATAACCTCAAGATAACCTCAAGATAACCTCCAGATAACCTCCAGATAACCTCAAGATACCCTTAAGATTACCTCAAGATAACCTCAAGATAACCTCAAGATAGCCTCAAGATACCCTTAAGATAACCTCAAGATAACCTCAAGATAACCTCAAGATAGCCTCAAGATACCCTCAAGATAACCTCAAGATACCCTCAAGATAAACTCAAGATAACCTCCAGATAACCTCAAGATAACCTCAAAATAACTTCAAGATACCCTCAAGATACCCTTAAGATAACCTCAAGATAACCTCAAGATAACCTCAAGATAGCCTCAAGATACCCTCAAGATAACCTCAAGATACCCTCAAGATAAACTCAAGATAACCTCCAGATAACCTCAAGATAACCTCAAAATAACTTCAAGATACCCTCAAGATACCCTTAAGATAACCTCAAGATAACCTCAAGATAACCTCAAGATAGCCTCAAGATACCCTCAAGATAACCTCAAGATACCCTCAAGATAAACTCAAGATAACCTCCAGATAACCTCAAGATAACCTCAAGATAACCTCAAGATAACCTCAAGATAACTTCAAGATAACCTCAAGATAACCTCAAAATACCCTCAAGATAGCCTCAAGATACCCTCAAGATAACCTCAAGATACCCTCAAGATAAACTCAAGATAACTTCCAGATAACCTCAAGATAACCTCAAGATAACTTCAAGATACCCTCAAGATACCCTCAAGATACCCTCAAGATACCCTTAAGATAACCTCAAGATACCCTCAAGATAACCTCAAGATAGCCTCAAGATACCCTCAAGATAACCTCAAGATACCCTCAAGATAACCTCAATATTATCTCCAGATAACCTCAAGATAACCTCAAGATAACCTCCAGATAACCTCCAGATAACCTCAAGATACCCTTAAGATTACCTCAAGATAACCTCAAGATAACCTCAAGATAGCCTCAAGATACCCTTAAGATAACCTCAAGATAACCTCAAGATAACCTCAAGATAGCCTCAAGATACCCTCAAGATAACCTCAAGATACCCTCAAGATAAACTCAAGATTATCTCCAGATAACCTCAAGATAACCTCAAGATAGCCTCAAGATACCCTTAAGATAACCTCAAGATACCCTCAAGATAACCTCCAGATAACCTCAAGATACCCTCAAGATACCCTCAAGATAACCTCAAGATAACCTCAAGATACCCTCAAGATAGCCTCAAGATACCCTCAAGATACCCTCAAGATACCCTCAAGATAACCTCAAGATAACCTCAAGATACCCTCAAGATAACCTCAAGATACCCTCAAGATAACCTCCAGATACCCTCAAGATAACCTCCAGATAACCTCAAGATACCCTCAAGATAACCTCAAGATAACCTCAAGAACTCCACATTCCTGCTCTAAACTGCACCTGCTAAACTTCCATGTGAAAAGGTCCATCTAATTTTTCCAGAGGGGAAAAAGGTGGAGGTGATGAGGTCATGTGATGGTTACTACTAATGAGGAAGAAATGGTCATCAGACAGATGTTGTTGGTTGCTAACGCCTTGCTTTGAGATTTATTTAGGAATATCAGTGACATTCGTATTGAGCTTTAAACACAGAGAGAGAGAGAGAGAGAGAGAGAGAGAGAGAGAGAGAGAGAGAGAGAGAGAGAGAGAGAGAGAGAGAGAGAGAGAGAGAGAGAGAGAGAGAGAGAGAGAGAGAGAGAGAGAGAGAGAGAGAGAGAGAGAGAGAGAGAGAGAGAGAGAGAGAGAGAGAGAGAGAGAGAGAGAGAGAGAGAGAGAGAGAGAGAGAGAGAGAGAGACAGAGACAGAGACAGAGACAGAGACAGAGACAGAGACAGAGACAGACAGACAGACAGACAGACAGACAGACAGACAGACAGACAGACAGACAGACAGACAGACAGACAGACAGACAGACAGACAGACAGACAGACAGACAGACAGACAGACAGACAGACAGACAGACAGACAGAGAGGTGCGGGTAGGAGGTGCCCAGCACAGAGCGGTCACCATAATAATACCTTGGGGGTTGTCTGAGCCTATATCACGTAATGGGTTTGTCGGTCACACTATTGTTATAGACGGCCAGAGGCCCTCCCTCAAGGCTGGGACGGCTGGGACGGCTGGGGATGGCTGAGATGGGAGGGATGGCTGGGGATGGGAGGGAAGAGGAAGAGTGTGTGAAGCAGGATGGGAACGGTAGGTGGTGAAGGAGAGAGAGAGAGAGAGAGAAGAGAGACAGAAAGAAGGAGAAAGTAAATTTTCACGGTGAAGGGGAAACTGAAGGAATATTTGGATCATGTGCGCTCAACAGGGTTTTGACGGCTGAGTGGACAGCGCTCGGGATATGTAGTCCTAAGGTTACTGGTTTGATCTCCGGCGGAGGCGGAAAAAAATGGGCAGAGTTTCTTTCATCCTGATTCGCTGTTAACCTAGCAGTAAATAGGTACCTGGGAGTCAGCTGCTACGGGCTGCTTCCTGGGAATGTGTAACAAAAAGGAGTCCTGGTCGAGGACCGGGCCGCGGGGACGCTAAGCCCTGAAATCATCTCATAATAACCTCAAGATAACCTCAAGTTAACCTCAAGATAGACTGACCACATCAAGGCTCTGGTACACAGCTGACTCCGTCTCAACCCAGAACTATCATGACTTGACAAGATATCTGGTGATGATCAGATTGACAGTTAACTGTCAATAATTGACAGTTAACTGTCAATAATTGACAGTTAACTGTCAATAATTGACAGTTTGTCAATTATTCTCAATTACAGAGACAGAAGACTGGACCTCGGAGAGGCACTTTACATTAAACAAGCCAACCCACCCATCAACAACCAATTAACGCCAAATTACACTCTACGAACATCGAGAACAGGAGAGAACAGGACAGAACAGGGCAGAACAGGGCAGAACAGGGCAGAACAGGACAGAACAGGACAGAACAGGGCAGAACAGGGCAGAACAGGACAGAACAGGACAGAACAGGGCAGAACAGGGCAGAACAGGGCAGAACAGGGCAGAACAGGACAGAACAGGGCAGGACAGGGCAGAACAGGACAGAACAGGGCAGAACAGGGCAGAACAGGGCAGAACAGGGCAGACAGGACAGAACCGGGCAGAACAGGGCAGAACAGGACAGAACAGGGCAGAACAGGACAGAACAGGGCAGAACAGGGCAGAACAGGGCAGAACAGGACAGAACAGGGCAGAACAGGACAGAACAGGACAGAACAGGGCAGAACAGGACAGAACAGGGCAGAACAGGGCAGAACAGGGCAGAACAGGGCAGGACAGGGCAGAACAGGGCAGAACAGGGCAGAACAGGGCAGGACAGGGCAGAACAGGGCAGAACAGGGCAGAACAGGGCAGAACAGGGCAGGACAGGGCAGAACAGGGCAGAACAGGACAGAACAGGGCAGAACAGGACAGAACAGGGCAGAACAGGGCAGGACAGGGCAGAACAGGGCAGAACAGGACAGAACAGAACAGAACAGGACAGAACAGGACAGAACAGGACAGAACAGGACAGAACAGGGCAGAACAGGACAGAACAGGGCAGGACAGGGCAGAACAGGACAGAACAGGACAGAACAGGACAGAACAGGACAGAACAGGACAGAACAGGACAGAACAGGGCAGGACAGGGCAGAACAGGACAGAACAGGGCAGAACAGGACAGAATAGGGCAGAACAGGGCAGGACAGGGCAGAACAGGACAGAACAGGACAGAACAGGACAGAACAGGACAGAACAGGACAGAACAGGACAGAACAGGGCAGAACAGGACAGAACAGGGCAGGACAGGACAGAACAGGGCAGGACAGGGCAGGACAGGACAGAACAGGACAGAACAGGACAGAACAGGAGAGAACAGGGCAGGACAGGGCAGAACAGGACAGAACAGGACAGAACAGGACAGAACAGGACAGAACAGGAGAGAACAGGGCAGGACAGGACAGAACAGGACAGAACAGGACAGAGCAGGACAGAACAGGACAGAACAGGAGAGAACAGGGCAGGACAGGGCAGAACAGGACAGAACAGGGCAGGACAGGGCAGAACAGGACAGAACAGGGCAGAACAGGGCAGGACAGGGACCGAATACTGTCCCAGCCGTCATGAGAACATAAGAGATTGTAGAGAATGACACAATCACGGGAGTGAAGATATGATGAGAGAGAGAGAGACAGACAGACAGACAGACAGAGACAGACAGACAGACAGACAGACAGACAGACAGACAGACAGACAGACAGACAGACAGACAGACAGACAGACAGACAGACAGACAGACAGACAGACAGACAGACAGACAGACAAACAGACAGACAGACAGACACAGACCACACACCAGAAGATGAGGAGACGACGACGTTTCGGTCCGTCCTGGACCAATATCAAGTGAAATACAAACGCCCTGATTCAGATCTTACGTGATTCGACTGATTCGGTCCAGGACGGACCAAAACGTCGTCGTCTCCTCATCTTCTGGTGTGTGATTTGGTCATCAACCCGTCCGTCCTCCTAAGGTTCCCCAACGTCTAGAAAACGGTCAATTTAAAGTGGTCTCCCCTTACCTACCAGAGGTCCCAAAACAGAAAACGGGACAGTACGTCACTTTCACCAGCCGTTTCTTCTAGTACGATAATTTTTTGGGCCTTATGTAACGCCTACGAGCGAAAAGCGACGTTCTTTGTGAAAGGAGAGGTTGACTCGTGTCACCTCTTGGGTGACTATCTTCATCAGTCAATCAGTTTATAACCATTTAATCTCGGCCTCCGAGAATGTTTACACGAGTTAACGAAACGCATCTCAGTGACAGGTTAAGTTAATTCGCTAAAACTAACTTTTGGAGGGTTAATGATTTTTATTTATTTCCTCAAGTGAAGAAAAAGATAAGAAAAGAAAGATTCGAGCAAGAATCATTAATCTCGCGCACGCGCGCGCGCGTGTGTGTGTGTGTACTCACCTAGTTGTGCTTGCAGGAATTGAGCTCTGGCTCTTTGGTTCCGCTTCTCAACTGTTAATCAACTGGTATACAGGTTCCTGAGCCTACTGGGCTCTATCATATCTACACTATAAACTGTGTATGGAGTCAGCCTCCACCACATCACTGCCTAATACATTCCACCTGTTAACTACTCCCACACTGAAAAAGTTCTTTCTAACGTCCCTGTGGCTCATGTGGGTACTCAGTCTCCACCTGTGTCCCCTTGTTCGTGTCCCACTGTTATGACCCCATACGTCATGTAAATATTGGTGTTAGTGTAGAGGTCATAAGCTCAGTAATTTAATTTTTCGTTAGCTTACTCTTGTAGAATTATTATTGTACAGAATAACAGAAGTTTAGGTTCGTACACACATATATTTAAGGTATGTATATATGGTGAATAAGTCTTAACAACCGGTGATCGTAACTACTGGAACTCCTTCCATTATCCCCCCTCCCCCCCCTGACCTCCCCCCCCCCCTGACCTCAGTGAGCGTCTTCAGCAAGTGTTCCAACTGTATATAAAAATGACTTCCTTATGTATTAACACATATTGACGTGTATGCTTAGGTAGGATATATACATATATATATATATATATATATATATATATATATATATATATATATATATATATATATATGTCGTACCTAATAGCCAGAACGCACTTCTCAGCCTACTATTCAAGGCCCGATTTGCCTAATAAGCCAAGTTTTCATGAATTAATGTTTTTTCGTCTACCTAACCTACCTAACCTAACCTAACCTAGCTTTTTTTGGCTACCTAACCTAACCTTACCTATAAATATAGGTTAGGTTAGGTTAGGTAGGGTTGGTTAGGTTCGGTCATATATCTACGTTAATTTTAACTCCAATAAAAAAAATTGACCTCATACATAGAGAAAAGGGTTGCTTTATCATTTCATAAGAAAAAAATTATAGTAAATATATTAATTCAGGAAAACTTGGCTTATTAGGCAAATCGGGCCTTGAATAGTAGGCTGAGAAGTGAGTTCTGGCTACTAGGTACGACATATATATATATATATATATATATATATATATGCAATAGACGATCACTAAACACTAATCACTTTATGCAGAAAATCCACAGAGAAATATGAAAGAAAGTGAACGTTTCGGCTTGTTAAAGCCTTTGTCAGTCTGGTGTTGACAAAGGCTTTAACAGGCCGAAACGTTCACTTTCTTTCATATTTCTCTGGATTTTCCGCATATATATATATATATATATATATATATATATATATATATATATATATATATATATATATATATATATATATATATATATATATATATATATTATATATATATATATATATATATATATGCGAACAAGCCTGAATGGTCCCCAGGACTATATGCGAATGAAAACTCACACCCCAGAAGTGACTCGAACCCATACTCCCAGAAGCAACGCAACTGGTAACTACAGGGCGCCTTAATCCGCTTGACCATCACAGCCGTCAAAAGGAAGTGATAGCCGAGGCTATTTGAGCCACTTCCCCGACGGCAACTCGGATGGTAATCTTGGGCATAGCATTTCACCAAATCACCTCATTCTTTGGGGCACACGTGAGGAACACAAATGCGAACAAGCCTGAATGGTCCCCAGGACTATATGCGAATGAAAACTCACACCCCAGAAGTGACTCGAACCCATACTCCCAGAAGCAACGCAACTGGTAACTACAGGGCGCCTTAATCCGCTTGACCATCACGGCCGTCAAAAGGAAGTGATAGCCGAGGCTATTTGAGCCACTTCCCCGACGGCAACTCGGATGGTAATCTTGGGCATAGCATTTCACCAAATCACCTCATTCTTTGGGGCACACGTGAGGAACACAAATGCGAACAAGCCTGAATGGTCCCCAGGACTATATGCGAATGAAAACTCACACCCCAGAAGTGACTCGAACCCATACTCCCAGAAGCAACGCAACTGGTAACTACAGGGCGCCTTAATCCGCTTGACCATCACGGCCGTCAAAAGGAAGTGATAGCCGAGGCTATTTGAGCCACTTCCCCGACGGCAACTCGGATGGTAATCTTGGGCATAGCATTTCACCAAATCACCTCATTCTTTGGGGCACACGTGAGGAACACAAATGCGAACAAGCCTGAATGGTCCCCAGGACTATATGCGAATGAAAACTCACACCCCAGAAGTGACTCGAACCCATACTCCCAGAAGCAACGCAACTGGTAACTACAGGGCGCCTTAATCCGCTTGACCATCACGGCCGTCAAAAGGAAGTGATAGCCGAGGCTATTTGAGCCACTTCCCCGACGGCAACTCGGATGGTAATCTTGGGCATAGCATTTCACCAAATCACCTCATTCTTTGGGGCACACGTGAGGAACACAAATGCGAACAAGCCTGAATGGTCCCCAGGACTATATGCGAATGAAAACTCACACCCCAGAAGTGACTCGAACCCATACTCCCAGAAGCAACGCAACTGGTAACTACAGGGCGCCTTAATCCGCTTGACCATCACGGCCGTCAAAAGGAAGTGATAGCCGAGGCTATTTGAGCCACTTCCCCGACGGCAACTCGGATGGTAATCTTGGGCATAGCATTTCACCAAATCACCTCATTCTTTGGGGCACACGTGAGGAACACAAATGCGAACAAGCCTGAATGGTCCCCAGGACTATATGCGAATGAAAACTCATTCAGTCGTTTCAACTGAGTCCCCGACTCAGTTGCCGTCGGGGAAGTGGCTCAAATAGCCTCGGCTATCACTTCCTTTTGACGGCTGTGATGGTCAAGCGGATTAAGGCGCCCTGTAGTTACCAGTTGCGTTGCTTCTGGGAGTATGGGTTCGAGTCACTTCTGGGGTGTGAGTTTTCATTCGCATATAGTCCTGGGGACCATTCAGGCTTGTTCGCATTTGTGTTCCTCACGTGTGCCCCAAAGAATGAGGTGATTTGGTGAAATGCTATGCCCAAGATTACCATCCGAGTTGCCGTCGGGGAAGTGGCTCAAATAGCCTCGGCTATCACTTCCTTTTGACGGCCGTGATGGTCAAGCGGATTAAGGCGCCCTGTAGTTACCAGTTGCGTTGCTTCTGGGAGTATGGGTTCGAGTCACTTCTGGGGTGTGAGTTTTCATTCGCATATAGTCCTGGGGACCATTCAGGCTTGTTCGCATTTGTGTTCCTCACGTGTGCCCCAAAGAATGAGGTGATTTGGTGAAATGCTATGCCCAAGATTACCATCCGAGTTGCCGTCGGGGAAGTGGCTCAAATAGCCTCGGCTATCACTTCCTTTTGACGGCCGTGATGGTCAAGCGGATTAAGGCGCCCTGTAGTTACCAGTTGCGTTGCTTCTGGGAGTATGGGTTCGAGTCACTTCTGGGGTGTGAGTTTTCATTCGCATATAGTCCTGGGGACCATTCAGGCTTGTTCGCATTTGTGTTCCTCACGTGTGCCCCAAAGAATGAGGTGATTTGGTGAAATGCTATGCCCAAGATTACCATCCGAGTTGCCGTCGGGGAAGTGGCTCAAATAGCCTCGGCTATCACTTCCTTTTGACGGCCGTGATGGTCAAGCGGATTAAGGCGCCCTGTAGTTACCAGTTGCGTTGCTTCTGGGAGTATGGGTTCGAGTCACTTCTGGGGTGTGAGTTTTCATTCGCATATAGTCCTGGGGACCATTCAGGCTTGTTCGCATTTGTGTTCCTCACGTGTGCCCCAAAGAATGAGGTGATTTGGTGAAATGCTATGCCCAAGATTACCATCCGAGTTGCCGTCGGGGAAGTGGCTCAAATAGCCTCGGCTATCACTTCCTTTTGACGGCCGTGATGGTCAAGCGGATTAAGGCGCCCTGTAGTTACCAGTTGCGTTGCTTCTGGGAGTATGGGTTCGAGTCACTTCTGGGGTGTGAGTTTTCATTCGCATATAGTCCTGGGGACCATTCAGGCTTGTTCGCATTTGTGTTCCTCACGTGTGCCCCAAAGAATGAGGTGATTTGGTGAAATGCTATGCCCAAGATTACCATCCGAGTTGCCGTCGGGGAAGTGGCTCAAATAGCCTCGGCTATCACTTCCTTTTGACGGCCGTGATGGTCAAGCGGATTAAGGCGCCCTGTAGTTACCAGTTGCGTTGCTTCTGGGAGTATGGGTTCGAGTCACTTCTGGGGTGTGAGTTTTTATTCATATATATATATATATATATATATATATATATATATATATATATATATATATATATATATATATATATATATATATATATATATATATATATATATATATATGTTATATATATTTTATTATGTATAGCGGTATGGACTTGTTGTAAATATGCCCACTTTGTATTCTGTTATTAGTGGGACGAAGGGTGACTTGCCATGCTGGCAACACAGTCAATCTTGACCGTCCTGGCCGCTGGCAAGTCACTCCTCCCCTGATTTCCCAGAGAGGCAGACGTCATACGTCCAGTCCTCTGGTTGTATAGTATATTATTTTATATTGTAGTGTTGAGTTTCCGAGAGTAATGCTAGGTAAATGGATCAAGCTAACGGAGTTATCAGTTATCAGATGGTAGGTGATTGTGGGTACTTATGGGTTATAGAGCATTGTTGTATTGTTACAGAATGTGACAGATTCCTTTGCTCACCTATAAGTGTCACACTTCTCAACTGTTATGTAAGGTAGTGTACCACTGTACCGGGTGGGAGCCTGGTGTCAGCTATGCCTACCTTGAGGTTACCTTGAGGTGCTTCCGGGGCTTAGCGTCGCCACGGCCCGGTCGTCGACCAGGCCTCCATAGGCCTCCAGCCTATGTATAACCCGTTACTGATATAATAGTGATGCAATATTGATTTGTTACTGAGTTGCTAACTGATGTGTAGGTCAACTGATTTGATAGTTGACTGAGTTTGACACTAAAAGTTGAGCCATGTGTTGAAGCTCTCTTCTTTCTGATGGAAGTATCGGCTTTAGTGTGTATCAGTTCTGTATATATGTTCTACGGTGACCTAATTATATGCCCCAGTAAGCTGGCGTTGTTGTAACCAGCCTGTTTGATTACTTCCCCCTATACACTCTTGACTGAAACTGGCCAGACTTTGGTTGGCCAGCGATGGGGGGCTCTTGACAACCAGCCGTGTTAAATAATCCATCCTTGTCAACCCTGTCAATTCCCCTGAGAATTGGTGTATTACTGTGGTCAAATTCCCCTGTGGGTGTGTGCGTGTGTGTGTGTGTGTGTGTGTGTGTGTGTGTGTGTGTGTGTGTGTGTGTGTGTGTGTGTGTGTGTGTGTGCGTGTGTGTGTGTGTGTGTGTGTGTGTGTGTGTGTGTGTGTGTGTGTGTGTGTGTGTGTGTGTGTGTGTGTGTGTGTGTGTGTGTGTGTGTGTGTGTGTGTGTGTGTGTGTGTGGGCCACGGGCAGCTTGGGGGGGCCGACTGTCAGAACCTGTTGCTCCAACACCCACTCTCTCCTTTATGGCATTTTTCTTCCTACTAATAAGCGTAAATTATAGAATTCCCTTCAGAACTAATCATTCTCGCTACGGTCATCTGATCACGGCTGGCGAGAGGATTTTTAACGCATAAATCATCAGAGAAGTGAGACGCAGAGAACAGCCAGTGATGCTGATCCTTTTACAGTAAGCCGGCGCTGGTCACAGCTTAATTACAGCTTATTTTGACGGGAGGGACAGGGAAAGGGGGGTCGAAGGGGTCATCTTGGCGAGCATAATGACAGCGAATCTTACACCTGCTTGATCAACCATCACTTAGATTCGTGTGAGATTCTTTTTATCTGCAGATGGACAGTCGTGATGTAATCCCCTCCCCCCCCCTCCCCCTGTTGACGGAGGTGTGGGGGGGCCCCGTCTAGTAATGTCTCCATCCGTGGCCCGCCCGTCACCCGTCCTGGGGCCCCTTTTCACCCCTTTTTACCGCACCTCTTGATGTATAGTTTTTGTAATTTCAGGGTCCTCGCCCGCCAAATTTGATTACTGTTATTATGGCGCGTAATTACCGCCTGTGTTCGGGTCCAGTGACAGTGAGGCTTGGCCCGGTGATGGGTATCGTGGGCGGTGATGGGTATCGTGGGCGGTGATGGGTATCGTGAGGGGTCGATGAGTATCCTGGGAGCCACAGGGTATCGTAATAGCCCACGGGTATCATGGGAATCCCTGCAACTCTCCAGGAATGCGGGCGCTCCAGCGCTGCCCAACTCTGCGTTTTGTGCGCCGCAGCGCCAACCATTGGGGCCCCCAAACAGCGGCGACGTCCCCCCGAGCCCTAGTCAGGGCCAGCGGGCCCTGCCTTCCAGGCAAACATCCATCGCGAAACACAGACGAAGCAGAAGTCGAGAGGAAGCCAGAGTCAGATGAACGAGCAGGGTATCGGAGGCGCTCTCTCTCCTGGTGGCCAATCTGTAAACTAATGAGACGTCGGCGAGGGATAACCACAGACTCGGCTGCCATTACCCGGCGCTCACAGTGTCAAGTGTTTAGTCCCCACTGTCAAATACGATTATTTTCACATATTTGATATTTCAGGAGAGGCCGTAATGTGTGTGAATTAGCACGCCTCGAGGGGGCGCTCCACACCGGACTTACAAGAGTTGTTTATATAACAAACGGGATATAAATGGCTTTTCCTTGCCAGTGGGAATTTTTCTTCCACGGGGGTACAAATACCTCGTCAAGAGGGCTGGTACTTGAGGGGGTAATTAGCCCCATCACCAGCGGGTGTTGGGCACCAGTGGGTATCGTGTGGGTGTGGGCACCGCCCCAGGAGGTGTCCACACCCCTCACTTGACGTTTCACACCAATTTCAGGGCAAATATTTTGTCAGGGAAAATAAATGCGACTTGCTTGTGGGTATTTGGCATCGTCGTGCGCGTTCCTTCTGCCTGTTGTATCATGCAGAGGGTATGTGCATGACGCAACATGCAGAAGGAATGTGCTTGACGCAACAAGCAAAACAAATAAGATAACGACCCTGCAGGCACAAATAGATGAGCACACACTCACACCAGACATGACTCTCTGCTAAATTGCTCCAGTGGGTAAGGGAGTACCTAAGCTACAGGAAGCAGAGAGTTACAGTGAGGGGTGAGACCTCAGACTGGCGTGAAGTCACCAGTGGAGACCCACGGGGCTCTGTACTTGGACCTATCCTGTTTCTGATATACGTAAATGATCTCCCAGAGGGTATAGACTCATTCCTCTCAATGTTTGCTGACGACGCCAAAATTATGAGAAGGATTAAGACAGAGGAGGACAGCTTGAGGCTTCAAGAAGACCTGGACAAGCTGCAGGAATGGGCGAACAAATGGCTGTTAGAGTTTAACCCAAGCAAATGTAATGTAATGAAGATAGGTGTAGGGAGCAGGCGACCAGATACAAGGTATCATTTGGGAGATGAAATACTTCAAGAGTCTGAGAGAAAGACCAGGGGGTTGATATCACGCCAGACCTCTTCCCTGAAGCCCATATCAAGAGGATAACATCAGCGGCATATGCCAGGTTGGCCAGCATAAGAACTGCCTTCAGAAATTTGTG
>NC_091188.1:37449622-37472122 GCF_040958095.1 Procambarus clarkii | reverse complement strand
AAGAACGAGACCTCGTGTAAGAACGAGACCTCGTGTAAGAACGAGACCTCGTGTAAGAACGAGACCTCGTGTAAGAACGAGACCTCGTGTAAGAACGAGACCTCGTGTAAGAACGAGACCTCGTGTAAGAACGAGACCTCGTGTAAGAACGAGACCTCTTGTAAGAACGAGACCTCTTGTAAGAACGAGACCTCGTGTAAGAACGAGACCTCGTGTAAGAACGAGACCTCCTGTAATAACGAGATCTCGTGTAAGAACGAGACCTCGTGTAAGAACGAGACCTCGTGTAAGAACGAGACCTCCTGTAAGAACGAGACCTCGTGTAAGAACGAGTTCTCCTGTAAGAACGAGACCTCCTGTAAGAACGAGACCTCCTGTAAGAACGAGACCTCGTGTAAGAACGAGACCTCCTGTAAGAACGAGACCTCCTGTAAGAACGAGACCTCCTGTAAGAACGAGACCTCCTGTAAGAACGAGACCTCCTGTAAGAACGAGATCTCGTGTAAGAACGAGACCTCGTGTAAGAACGAGACCTCCTGTAAGAACGAGACCTCCTGTAAGAACGAGACCCCCTGTAAGAACGAGACCTCGTGTAAGAACGAGACCTCCTGTAAGAACGAGACCTCCTGTAAGAACGAGACCTCTTGTAAGAACGAGACCTCCTGTAAGAACGAGACCTCCTGTAAGAACGAGACCTCCTGTAAGAACGAGACCTCCTGTAAGAACGAGACCTCGTGTAAGAACGAGACCTCGTGTAAGAACGAGACCTCGTGTAAGAACGAGACCTCTTGTAAGAACGAGACCTCTTGTAAGAACGAGACCTCCTGTAAGAACGAGACCTCCTGTAAGAACGAGACCTGTAAGAACGAGACCTCCTGTAAGAACGAGACCTCCTGTAAGAACGAGACCCCCTGTAAGAACGAGACCTCCTGTAAGAACGAGACCTCGTGTAAGAACGAGACCTCGTGTAAGAACGAGACCTCCTGTAAGAACGAGACCTCCTGTAAGAACGAGACCTCCTGTAAGAACGAGACCTCGTGTAAGAACGAGACCTCGTGTAAGAACGAGACCTCGTGTAAGAACTAGACCTCCTGTAAGAACGAGACCTCGTGTAAGAACGAGACCTCGTGTAAGAACGAGACCTCTTGTAAGAACGAGACCTCGTGTAAGAACGAGACCTCGTGTAAGAACGAGACCTCGTGTAAGAACGAGACCTCGTGTAAGAACGAGACCTCGTGTAAGAACGAGACCTCGTGTAAGAACGAGACCTCGTGTAAGAACGAGACCTCGTGTAAGAACGAGACCTCGTGTAAGAACGAGACCTCGTGTAAGAACGAGACCTCGTGTAAGAACGAGACCTCGTGTAAGAACGAGACCTCGTGTAAGAACGAGACCTCGTGTAAGAACGAGACCTCGTGTAAGAACGAGACCTCGTGTAAGAACGAGACCTCGTGTAAGAACGAGACCTCGTGTAAGAACGAGACCTCGTGTAAGAACGAGACCTCGTGTAAGAACGAGACCTCGTGTAAGAACGAGACCTCGTGTAAGAACGAGACCTCGTGTAAGAACGAGACCTCCTGTAAGAACGAGACCTCGTGTAAGAACGAGACCTCGTGTAAGAACGAGACCTCGTGTAAGAACGAGACCTCCTGTAAGAACGAGACCTCGTGTAAGAACGAGACCTCCTGTAAGAACGAGACCTCCTGTAAGAACGAGACCTCGTGTAAGAACGAGACCTCCTGTAAGAACGAGACCTCCTGTAAAAACGAGACCTCCTGTAAGAACGAGACCTCGTGTAAGAACGAGACCTCTTGTAACCAGACGGAAAGTGCTAAAGGAGTAATTATTGGTTATATAAGCCATAATATACGTTCCTATCCCCCTCTCCTCCTTCAACCCCCCCCTTTTCCCCTGCCCCATCCCTCCCCCTCCCCCTCCCCTGCCCCACCCCCCCCTCCCCCCATCTCGTGTGAGTCATGGGGGTTCGGCCAGCCACCTGGAATAGATCTCATTAATGGGAATTGCATTTTTGTCCGGCCCAAATTCTCGAAGTATGTTAATTTCTGGGTTATGATTGTGGTGGTGATTGTCTGCTTGTACTCGTCTAGTTGTGCTCTCGGGGGTTGAGCTCTGGCTCTTTGATCCCGACTCTCAACTGATTCCCCCCCCCCTCCACACACAAGCACATATCCCTAGGAAGCAGCCCGTCCCAGGTACCTATTTACTGCTAGGTAAACAGAACATTCAGGGGGAAGGAAACTCTGCCTATTTGTTTCCGCCATCGCCGGGGATCGATCCCCGGACCTTAGGATTACGAGTCCCGAGCGATGCTCACTCAGCCGTCAGGCCCCCAAATGAGTGTATGTGTGTGTTTTCACCTAGTTGTGCTTGCGGGGGTTGAGCTTTGGCTCTTTGGTCTCGCCTCTCAACTGTCAATCAACTGGTGTACAGGTTCCTGAGCCTGCTGGGCTCTATCATATCTACATTATGAACTGTGTATGGAGTCAGCCTCCACCACATCACTGCCTAATACATTCCACCTGTTAACTACTCCCACACTGAAAAAGTTCCTTCTAACGTCCCTGTGGCTCATGTGGGTACTCAGTCTCCACCTGTGTCCCCTTGTTCGTGTCCCACCCGAGGACACACACACCACCTGTGAGTACTCACCTAGTTGTGCTTGTAGGAGTTAAGCTCAGCTCTTTCGGGCCGCCTCTCAACTGTCAATCAATTAACTGTTACTAACTACTATATAATTTTTTTTACCCACACACACACACACGCACGCACACACACACACACACACACACACACACACACACACACACACACACACACACACACACACACACACACACACACACACACACACACACACACACACACACACACACACACACACACACACACACACACACACACACACACACACACACACACACACACACACACACACACACACACACACACACACACTCGTAGGGGCCTCGTAGCCTGGTGGATAGCGCGCAGGACTCGTAATTCTGTGGCGCGGGTTCGATTCCCGCACGAGGTAGAAACAAATGGGCAAAGTTTCTTTCACCCTAAGTGCCCCTGTTACCTAGCAGTAAATAGGTACCTGGGAGTTAGTCAGCTGTCACGGGCTGCTTCCTGGGGTGTGTGTGTGTGTGGGGTGGAAAAAAAAAATAGTTAGTCAACAGTTGATTGACAGTTGAGAGGCGGGCCGAAAGAGCAAAGCTCAACCCCCGCAAAAACACAACTAGTAAACACAACTAGTAAACACACACACACACACACACACACACACACACACACACACACACACACACACACACACACACACACACACACACACACACACACACACACACACACACACACACACACACACACAACCTCACGAGGGGTGAGGTCTCAGATTGGCGAGACGTTACGAGTGGAGTACCGCAGGGGTCAGTCCTTGGACCTATACTGTTTCTGATATATGTAAATGATCTTCCAGAGGGTATAGAATCGTTTCTCTCAATGTTTGCCGATGATGCAAAAATTATGAGGAGGATTGAAACTGAGGACGATAGTAGGAGGCTACAAGATGACCTAGACAGACTGAGTGAATGGTCCAACAAATGGCTGTTGAAGTTCAACCCGAGTAAATGCAAAGTAATGAAACTAGGTGGTGGAAATAGGAGGCCAAACACAGGATACAGAATAGGAGATGAAGTACTTAATGAAACGAACAGAGAGAAAGATCTAGGAGTTGATATCACACCAAACCTGTCTCCTGAAGCCCACATAAAAAGAATAACGTCTGCGGCATATGCGAGGCTGGCTAACATCAGAACAGCGTTCAGGAACCTGTGTAAGGAATCATTCAGAATCTTGTACACCACATATGTAAGACCAATCCTGGAGTATGCGGCCCCAGCATGGAGCCCGTACCTTGTCAAGCACAAGACGAAGCTGGAAAAAGTCCAAAGGTATGCCACTAGACTAGTCCCAGAACTAAGAGGCATGAGTTACGAGGAAAGGCTGCGGGAAATGCACCTTACGACACTGGAAGACAGAAGAGTAAGGGGAGACATGATCACAACCTACAAAATCCTCAGAGGAATCGACCGGGTAAACAAGGATAAACTATTCAACACTGGTGGGACGCGAACAAGGGGACACAGGTGGAAACTGAGTACTCACATGAGCCACAGAGACGTTAGAAGGAACTTTTTTAGTGTCAGAGTAGTTAACGGATGGAATGCATTAGGCAGTGATGTGGTGGAGGCTGACTCCATACACAGTTTTAAATGTAGATATGATAGAGCCCAGTAGGCTCAGGAATCTGTACACCAGTTGATTGACAGTTGAGAGGCGGGACCAAAGAGCCAAAGCTCAACCCCCGCAAGCACAAATAGGTGAGTACAAATAGGTGAGTACACACACACACACACACACACACACACACACACACACACACACACACTTTCACACACACACACACACACTTTCACACACACACACACACACTTTCACACACACACACACACACTTTCACACCCACTCACACACACACACACACACACACACACACACACACACACACACACACACACACACACACACACACACACACACACACACACACACACACACACACACACACACACACACACACACACACAGAGGAAGCAGCCCGTAACAGCGGTCTAACCCCCAGGTACCTATGTACTGCTAGGTAACAGGTGTATCAAGGTGAAAGAAACTCTGCCCATTGTTTCTCACAGGCGCCTGAAATCGAACCCCGGACCACAATTTACGTATCCAGCAATCTTTCCACTCAGCCACCGGATCCTGTGTGTGTTTATGATCGTGTTTGTGTGCCTGTATGTACTTGTCTACATATGTGTACATGTGAGTTCTTGCCTTCCTAACCCCCCCCCCCCCCCTTCACTACCACCCCCTCACCACCACCCCCTCACCACCACCCCCTCACTACCACTCCCTCACCACCACCCCCTCACCACCACCCACTCACCACCCCCTCTCACCACCCCCTCACCACCACCCCCTCACCACCCCCTCACTACCACCCCCCTCACTACCCCCTCACTACCCCCCCCCTCACTACCACCCCCTCACTACCACCCCCTCACCACCACCCCCTCACTACCACTCCCTCACCACCCAACGGCACATCACAAGCTGATTGACCTGCGATTGGTCCCGCGGCCATGACGTCACACACATGTTTTCTAACATCGTGGGGGGCCCTAACATCACACGGGAGACTAACATCATGGGGCCCCTAACATCACACGGGAGACTAACATTATGGGGCCCCTAACATCACACGGGAGACTAACATCATGGGGCCCCTAACATCACACGGGGACTAACATTATGGGGCCCCTAACATCACACGGGGACTAACATTATGGGGCCCCTAACATCACACGGGAGACTAACATCATGGGGCCCCTAACATCACACGGGAGACTAACATTATGGGGCCCCTAACATCACACGGGAGACTAACATTATGGGGCCCCTAACATCACACGGGAGACTAACATTATGGGGCCCCTAACATCACACGGGAGACTAACATTATGGGGCCCCTAACATCACACGGGAGACTAACATTATGGGGCCCCTAACATCACACGGGAGACTAACATCATGGGGCCCCTAACATCACACGGGAGACTAACATTATGGGGCCCCTAACATCACACGGGAGACTAACATTATGGGGCCCCTAACATCACACGGGAGACTAACATTATGGGGCCCCTAACATCACACGGGAGACTAACATTATGGGGCCCCTAACATCACACGGGAGACTAACATCATGGGGCCCCTAACATCACACGGGAGACTAACATTATGGGGGCCCTAACATCACACGGGAGACTAACATCATGGGGGCCCCTAACATCACACGGGAGACTAACATTATGGGGGCCCTAACATCACACGGGAGACTAACATCATGGGGGCCCCTAACATCACACGGGAGACTAACATTATGGGGGCCCCTAACATCACACGGGAGACTAACATCATGGGGGCCCTAACATCACACGGGAGACTAACATCATGGGGCCCCTAACATCACACGGGAGACTAACATCATGGGGCCCCTAACATCACACGGGAGACTAACATTATGGGGGCCCTAACATCACACGGGAGACTAACATCATGGGGGCCCCTAACATCACACGGGAGACTAACATTATGGGGGCCCTAACATCACACGGGAGACTAACATCATGGGGCCCTAACATCACACGGGAGACTAACATTATGGGGGCCCCTAACATCACACGGGAGACTAACATTATGGGGCCCTAACATCACACGGGAGACTAACATCATGGGGGCCCCTAACATCACACGGGAGACTAACATTATGGGGCCCTAACATCACACGGGAGACTAACATTATGGGGCCCTAACATCACACGGGAGACTAACATTATGGGGCCCCTAACATCACACGGGGACTAACATCATGGGGCCCCTAACATCACACGGGGACTAACATCATGGGGGCCCTAACATCACACGGGAGACTAACATTATGGGGGCCGCTAACATCACACGGGAGACTAACATTATGGGGCCCCTAACATCACACGGGAGACTAACATCATGGGGCCCCTAACATCACACGGGAGACTAACATTATGGGGGCCGGTAACATCACACGGGAGACTAACATTATGGGGGCCCTAACATCACACGGGAGACTAACATTATGGGGCCCCTAACATCACACGGGAGACTAACATTATGGGGCCCTAACATCACACGGGACACTAACATTATGGGGCCCCTAACATCACACGGGAGACTAACATCATGGGGGCCCTTTACATCACACGGGAGACTAACATCATGGGGGCCCTAACATCACACGGGAGACTAACATTATGGGGCAACTAACATCACACGGGAGACTAACATCTTGGGGCCCCTAACATCACACGGGAGACTAACATTATGGGGGCCCCTAACATCACACGGGAGACAAACATTATAGGGGCCCCTAACATCACACGGGAGACTAACATCATGGGGCCCCTAACATCACACGGGAGACTAACATTATGCGGGCCCTAACATCACACGGGAGACTAACATTATGGGGGCCCTAACATCACACGGGAGACTAACATTATGGGGTCCTAACATCACACGGGACACTAACATTATGGGGCCCCTAACATCACACGGGAGACTAACATCATGGGGGCCCTAACATCACACGGGAGACTAATATCATGGGGGCCCTAACATCACACGGGAGACTAACATTATGGGGCAACTAACATCACACGGGAGACTAACATCATGGGGCCCCTAACATCACACGGGAGACTAACATTATGGGGGCCCCTAACATCACACGGGAGACTAACATTATGGGGGCCCCTAACATCACACGGGAGACTAACATCATGGGGCCCCTAACATCACACGGGAGACTAACATTATGCGGGCCCCTAACATCACACGGGAGACTAACATCATGGGGGCCCCTAACATCACACGGGAGACTAACATTATGCGGGCCCCTAACATCACACGGGAGACTAACATTATGGGGGCCCCTAACATCACACGGGAGAATAACATTATGGGGGCCCTAACATCACACGGGAGACTAACATTATGCGGGCCCCTAACATCACACGGGAGACTAACATTATGGGACCCCTAACATCACACGGGAGACTAACATTATGGGGGCCCTAACATCACACGGGAGACTAACATTATGCGGGCCCCTAACATCACACGGGAGACTAACATCATGGGGCCCCTAACATCACACGGGAGACTAACATCATGGGGCCCCTAACATCACACGGGAGACTAACATTATGGGGGCCCTAACATCACACGGGAGACTAACATTATGCGGGCCCCTAACATCACACGGGAGACTAACATCATGGGGCCCCTAACATCACACGGGAGACTAACATTATGGGGCCCCTAACATCACACGGGAGACTAACATTATGGGCCCCTAACATCACACGGGAGACTAACATTACGGGGGCCCCTAACATCACACGGGAGACTAACATCATGGGGGCCCCTAACATCACACGGGAGACTAACATCATGGGGCCCCTAACATCACACGGGAGACTAACATTATGGGGGCCCCTAACATCACACGGGAGACTAACATCATGGGGGCCCTAACATCACACGAGAGACTAACATCATGGGGGCCCCTAACATCACACGGGAGACTAACATTATGGGGCCCCTAACATCACACGGGAGACTAACATCATGGGGCCCCTAACATCACACGGGAGACTAACATTATGGGGGCCCCTAACATCACACGGGAGACTAACATCATGGGGGCCCCTAACATCACACGGGAGACTAACATCATGGAACACTTAGCATCACACGGGAGACTAACATCATGGGGGCCCCTAACATCACACGGGAGACTAACATCATGGTCCCCCTAACATCACACGGGAGACTAACATCATGGGGGCCCTAACATCACACGGGAGACTAACATCATGGGACCCCTAACATCACACGGGAGACTAACATCATGGGACCCCTAACATCACACGGGAGACTAACATTATGGTGCCCCTAACATCACACGGGAGACTAACATCATGGTCCCCCTAACATCACACGGGAGACTAACATTATGGGGCCCTAACATCACACGGGAGACTAACATCATGGGGCCCTAACATCACACGGGAGACTAACATCATGGGGGCACTAACATCACACGGGAGACTAACATTATGGGCCCCCTAACATCACACGGGAGACTAACATCATGGGGGCCCCTAACATCACACGGGAGACTAACATTATGGGGGCCCTAACATCACACGGGAGACTAACATTATGGGGCCCCTAACATCACACGGGAGACTAACATCATGGGGGCCCCTAACATCACACGGGAGACTAACATTATGGGGCCCCCTAACATCACACGGGAGACTAACATCATGGGGGCCCCTAACATCACACGGCATAAAACCCGGAACCTGAGGACTACGAATCCGAAGCGCTGTCCACTCAGCTGTCAGGTGTAGATGCCGATACTTCTGAAAATGTGGCACTGGGAATTATCTACTTTCGTAGATAATTTGTCATGATCGATTACAAAATTAATGAGATAGATGTAATAGGGACAAATTATATTTAGGAATTGTTTAACACTTTACTATATAGATGAAGATATACTCATCTAGCCCCAAGATGAGTCAACACTCTAGAGTCATGGATGTGTTGATGGTGTCATTATCAACACTCTCCCTCTCATTGTCATACTCATCCCTGTCATCGTTCTCATCATCACCATTATCTTCATTATCCTCTTCACCATCATCTTCACCATCCTCTTTACTATCATCTTCATTATCATTTTCACCATCATCTTCACCATCATCATCATCATCATCTTCACTATCCTAAAGTTAGTGCTGGTCCACCACACCTGCAAGTGGGTACTGGTCCACTACACCTGCAGGTGGGTGCTGGTCCACTACACCTGCAGGTGGGTGCTGGTCCACTACACCTGCAGGTGGGTGCTGGTCCACTACACCTGCAGGTGGGTACTGGTCCACTACACCTGCAGGTGGGTGCTGGTCCACTCACCTGCAGGTGGGTACTGGTCCACTACACCTGCAGGTGGGTGCTGATCCACTACACCTGCAGGTGGGTGCTGGTCCACTACACCTGCAGGTGGGTGCTGGTCCACTACACCTGCAGGTGGGTGCTGGTCCACTACACCTGCAGGTGGATGCTGGTCCACTACACCTGCAGGTGGGTGCTGGTCCACCACACCTGCAGGTGGGTACTGGTCCACTACACCTGCAGGTGGGTGCTGGTCCACTACACCTGCAGGTGGGTGCTGGTCCACCACACCTGCAGGTGGGTACTGGTCCACCACACCTGCAGGTGGGTGCTGGTCCACTACACCTGCAGGTGGGTGCTGGTCCACTACACCTGCAGGTGGGTGCTGGTCCACCACACCTGCAGGTGGGTACTGGTCCACTACACCTGCAGGTGGGTGCTGGTCCACCACACCTGCAGGTGGATGCGGGTCCACTACACCTGCAGGTGGGTACTGGTCCACTACACCTGCAGGTAGGTGCTGGTCCACTACACCTGCAGGTGGGTACTGGTCCACCACACCTGCAGGTGGGTACTGGCCCACCACACCTGGAGGTGGGTACTGGTACGCTACACCTGCAGGTGGGTGCTGGTCCACTACACCTGCAGGTGGGTACTGGCCCACTACACCTGCAGGTGGGTACTGGCCCACCACACCTGCAGGTGGGTACTGGTCCACTACACCTGCAGGTAGGTGCTGGTCCACTACACCTGCAGGTGGGTACTGGCCCACTACACCTGCAGGTGGGTGCTGGTCCACTACACCTGCAGGTGGGTGCTGGTCCACTACACCTGCAGGTGGGTGCTGGTCCACTACACCTGCAGGCGGGTGCTGGTCCACTACACCTGCAGGTGGGTGCTGGTCCACTACACCTGCAGGTGGGTGCTGGTCCACTACACCTGCAGGTGGGTGCTGGTCCACCACACCTGCAGGTGGATGCTGGTCCACTACACCTGCAGGTGGGTGCTGGTCCACCACACCTGCAGGTGGGTGCTGGTCCACCACACCTGCAGGTGGGTACTGGTCCACCACACCTGCAGGTGGGTGCTGGTCCACCACACCTGCAGGTGGGTACTGGTCCACCACACCTGCAGGTGGGTGCTGGTCCACTACACCTGCAGGTGGGTGCTGGTCCACTACACCTGCAGGTGGGTGCTGGTCCACCACACCTGCAGGTGGATGCTGGTCCACTACACCTGCAGGTGGGTGCTGGTCCACCACACCTGCAGGTGGGTGCTGGTCCACCACACCTGCAGGTGGGTACTGGTCCACTACACCTGCAGGTGGGTGCTGGTCCACTACACCTGCAGGTGGGTGCTGGTCCACGACACCTGCAGGTGGGTGCTGGTCCACTACACCTGCAGGTGGGTGCTGGTCCACCACACCTGCAGGTGGGTACTGGCCCACCACACCTGCAGGTGGGTGCTGGTCCACTACACATGCAGGTGGGTGCTGGTCCACTACACCTGCAGGTGGGTGCTGGTCCACTTCACCTGCAGGTGGGTGCTGGTCCACTACACCTGCAGGTGGGTACTGGTCCACTACACCTGCAGGTGGGTGCTGGTCCACTACACCTGCAGGTGGGTGCTGGTCCACTACACCTGCAGGTGGGTGCTGGTCCACTACACCTGCAGGTGGATGCTGGTCCACTACACCTGCAGGTGGGTGCTGGCTCACTACACCTGCAGGTGGGTGCTGGTCCACTACACCTGCTGGTGGGTGCTGGTCCACTACACCTGCAGGTGGGTGCTGGTCCACTACACCTGCAGGTGGGTACTGGTCCACTACACCTGCAGGTGGGTGCTGGTCCACTACACCTGCAGGTGGGTGCTGGTCCACTACACCTGCAGGTGGGTACTGGTCCACCACACCTGCAGGTAGGTGCTGGTCCACTACACCTGCAGGTGGGTGCTGGTCCACTACACCTGCAGGTGGGTACTGGTCCACTACACCTGCAGGTGGGTACTGGTCCACTACACCTGCAGGTGGGTGCTGGTCCACCACACCTGCAGGTGGGTGCTGGTCCACTACACCTGCACGTGGGTGCTGGTTCACTACACCTGCAGGTGGGTGCTGGTCCACCACACCTGCAGGTGGGTGCTGGCCCACCACACCTGCAGGTGGGTGCTGGTCCACCACACCTGCAGGTGGATGCTGGCCCACCACACCTGCAGGTGGGTGCTGGTCCACCACACCTGCAGGTGGGTACTGGCCCACTACACCTGCAGGTGGGTGCTGGTCCACCACACCTGCAGGTGGGTGCTGGTCCACCACACGTGCAGGTGGGTGCTGGTCCACTACACCTGCAGGTGGGTACTGGCCCACTACACCTGCAGGTGGGTGCTGGTCCACCACACCTGCAGGTGGGTGCTGGTCCACCACACCTGCAGGTGGGTGCTGGTCCACTACACCTGCAGGTGGGTACTGGCCCACTACACCTGCAGGTGGGTACTGGTCCACTACACCTGCAGGTGGGTGCTGGTCCACTACACCTGCAGGTGGGTACTGGTCCACTACACCTGCAGGTGGGTGCTGGTCCACTACACCTGCAGGTGGGTACTGGTCCACTACACCTGCAGGTGGGTACTGGCCCACTACACCTGCAGGTGGGTACTGGTCCACTACACCTGCAGGTGGGTACTGGTCCACTACACCTGCAGGTGGGTGCTGGTCCACCACACCTGCAGGTGGGTGCTGGTCCACCACACCTGCAGGTGGGTACTGGTCCACCACACCTGCAGGTGGGTACTGGCCCACTACACCTGCAGGTGGGTACTGGTCCACTACACACCTGTTCCCACACCTCTCAACTCATTCCCTTGTCTGATCATTATAACAAAACAAACAGACTGCGAACTGATTAGTCCCATGGCGGCTTACCATCGATATCCAGACTGGGAGTGGCTGGGAGGGGAGTGATCACCCCTCTTGCCCCCTGCAGGAGGGGCGGAAATGCCATACCCCCCATCCCAGCCGGCCGGCCCATGAATCATGGAGGTGCTACATATGGTGTAGATCTATCGCCTCTAATACAGGTTAATTTCATCGGTTCATTACGCCAGATGGTCGCTATCCGGCTGCGCGCTGCGGCCGGCTCTTGGGTCCTACCCACAGCCGGCCTCTGGGGCGATAATGGTCCGGACTCGTGGTGACGTCGAGCGCCGTTTTGACCTGGGTATAGAGACCACCCTGGTAGAAGGGGCAGCAGATGAGTATGTTGAGGGATTTTATGTTTTGCTGTTGTAATGCTGCGCTTGGTTGCGCCTTCTGCGCTCTGGCGGCAAGCATGCTCTGTCTCTCTCTCTCTCTCTCTCTCTCTCTCTCTCTCTCTCTCTCTCTCTCTCTCTCTCTCTCTCTCTCTCTCTCTCTCTCTCTCTCTCTCTCTCTCTCTCTCTCTCTCTCTCTCTCTCTCTCTCTCTCTCTCTCTCTCTCTCTCTCTCTCTCTCTCTCTCCTCTCTCTCTCTCTCTCTCTCTCTCTCTCTCTCTCTCTCTCTCTCTCTCTCTCTCTCTCTCTCTCTCTCTCTCCTCTCTCTCTCTCTCTCTCTCTCTCTCTCTCTCTCTCTCTCTCTCTCTCTCTCTCTCTCTCTCTCTCTCTCTCTCTCTCTCTCTCTCTCTCTCTCTCTCTCTCTCTCTCTCTCTCTCTCTCTCTCTCTCTCTCTCTCTCTCTCTCTCTCTCTCTCTCTCTCTCTCTCTCTCTCTCTCTCTCTCTCTCTCTCTCTCTCTCTCTCTCTCTCTCTCTCTCTCTCTCTCTCTCTCTCTCTCTCTCTCTCTCTCTCTCTCTCTCTCTCTCTCTCTCTCTGTCTCTCTCTCTCTGTCTCTCTGTCTCTCTCTCTCTCTCTCTCTCTCTCTCTCTCTCTCTCTCTCTCTCTCTCTCTCTCTCTCTCTCTCTCTCTCTCTCTCTCTCTCTCTCTCTCTCTCTCTCTCTCTCTCTCTCTCTCTCTCTCTCTCTCTCTCTCTCTCTCTCTCTCTCTCTCTCTCTCTCTCTCTCTCTCTCTCTCTCTCTCTCTCTCTCTCTCTCTCTCTCTCTCTCTCTCTCTCTCTCTCTCTCTCTCTCTCTCTCTCTCTCTCTCTCTCTCTCTCTCTCTCTCTCTCTCTCTCTCTCTCTCTCTCTCTCTCTCTCTCTTTCTCTCTCTCTCTCTCTCTCTCTCTCTCTCTCTCTCTCTCTCTCTCTCTCTCTCTCTCTCTCTCTCTCTCTCTCTCTCTCTCTCTCTCTGATGTGTGGGGTTTTTGTAGTGGCTGAAGGCAATACCTTTCCATGGCCTCGGCGGCCATTGCTGGAGACTGGACCACCTGTGTTGCTTCCCCTTTGGTGGTCCCCTTTGGTGGTCCCCTTTGGTGGTCCCCTTTGGTGGTCTCATGTGGTGGTCCCATGTGGTGGTCCCCTTTGGTGGTCCCCTTTGGTGGTCCCATGTGGTGGTCCCATGTGATGGTCCTATGTGGTGGTCCCCTTTGGTGGTCCCCTTTGGTGGTCCCATGTGGTGGTCCCCTTTGGTGGTCCCCTTTGGTGGTCCCATGTGGTGGTCCCATGTGATGGTCTTATGTGGTGGTCCCCTTTGGTGGTCCCCTTTGGTGGTCCCATGTGGTGGTCCCCTTTGGTGGTCCCCTTTGGTGGTCCCCTTTGGTGGTCCCATGTGGTGGTCCCATGAGGTGGTCTCCTTTGGTGGTCCCATGTGGTGGTCCCATGTGGTGGTCCCATGTGGTGGTCCCATGTGGTGGTCCCATGTGGTGGTCCCATGTGGTGGTCCCATGTGGTGGTCCCATGAGGTGGTCCCATGAGGTGGTCCCATGTGGTGGTCCCATGTGGTGGTCCCATGTGGTGGTCCCATGTGGTGGTCCCATGTGGTGGTCCCATGTGGTGGTCCACCTGCGTCCACTCCACTCTCCTCCAGCCTGTGTGATGGTCATTCATCTCATCACGTCTCCACTAGTCACCTCACCCCCTCACTAACTTCCGCCTCACCCTTCACTAAGCCCCCCCCCCCCCCTCACCAAGTTCCACTGATCAACTAAGCTGTGACTTAGCCTGTCTCAGAGTAGCCATCAGGCACTCTATGTCATGGGTGGCCGGATGCCTCCCAGCCCGCCCATGTTTCATTATATTTCATCAAGTTATCGCTTGTATAGCATATAACAATATTAATGGCTTGGTTCACCGCTCCGTGCTTCTACTATCCGGCGAGGACTGGAGGGGGGCTGGGGGGCGAGGAGAGGGCTGGGGGTGGCGAGGAGAGGGCTGGGGGTGGCGAGGAGAGGGCTAGGGGATGGGTTTAAGAGGAGGGGGTCAGTAGAGGGGGTCAGGGAGGGGGGCCGGAAGACCCCAACGCCCACATGCCAAGGAGTGATCGCCCTGGTTTTAAGAAAACAAAGATTCAAAATAATAACAAATCACCTCGACCCGTTCCTGCAGCCTCTGTGAAACGTCTCCTTTGTGGAGGGGGCCTTTGGAGGGGCCCTTGGAGGGGGCCCTTGGAGGGGGCCCTTGGCGGGGGCACTTGACGGGGGCCCTTGGCGGGGGCACTTGACGGGGGCCCTTGGCGGGGGCACTTGACGGGGGCCCTTGGCGGGGGCACTTGACGGGGGCCCTTGGCGGGGGCACTTGACGGGGCGAAATTACTAGCATGTAGGGCTGGCCCAACTCACCAGAGTTCAAATTCAGCAATGACTCGTGAGTGGTGAAGGCAGAGTGTAGAAGAGTTGGAATACTGCCTCACACACACACACACACACACACACACACACACACACACACACACACACACACACACACACACACACACACACACACACACACACACACACACACACACACACACACACACACACACACACACACACACACACACACACACACACACACACACACACACACACACACACACACACACACACACACACACACACATATCACATATCAAGCGGATAACATCAGCGGCATATGCCAGGCTGGCCAACATACGAACGGCATTCAGAAACTTGTGTAAAGAATCATTCAGAACTTTGTATACCACATATGTCAGGCCAATCCTGGAGTATGCAGCCCCAGCATGGAGTCCATATCTAGTCAAGGATAAGACTAAACTGGAAAAGGTTCAAAGGTTTGCCACCAGACTAGTACCCGAGCTGAGAGGTATGAGCTACGAGGAGAGACTACGGGAATTAAACCTCACTTCGCTGGAAGACAGAAGAGTTAGGGGGGACATGATCACCACATTCAAGATTCTGAAGGGGATTGATAGGGTAGATAAAGACAGTCTATTTAACACAAGGGGAACACGCACAAGGGGATACAGGTGGAAACTGAGTGCCCAAATGAGCCACAGAGATATTAGAAAGAACTTTTTTAGTGTCAGAGTGGTTGACAAATGGAATGCATTAGGGGGTGATGTGGTGGAGGCTGACTCCATACACAGTTTCAAGTGTAGATATGATAGAGCCCGATAGGCTCAGGAATCTGTACACCTGTTGATTGACGGTTGAGAGGCGGGACCAAAGAGCCAGAGCTCAACCCCCGCAAACACAACTAGGTGAGTACAACTAGGTGAGTACACACACACACACACACACACACTCACACACACACACAAGGGGGCCTCGTAGCCTGGTGGATAGCGCGCAGGATTCGTAATTCTGTGGCGCGGGTTCGATTCCCGCACGAGGCAGAAACAAATGGGCAAAGTTTCTTTCACCCTGAATGCCCCTGTTACCTAGCAGTAAATAGGTACCTGGGAGTTAGTCAGCTGTCACGGGCTGCTTCCTGGGGTGTGTGTGTGTGTGGTGTGGAAAAAAAAAAAAAAAAAAAAAAAAAAAAAAAAAAAAAAAAAAAAAAAAAAAAAGTAGTTAGTAAACAGTTGATTGACAGTTGAGAGGCGGGCCGAAAGAGCAAAGCTCAACCCCCGCAAAAACACAACTAGTAAACACACACACACACACACACACACACACACACACACACACACACACACACACACACACACACACACACACACACACACACACACACACACACCTCACCATGGGTATTGAAAGAGTGTGCAGGAGCACTTTGCTTGCCACTCTCCATAGTGTATAGTAGGTCACTGGAAACGTTAGACCTACCAGAAATATGGAAAACTGCTAATGTAGTACCAATATACAAAAAGGGTGACAGACAAGAGGCACTGAACTACAGGCCAGTGTCCTTAACTTGTATACCATGCAAGGTGATGGAGAAGATGTGAGAAAAAACCTGGTAACACATCTGCCGAGAAGAGACTTCGTGACAACCCATCAACATGGGTTCAGGGAGGGTAAATCTTGCCTTACAGGCTTGATAGAATTCTACGATCAGGTGACAAAGATTAAACAAGAAAGAGAAGGATGGGCGGACTGCATTTTTTTGGACTGTCGGAAACCCTTTGACACAGTACCCCATAAAAGGTTGATGCATAAGCTGGAGAAACAGGCAGGAGTAACTGGTAGGGCGCTCCAGTGGATAAGGGAGTACCTAAGCAATAGGAAGCAGAGTTACAGTGAGGGGGGAGCCCTCAGATTGGCGTGAAGTCACCAGTGGAGTCCCACGGGGCTCTGTACTTGGACCTATCCTGTTTCTGATATACGTAAATGATCTCCCAGAGGGTATAGACTCATTCCTCTCAATGTTTGCTGACGACGCCAAAATTAAGAGAAGGATTAAAACAGAGGAGGACAGCTTGAGGCTTCAAGAAGACCTGGACAGGCTGCAGGAATGGTCGAACAAATGGCTGTTAAAGTTTAACCCAAGCAAATGTAATATAATGAAGATAGGGGTAGGAAGCAAGAGATCAGATACAAGGTATCATTTAGGAGATGAAATACTTCAAAAGTCAGAGAGAGAGAAAGACCTGGGGGTTGATATCACGCCAGACCTGTCCCCTGAAGCTCATATCAAGAGGATAACATCAGCAGCATATGCCAGGTTGGCTAACATAAGAACGGCCTTTAGAAACTTGTGTAAGGAATCTTTCAGAACATTATATACCACATATGTCAGACCAATCCTGGAGTATGCGGCTCCAGCATGGAGTCCATATCTAGTCAAGCATAAGACTAAACTGGAAAAGGTTCAAAGGTTTGCCACCAGACTAGTACCCGAGCTGAGAGGTATGAGCTACGAGGAGAGACTACGGGAATTAAACCTCACTTCGTTGGAAGACAGAAGACTTAGGAGAGACATGATCACCACATTCAAGATTATCAAGGGAATCGACAGGGTTGATAAAGACAGGCTATTTAACACAAGGGGCACACGCACTATGGGACACAGGAGGAAACTGAGTGCCCAAATGAGCCACAGAGATATTAGAAAGAACTTTTTTAGTGTCAGAGTGGTTGACAAATGGAATGCATTAGGAAGTGATGTGGTGGAGGCTGACTCCATACACAGTTTCAAGTGTAGATATGAAAGAGCCCAATAGGCTCAGGAATCTGCACACCTGTTGATTGACGGTTGAGAGACGGGACCAAAGAGCCAGAGCTCAACCCCCGCAAGCACAACTAGGTGAGTACAACTAGGTGAGTACACACACACACCTGTGACTTAGAGTAACGTGTGATGAACACAGGGGAAGACATTCAACTGGAATCGTTTCCACAGGACCAAATTACCAGCTTGGAGGTAAATATAGAAATTCACTAATTCCTTTCCTTATTACTGAGCTAGAAGCAGCCATCCTCGTGGTCAGAGTAGAGGTGGGTGGTGGTGGCGGTACTGGGGTAGGGGGGTTGTACTGGGGTAGGGGGGTGGTACTGGGGTAGGGGGGTGGTACTGGGGTAGGGGGGTGGTACAGGGTAGGGGGGTGGTACTGGGGTAGGGGGGTGGTACTGGGGTAGGGGGTGGTACTGGGGTAGGGGGGTGGTACTGGGGTAGGGGGGTGGTACTGGGGTAGGGGGTGGTACTGGGGTAGGGGTGGTACTGGGGTAGGGGTGGTACTGGGGTAGGGGGGTGGTACCGGGGTAGGGGGGTGGTACTGGGGTAGGGGGGTGGTACTGGGGTAGGGGGGTGGTACTGGGGTAGGGGGGTGGTACTGGGGTAGGGGGTGGTACTGGGGTAGGGGGGTGGTACTGGGGTAGGGGGGTGGTACTAGGGTAGGGGGGTGATACTGGGGTAGGGGGGTGGTACTGGGGTAGGGGGGTGGTACTGGGGTAGGGGGTGGTACTGGGGTAGGGGGGTGGTACTGGGGTAGGGGGGTGGTACTGGGGTAGGGGGGTGGTACTGGGGTAGGGGGGTGGTACTGGGGTAGGGGGGTGATACTGGGGTAGGGGGGTGTTACTGGGGTAGGGGGGTGGTACTGGGGTAGGGGGTGGTACTGGGGTAGGGGGGTGATACTGGGGTAGGGGGTAATACTGGGGTAGGGGGGTGGTACTGGGGTAGGGGGGTGATACTGGTGTAGGGGGGTGGTACTGGGGTAGGGGGTGATACTGGGGTAGGGGGGTGGTACTGGGGTAGGGGGTGGTACTGGGGTAGGGGGGTGATACTGGGGTAGGGGGGTGATACTGGGGAAGGGGGGTGATACTGGGGTAGGGGGGTGATACTGGGGTAGGGGGGTGGTACTGGGTAGTGGGTGGTACTGGGGTAGGGGGGTGATACTGGGGTAGGGGGGTGATACTGGGGTAGGGGGGTGGTACTGGGGTAGGGGGGTGATACTGGGGTAGGGGGGTGGTACTGGGGTAGGGGGGTGATACTGGGGTAGAGGGGTGATACTGGGGTAGGGGGGTGATACTGGGGTAGGGGGGTGATACTGGGGTAGGGGGGTGGTACTGAGGTAGGGGGGGTGGTACTGGGGTAGAGGGTGGTACTGGGGTAGGGGGGTGGTACTGGGGTAGGGGGGTGATACTGGGGTAGGGGGGTGATACTGGGGTAGGGGGGTGATACTGGGGTGGGGGGTGATACTGGGGTAGGGGGGTGGTACTGGGGTAGGGGGTGGTACTGGGGTAGGGGGTGATACTGGGGTAGGGGGTGATACTGGGGAAGGGGGGTGATACTGGGGTAGGGGGGGTGATACTGGGGTAGGGGGGTGGTACTGGGGTAGGGGGTGGTACTGGGGTAGGGGGGTGATACTGGGGTAGGGGGGTGATACTGGGGTAGGGGGGTGGTACTGGGGTTGGGGGGTGGTACTGGGGTAGGGGGGTGATACTGAGGTAGGGGGGTGATACTGGGGTAGGGGGGTGATACTGGGGTAGGGGGGTGATACTGGGGTAGGGGGGTGATACTGGGGTAGGGGGGTGGTACTGGGGTAGGGGGGTGATACTGGGGTAGGGGGGTGGTACTGGGGTGGGGGGTGGTACTGGGGTAGGGGGTGATACTGGGGTAGGGGGGTGATACTGGGGTAGGGGGGTGATACTGGGGTAGGGGGGGATACCTGGTTCATACCTGCTTGATGGGGTTCTGGGAGTTCTTCTACTGCCAAAGGCCGGCCCGAGGCCAGGCTTGACTTGTGAGAGTTTGGTCCACCAGGCTGTTGCTTGGAGCGGCCCGCAGGCCCACATATACCTGCTTGATGGGGTTCTGGGAGTTCTTCTACTGCCCAAGCCCAGCCCGAGGCCACGCTTGACTTGTGAGAGTTTGGTCCACCAGGCTGTTGCTTGGAGCGGCCCGCAGGCCCACATATACCTGCTTGATGGGGTTCTGGGAGTTCTTCTACTGCCCAAGCCCGGCCCGAGGCCAGGCTTGACTAGTGAGAGTTTGGTCCACCAGGCTGTTGCTTGGAGCGGCCCGCAGGCCAACATACCCACCACAGTCCGGATGGTCCGACACTCCTTGAAGAAAACTATCTAGTTTTCTCATGAAGATGTCCACAGTTGTTCTGGCAATCTTTCTTATATATTGAGAGGGTTAGGAAGGTGATACTGGAAGGTTACCTTACCTTGAGATGATTTCGGGGCTTACCGACCCCGCGGCCCGGTCGTCGACCAGGCTCCTCGTTGCTGGACTGGTCAACCAGGCTGATGGACGAGGCTGCTCGCAGCCTGACGTATGAGTCACAGCCTTTTTGATCAGGTATCCTTTGGAGGTGCTTATCCAGTTCTCTCTTGAACACTGTGAGGGGTCGCCCAGTTATGTCCCTTATGTGTAGTGGAAGCGTGTTGAACAGTCTCGGGCCTCTGATGTTGATAGTTCTCTCTTGAACACTGTGAGGGGTCGGCCAGTTATGTCCCTTATGTGTAGTGGAAGCGTGTTGAACAGTCTCGGGCCTCTGATGTTGATAGTTCTCTCTTGAACACTGTGAGGGGTCGGCCAGTTATGGCCCTTATGTGTAGTGGAAGCGTGTTGAACAGTCTAGGGCCTCTGATGTTGATAGTTCTCTCTTGAACACTGTGAGGGGTCGGCCAGTTATGTCCCTTATGTGTAGTGGAAGCGTGTTGAACAGTCTCGGGCCTCTGATGTTGATAGTTCTCTCTTGAACACTGTGAGGGGTCGGCCAGTTATGTCCCTTATGTGTAGTGGAAGCGTGTTGAACAGTCTCGGGCCTCTGATGTTGATAGTTCTCTCTTGAACACTGTGAGGGGTCGGCCAGTTATGTCCCTTATGTGTAGTGGAAGCGTGTTGAACAGTCTCGGGCCTCTGATGTTGATAGTTCTCTCTTGAACACTGTGAGGGGTCGGCCAGTTATGTCCCTTATGTGTAGTGGAAGCGTGTTGAACAGTCTCGGGCCTCTGATGTTGATAGTTCTCTCTTGAACACTGTGAGGGGTCGGCCAGTTATGTCCCTTATGTGTAGTGGAAGCGTGTTGAACAGTCTCGGGCCTCTGATGTTGATAGTTCTCTCTTGAACACTGTGAGGGGTCGGCCAGTTATGTCCCTTATGTGTAGTGGAAGCGTGTTGAACAGTCTCGGGCCTCAGATATTGATAGTTCTCTCTTGAACACTGTGAGGGGTCGGCCAGTTATGTCCCTTATGTGTAGTGGAAGCGTGTTGAACAGTCTCGGGCCTCTGATGTTGATAGTTCTCTCTTGAACACTGTGAGGGGTCGGCCAGTTATGTCCCTTATGTGTAGTGGAAGCGTGTTGAACAGTCTCGGGCCTCTGATGTTGATAGTTCTCTCTTGAACACTGTGAGGGGTCGGCCAGTTATGTCCCTTATGTGTAGTGGAAGCGTGTTGAACAGTCTCGGGCCTCTGATGTTGATAGTTCTCTCTTGAACACTGTGAGGGGTCGGCCAGTTATGTCCCTTATGTGTAGTGGAAGCGTGTTGAACAGTCTCGGGCCTCTGATGTTGATAGTTCTCTCTTGAACACTTTACTAAAAAAACAAAAAAACGGCCAACTACTCATGAAGAACTCTCCAGACACCAAACAGAACGCCTTGAAAGAAACCAACGTCGTCTATGCCTTCACATGCCCACTTGGGGACTGTCAGCCCCAAAGATCTCAGTATATAGGCAAGACAACAACGTCTCTTTCTAGGCGATTAACAATGCACAAACAACAGGGCTCCATCAAGGAACATATAATCTCTTCTCACAACCAGACCATCACCAGAGAAATCTTAACAAGCAACATAGAAATCATCGACAGATACAGCGATAGCAGGAGACTCGACATCAGCGAGGCACTACACATCAAAATGTCAACACCAACAATCAACAGCCAATTAACACATAATTACATTCTACCCACTTCAAGACCCCGAACCCGCAGAGAAGCAAGAAGATAAAACACGCAATATACCCATTGATTCGTGTTCTGTCTTCACCCATTGATTTGTGTCCTATCACCTCACCCAAAAACATTTGTGTCCTATCACCTCACTCAAAAACATTTGTGTCTTATCACCTCATCCAAAAACGAATATAAGCATGAA
>NC_091188.1:37412122-37444622 GCF_040958095.1 Procambarus clarkii | reverse complement strand
TGCCCATCCACTTGGACGGTCGGGGATTGAACGCCGACCTGCATGAAGCAAGACCGTCGCTCCGCCGTCCAGCCCAAGTAGGTAGAGAGAGAGACAGAGAGAGAGGGAGAGAGACAAAGAGAGAGAGAGAGAGAGACAGAGAGAGAGAGAGAGAGAGAGAGAGAGAGAGAGAGAGAGAGAGAGAGAGAGAGAGAGAGAGAGAGAGAGAGAGAGAGAGAGAGAGAGAGAGAGAGACAGAGAGAGAGAGAGAGAGAGAGACAGAGAGAGAGAGAGAGAGAGAGAGAGAGAGAGAGAGAGAGAGAGAGAGAGAGAGAGAGAGAGAGAGAGAGAGAGAGAGAGAGAGAGAGAGAGAGAGAGAGAGAGAGAGAGAGAGAGAGAGAGAGAGAGAGAGACAGAGAGAGAGAGAGAGAGTGTGTGACCCCACCAAGAGCTCGGGTCTACAAGTCACCACTAATACACACCTCTAAGCTACTATTATGCTCCCAATATATCTGGCGTCATCCTGCCTCTCGTCACCCACTTCAATCATCAGTCCAATTTACATACGTAATGTGAGACATTTACCGCTCGCCTGCCGGAGACGCTCGCATGATTTACACCACCTTACAACCATTTACAACCTTAACCAAAGTCCTGAACGACATAGCTAGTAAAATTCCGATCAAAATCATCCCATTCAAGACCAGACCTTCGTGAGCCACCGTTTGTGTGTGTTTTTTGCTCCTGTTGCGAATTGTGAAGGTTTTTAGCATTGAGGAAAACCTCAATGGACAGAGGAGTCGAGTGGACTCCTGTGGACGAGTGGACAGTTGCTTGCTCGTCCCCAAGCTAGTGTCTATTTACTGGAGGCTCTGGGGTCGCTGGATTCCTTGCTGCAAATAAGATACATTCTATATCGTTAAAGATTCGTCACGGTTGAAATATGGCCGACTCGGAGGCCAATATTCTCTGTGACATTTATCGGTCTTAATATCGTCTACTCGACGCGGTTCTTCGCTCCTACAGGATTCCCTTTCATTTGGTATTGTGTTATCAATGTGTGTGTGTGTATAGTGTATGTACGTATGTATGTATGAATGTATAAATATTCATTATGTTTAATAAACAGACATACACACACATCACGTCACTGGAAGACAGATATCTCCTCTAACTGGAGAGTTACAGGAGATATGATCACTACCTACAAAATTATCAAAGGAATTGACAAGGTAGATAAAGATAAACTGTTTAACACCGGTGGGACACGAACAAGGGGACACAAGTAGAGACTGAGTACCCAAATGAGCCACAGGGACGTTAAAAAGAACTTTTTCTGTGTCAGAGTAGTTAACAGGTGGAATACATTAGGAAGGGATGTTGTGGAGGCTGACTCCATACACAGTTTCAAGTGTAGATATGATAGAGCCCAGTAGGCTCAGGAACCTGTACTCCAGTTGATTGACGGTTGAGAGGCGGGACCAAAGAGCCAGAGCTCAACCCCCGCAAGCACAACTAGGTGAGTACAACTAGGGGAGTACACAGAGGGGCCTCGAGGCTGAGTGGACAGCTCTCGAGGGTCGTAGTCCTTCGGGCCCGAGTTTGATTCTTTGCCGTGGCGAAAACAAATGGACAGTGTTTCTTTCACCCTGTTCCGCCTGTTCACCTAGCAGTAAATAGGTACCTGAGAGTTAGACAGCTGCTACGGGCTGCTTCCTGAGGATGTGTGTGTGGGGGGGGGCGAAGATATTAGAGAGAAAATATATATGTAGAATATATAATAGAGGAAAATAAATTGGTCAGAAAGGCGGGGTCCAAGACCTAATAGCTCGATTCTGCAGACACAAATAGTAAACACACACGCACACATCCACACCCACACACACATCCACACCCACACACACATCCACACCCACACACACATCCACACCCACACACACATCCACACCCACACACACATCCACACCCACACACACATCCACACCCACACACACATCCACACCCACACACACATCCACACCCACACATACATACTAAGACAGGACAGAGAAGGTTGGGCAGACTGCATATATTTCTGGATTGCCAAAAAGCCTTTGATACAGTACCGCACATGAGACTGCTGTTCAAACTCGAGAGGCAGGCGGGGGTGGGGGGAAAGGTCCTAGCATGGATAAGGAACTACCTAACAGGAAGGAGCCAGAGAGTTACGGTAAGGGGCGAGAAGTCGGACTGGCGAACAGTAACGAGTGGAGTACCTCAAGGATCGGTGCTGGGACCAATTCTATTTATAATATATAGTAACGACATGTTTACAGGAGTAGAGTCCTACATGTCGATGTTCGCGGATAACACAAAGTTGATGAGAAGAGTTGTGACAGATGAGGATTGCAGGATCCTCCAAGAGGACCTGGACAGGTTGCAGAGATGGTCAGAGAAATGGCTACTGGAGTTCAACACCAGTAAATGTAAAGTTATGGAAATGGGATCAGGTGATAGACGACCAAAAGGACAGTACACAATGAAGGGGAACTGCCTACCTGTAACGATTCGAGAAAGAGACCTGGGAGTGGATGTGACACCTAATCTAACTCCTGAGGCACATATAAATAGGATAACGACAGCAGCGTACTCTACACTGGCGAAAATTAGAACTTCATTCAGAAACCTAAGTGAGGAGGCTTTTAGGGCGCTTTACACTGCCTACGTGAGACCAGTCTTAGAGTATGCCGCGCCATCATGGAGTCCCCACCTGAAGAAACACATAAGGAAACTAGAGAAGGTTCAGAGGTTTGCGACGAGGCTTGTCCCAGAGTTACGAGGGATGGGATATGAAGAACGTCTGAGGGAACTGAACCTAACGACACTAGAGAAAAGAAGGGAGAGAGGAGATATGATAGGAACATATAAAATACGCAGGGGAATTGACAAAGTGGAAATAGATGAAATGTTCACACGTAATAATAACAGAACGAGGGGACATGGGTGGAAACTGGAAACTCAGATGAGTCACAGAGATGTTAGGAAGTTTTCTTTTAGCGTGAGAGTAGTGGAAAAATGGAATGCACTTGGGGAACAGGTTGTGGAAGCAAACTCTATTCATAATTTTAAAATTAGGTATGGGACAGGAGTCATTGCTGTAAACAACCGATGGCTAGAAAGGCGGGATCCAAGAGCCAAGCTCGATCCTGCAAGCACAAATAGGTGAGTACACACACACACACACACACACACACACACACACACACACACACACACACACACACACACACACACACACACACACACACACACACACACACACACACACACACACACACACACACACACACACACACACACACACACATACACACACACACACATGATATATATATTTGAAAATGATATAGCAAACAAAGCCAAGACCGAACCAAAGCTACTCCACAGTCACATCAGAAAGAAAACAACAGTGAAAGAACAGGTATTGAAACTTAGAACAGGCGAGGACAGGTATACAGAGACCACAGAGGCTCACTGTGGTCACTGTGGTCACTGTGCTAGGAGAAAGGGAGGTAAACCAGGCGGCCTTGGAAGAGTTCGAAATTACGAGAGAGGAGGTCAAGAGACACCTGCTGGATCTGGATGTTAGAAAGGCTGTTGGTCCAGACGGGATCTCACCATGGATACTGAAAGAGTGTGCAGAGGCACTTTGCTTGCCACTCTCCATAGTGTATAGTAAGTCACTGGAGACGGGAGACCTACCAGAAATATGGAAGATGGCGAATGTGGTCCCAATATACGAAAAGGGCGACAGGCAAGAGGCACTGAACTACAAGCCAATGTCCTTGACTTGTATACCATGCAAAGTGATGGAGAAGATCGTGAGAAAAAACCTGGTAACACATCTGGAGAGAAGGGACTTCGTGACAAATCGCCAACATGGGTTCAGGGAGGGTAAATCTTGCCTTACAGGCTTAATAGAATTCTGTGATCAGGTGACAAAGATTAAGCAAGAAAGAGAGGGCTGGGCGGACTGCATTTTCTTGGATTGTCGGAAAGCCTTTGACACAGTACCGCATAAGAGGCTGGTACATAAGCTGGGGAGACAGGCAGGTGTAGCTGGTAAGGTGCTCCAGTGGATAAGGGAGTACCTAAGCAATAGGAAGCAGAGAGTTACAGTGAGGGGTGAGACCTCCGATTGGCGTGAAGTCACCAGTGGAGTCCCACAGGGCTCTGTACTCGGTTCTATCTTGTTTCTGATATATGTAAATGATCTCCCAGAGGGTATCGATTCATTTCTCTCAATGTTTGCGGACGATGCTAAAATTATGAGAAGGATTAAAACAGAAGAGGACTGCTTGAGGCTTCAAGAAGACCAAGACAAGCTGCAGGAATGGTCGAACAAAGGGTTGTTAGAGTTTAACCCAACCAAATGCAATGTAATGAAGATAGGTGTAGGGAGCAGGAGGCCAGATACAAGGTATCATCTGGGAGAGGAAATTCTTCAGGAGTCAGAGAAAGAAAAAGACTTGGGGGTTGATATCACGCCAGACCTGTCTCCTGCAGCACATATCAAGAGGATAACATCAGCGGCATATGCCAGGCTGGCTAACATACGAACGGCATTCAGAAACTTGTGTAAAGAATCATTCAGAACTTTGTATACCACATATGTCAGGCCAATCCTGGAATATGCAGCCCCAGCATGGAGTCCATATCTAATCAAGGATAAGACTAAACTGAAAAAGGTTTAAAGGTTTGCCACCAGACTAGTACCCGAGCTGAGAGGTATGAGCTACGAGGAGAGACTACGGGAATTAAACCTCACTTCGCTGGAAGACAGAAGAGTTAGGGGGGACATGATCACCACATTCAAGATTCTCAAGTGAATTGATAGGGTAGATAAAGACAGGCTATTTAACACAAAGGGCACACGCACAAGGGGACACAGGTGGAAACTGAGTGCATAAATGAGCCACAGAGATATTAGAAAGAACTTTTTTAGTGTCAGAGTGGTTGACAAATGGAATGCATTAGGAAGTGATGTGGTGAAGGCTCACTCCATACAGTTTCAAGTGTAGATATGAAAGAGCCCAATAGGCTCAGGAATCTGTACACCTGTTGATTGACGGTTGAGAGGCGGGACCAAAGAGCCAAAGCTCAACCCCCGCAAACACAACTAGGTGAGTGCTAGGTGAGTACACACACATGTATGATATTGCATTCCAAAACGGCAGGAGGCAGCAAGAGAACGACAGGAGGCAGCAGAGAACGGCAGGAGGCAGCAGAGAACGGCAGGAGGCAGCAGAGAACGGCAGGAGGCAGCAGAGAACGGCAGGAGGCAGCAGAGAACGGCAGGAGGCAGCAGAGAACGACAGGAGGCAGCAGAGAACGGCAGGAGGCAGCAGAGAACGGCAGGAGGCAGCAGAGAACGACAGGAGGCAGCAGAGAACGGCAGGAGGCAGCAAGAGAACGACAGGAGGCAGCAGAGAACGACAAGAGGCAGCAGAGAACGGCAGGAGGCAGCAGAGAACGGCAGGAGGCAGCAGCGAACGGCAGGAGGCAGGAGAGAACGGCAGGAGGCAGGAGAGAACGGCAGGAGGCAGCAAGAGAACGGCAGGAGGCCACAGAGAACGGCAGGAGGCAGCAGAGAACGGCAGGAGGCAGCAAGAGAACGACAGGAGGCAGCAGAGAACGACAGGAGGCAGCAGAGAACGGCAGGAGGCAGCAGAGAACGGCAGGAGGCAGCAAGAGAACGGCAGGAGGCAGCAGAGAACGACAGGAGGCAGCAGAGAACGGCAGGAGGCAGCAAGAGAACGGCAGGAGGCAGCAAGAGAACGGCAGGAGGCAGCAGAGAACGAAAGGAGGCAGCAAGAGAACGGCAGGAGGCAGCAAGAGAACGGCAGGAGGCAGCAGAGAACGACAGGAGGCAGCAGAGAACGGCAGGAGGCAGCAGAGAACGGCAGGAGGCAGCAAGAGAACGACAGGAGGCAGCAGAGAACGACAGGAGGCAGCAAGAGAACGGCAGAAGGCAGCAAGAGAACGGCAGGAGGCAGCAGAGAACGACAGGAGGCAGCAGAGAACGGCAGGAGGCAGCAGAGAACGGCAGGAGGTTGGAGAGAATGACGGGAGGCAGCAAGAGAACGGCAGGAGGCAGCAGAGAACGGCAGGAGGCAGCAAGAGAACGACAGGAGGCAGCAGAGAACGGCAGGAGGCAGGAGAGAACGACAGGAGGCAGCAGAGAACGGCAGGAGGCAGCAGAGAACGGCAGGAGGCAGCAGAGAACGACAGGAGGCAGCAGAGAACGACAGGAGGCAGCAGAGAACGACAGGAGGCAGCAGAGAACGACAGGAGGCAGCAGAAAACGACAAGAGGCAGGAGAGAACGACAAGAGGCAGGAGAGAACGGCAGGAGGCAGCAGAGAACGGCAGGAGGCAGCAGAGAACGACAGGAGGCAGCAGAGAACGACAGGAGGCAGCAGAGAACGACAGGAGGCAGCAGAGAACGACAGGAGGCAGCAGAAAACGACAAGAGGCAGGAGAGAACAACAAGAGGCAGGAGAGAACGGCAGGAGGCAGCAGAGAACGGCAGGAGGCAGCAGAGAACGACAAGAGGAAGCAGAGAACGACAGGAGGCAGCAGAGAACGACAGGAGGCAGCAGAGAACGACAGGAGGCAGCAGAGAACGACAGGAGGAAGCAGAAAACGACAAGAGGCAGGAGAGAACGACAAGAGGCAGGAGAGACCACCTGGAGGCAGAAGAGAACGCTAGGAAGCAGGGAACCATCTGTAGAAAGCACCAAGGCATTATGACTATGTAGCTCCTGGAAGGGGTTAGGATAAACATTAGGGATGGGACGGGGGCAACGGAATGGTACCCAACAACTTGGAAGATCGGGGATTGAACACTGACCCCGCATGCAGGCAGGAGAGAACGCCAGGAGGCAGGAGACACTGCAACAGGCTCCAGCAATATGCAATTGCCTAAATGTTGGGAAAAGGTTGAGGATTGTAAGTTGTGTCTGAGGATGCATAAAGGTAAAGGGACCTTGAAGAGTAACTAAGATACAAGAAATACGTTAAAGTGAGTTAAAATTCTGTGTTGGAAAAGTTTACATTCTAAAACAAAAGAATGTCAAGAACAAAGATGGCCGCCACCACGGGGTAGGACATCACATCAACAAATTCTCGCTATAATATATAATGAAAGAAGGTGTTCTTCTCAGGTTAGAGATTATTGAAGACATGCTAAAGAAGTATGAGGAAAAAGTAATTGAATTAGAACAAGAAAATGGAGCTCTCAGGAGTGAGTTTCGCAATTTAAAAGGAAGAATTCTCCAGCAAGGTAAGAAAATTACTAAGTTGACCGACAAGGTTAAGAGACAAGAGAGAGAAATCAAATCTTAAGAAGCAAATGTAAGGAACCCAAGAGGTTAACATGGAATTAGGCGAGGATATTCTAAGAGAAACATCATTGGCAAATTACATAGAGGAGGTTAATAACGATCTGGAAAAATGTAAAGAGGAAATAAAAGAAACATTTACGCAAGTTGTAAAAGAGAAAGACACGATCAAGGGAGTGTGTTTGGAAGTCAAAACCAGAAATGCCCAACATGAAGTATATTAGACAAGCAATTGGGGAAAAACTGGTAACCAACAGTAAATTAGTACAAAACATTGCAAATAGAAGTGCATAATAACTTTTGGTTGGTTAGAAAAGGTGGACAGAACAGCAGAACAGATGCAAATCATTGAGAAAATAGGAGTAGTAATTGTTATTGTTTTAGAATCAGCTACTCGGAACAAAAGTTCCAAGTTCTGGTGAGCCCGTAGTGGACTTACCTGGCACAGGAGCTGGGCTGTACCTTTGAAAATAGTAGGTTTAGGAGAAGGTCCTCAATTCAAGTGAAAATGACGGTGATTTTAGGATAGGAAAATATGAGGAAGACAAGAACCGCCTCTTAAGGGTGACATTTAATGGCGTGAAACAAATGACGGAAGTGCTTAGAAGTGCCAGGAAATTGCAGAGTGATGAGGATGGCAAACTTTGGCCATTAAAACAAGACCTCTGAAGGGAAGACAGAGAAAAGCTGAAAATAAACCGCTACGAAGCAAAACGTCAAAAAGGGAATAGAAATGAAGATTTTTTCTACAAAGTGATTGGGACTGGAAAGCTAGTGAAATAGTACCTAAAAAAAAAGCAACAAGATCATTAGAGGAAGGGGAGGTAGAGGACAAAGGGAAAGGAAACATATTCCTGAAAATTGTATATGCCAACATAGTTCAAATGAGATAAAAAATACTGGAACTAAGAGATATAATTCAGCTGAAGGTCCCAGATAGTGTCGCACTAACGGAGACGAAACGTGAAGAAAATATTTTAAAATGAGGTGGTATTCCAAAGAGGCTCAGTACTCAGTTTGGACACGTGACAGGAAAATTAGTAAGGGTGAAGGAGTGGCTGTGCTGGTGAAAGAACACCTGAAGGTAAGAAAGTAAGATAATCAAAAACCCTCAAGAAGTTGACATAATGGCATTGGAGGTCTGGGATCAGGATGATAAACTGATAATTGTAAATGCCTACAGCCCACCAGCAAGCAACACAGGGACAAAGGAGGAACTGGATGACAAACGAGAGGACCTCATAATGGTCATGAGAGAGATTATAGTAAAAGCAAATAAAGATAAACCACGATTGCTGGTACTGGATTACGTCAACTTGAAAGTAATAGACTGGGAGGCCTACGAGGCAAGAACGGAGAACATTTGGACAGGCAGATTTATAAACCTCATCTTGGAGACCTTCATGTATCAACACGTCAAGCAGGCCACAAGAATGAGGGAAGGAGATGTACCGTCAGTACTGGATTTAGTATTAACTGGGAAAGAAGAAGAGATATTTGACATCCAGTACCTTCCTCCCTTGGAAAGGAGTGTGTGTGTGTAATCTGCTGGAGTTGCTCACAGAGATGTGCTTCCACGGTCAAGCTTTGGTTCTAGGGACCTGCCTTTCAAGCAGTTTGTAGCTTAAATGTTCCTATTGTTTAACACATTTACATATGAACTTGTGTGTTGAATTACCTTCATCTAACTTCATCTAATCTATTCCATATATATATATATATATATATATATATATATATATATATAGAACTCAAACACTGGAGGTGTTGTTTTTCACACTTTTCCGTGACTCATTTCTGTCTCAAGTTTCAGTTTGACTCCATGACTTTCTCCCTCTATCTTTGGATGTTTTGTTAACTCTGTCAATTCTCCTTAAAGTCTTAATTTATGGTTGTCATGATTGTTCTCTTTCTCACTGGTCCAGTGTCCTGTGGTCCAGTGTCCTGTGGTCCAGTGTCCTGTGGTCCAGTGTGCTGTGGTCCAGTGTCCTGTGGTCCAGTGTCCTGTGGTCCAGTGTCCTGTGGTCCAGTGTGCTGTGGTCCAGTGTGCTGTGGTCCAGTGTGCTGTGGTCCAGTGTCCTGTGGTCCAGTGTCCTGTGGTCCAGTGTCCTGTGGTCCAGTGTGCTGTGGTCCAGTGTCCTGTGGTCCAGTGTCCTGTGGTCCAGTGTCCTGTGGTCCAGTGTGCTGTGGTCCAGTGTCTTGTGGTCCAGTGTCCTGTGGTCCAGTGTCCTGTGGTCCAGTGTCCTGTGGTCCAGTGTCCTGTGGTCCAGTGTCCTGTGGTCCAGTGTCCTGTGGTCCAGTGGCCTGTGGTCCAGTGTGCTGTGGTCCAGTGTCCTGTGGTCCAGTGTGCTGTGGTCCAGTGTGCTGTGGTCCAGTGTCCTGTGGTCCAGTGTGCTGTGGTCCAGTGTGCTGTGGTCCAGTGTGCTGTGGTCCAGTGTGCTGTGGTCCAGTGTCCTGTGGTCCAGTGTGCTGTGGTCCAGTGTCCTGTGGTCCAGTGTGCTGTGGTCCAGTGTGCTGTGGTCCAGTGTCCTGTGGTCCAGTGTCCTGTGGTCCAGTGTCCTGTGGTCCAGTGTGCTGTGGTCTAGTGTCCTGTGGTCCAGTGTCCTGTGGTCCAGTGTCCTGTGGTCCAGTGTCCTGTGGTCCAGTGTGCTGTGGTCCAGTGTGCTGTGGTCTAGTGTCCTGTGGTCCAGTGTGCTGTGGTCCAGTGTGCTGTGGTCCAGTGTGCTGTGGTCCAGTGTCCTGTGGTCCAGTGTGCTGTGGTCCAGTGTGCTGTGGTCCAGTGTCCTGTGGTCCAGTGTGCTGTGGTCCAGTGTCCTGTGGTCCAGTGTCCTGTGGTCCAGTGTCCTGTGGTCCAGTGTGCTGTGGTCCAGTGTGCTGTGGTCCAGTGTCCTGTGGTCCAGTGTGCTGTGGTCCAGTGTGCTGTGGTCCAGTGTGCTGTGGTCCAGTGTCCTGTGGTCCAGTGTGCTGTGGTCCAGTGTGCTGTGGTCCAGTGTCCTGTGGTCCAGTGTCCTGTGGTCCAGTGTGCTGTGGTCCAGTGTCCTGTGGTCCAGTGTGCTGTGGTTCAGTGTCCTGTGGTCCAGTGTGCTGTGGTCCAGTGTGCTGTGGTCCAGTGTGCTGTGGTCCAGTGTCCTGTGGTCCAGTGTGCTGTGGTCCAGTGTCCTGTGGTCCAGCGTGCTGTGGTCCAGTGTGCTGTGGTCCAGTGTGCTGTGGTCCAGTGTGCTGTGGTCCAGTGTCCTGTGGTCCAGTGTGCTGTGGTCCAGTGCCCTGTGGTCCAGTGTCCTGTGGTCCAGTGTCCTGTGGTCCAGCGTGCTGTGGTCCAGTGTCCTGTGGTCCAGTGTGCTGTGGTCCAGTGTGCTGTGGTCCAGTGTCCTGTGGTCCAGTGTGCTGTGGTCCAGTGTGCTGTGGTCCAGTGTGCTGTGGTCCAGTGTGCTGTGGTCCAGTGTCCTGTGGTCCAGTGTGCTGTGGTCCAGTGTGCTGTGGTCCAGTGTGCTGTGGTCCAGTGTCCTGTGGTCCAGTGTCCTGTGGTCCAGTGTCCTGTGGTCCAGTGTGCTGTGGTCCAGTGTCCTGTGGTCCAGTGTCCTGTGGTCCAGGGTGCTGTGGTCCAGTGTGCTGTGGTCCAGTGTCCTGTGGTCCAGTGTGCTGTGGTCCAGTGTCCTGTGGTCCAGTGTCCTGTGGTCCAGTGTCCTGTGGTCCAGCGTGCTGTGGTCCAGTGTCCTGTGGTCCAGTGTGCTGTGGTCCAGCGTCCTGTGGTCCAGTGTCCTGTGGTCCAGTGTGCTGTGGTCCAGCGTCCTGTGGTCCAGTGTCCTGTGGTTCAGTGTGTCGAACCACTTGGGGTGGACACACTCCCTTCACTCCCTTTGAAGGGAGCGACCATCTCCCTTTATGCAGGTCAGCGTTCAATCCCCGACCGTCGACACAAGTGGTTGGGCACCATTCCTTCCCCCCGTCCCATCCCAAATCCTTTTCCTGACCTCTTCCCAGTGCTATATAATCGTGAAGGCTTGGCGCTTCCCCCTGATAGTTGCGTGTGTCATCTGGCTGTAAAGTTTGTCATGCTGGAGTTATCCTCCGGTACATACATATGCTGGTGTTCGATTTAATTGAGATGTTAAATGGTTTTACGAGCCTGCATCCTTAGTGACTATCAGGGAGTGCTTGTTAGGGATTCTTGTCCATAGTTCAGAGGTGCTTGTCTTCCTTCTCTGTTGAAGCTTTTCTGTACTCACCTAGTTGTGCTTGCGGGGGTTGAGCTCTGGCTCTTTGGCCCCGCCTCTCAACCGTCAATCAACTGGTGTACAGGTTCCTGAGCCTATTGGGCTCTATCATATCTACACTTGAAACTGTGTATGGAGTCAGCCTCCACCACATTACTTCCTAATGCATCCCACCTGTTAACTACTAAAAAGTTCTTTTTTAACGTCTCTGTGGCTCATTTGGGTACTCAGTTTCCACCTGTGTCCCCTTCTTCGCGCACCACCCGTGTTAAATAGTTTATCCTTGTCTACCCTGTCAATTCCTCTGAGAATTTTGTATGTGTTTATCATGTCTCCCCGGGTTCTTCTGTCTTTCAGCGACGTGAGGTGCAGGACAACGAATCCTGAGCGTTGTCCACTCAGCTGCGAGGCCCCTCAGTGTGTGTACTTACCTAGTTGTGCTTGCGAGGGTTGAGCTCTGGCTCTTTGGTTCCGGCTCTCAACTGTGAGGTGGGTGTGTGTGTGTGTGTGTGTGTGTGTGTGCGTGTGTGCGTGTGTTTACTAGTTGTGTTTTTGCGGGGGTTGAGCTTTGCTCTTTCGGCCCGCCTCTCAACTGTCAATCAACTGTTTACTAACTACTTTTTTTTTTCCCACACCACACACACACACCCCAGGAAGCAGCCCGTGACAGCTGACTAACTCCCAGGTACCTATTTACTGCTAGGTAACAGGGGCACTTAGGGTGAAAGAAACTTTGCCCATTTGTTTCTGCCTCGTGCGGGAATCGAACCCGCGCCACAGAATTACGAGTCCTGCGCGCTATCCACCAGGCTACGAGGCCCCTGTGTGTGTGTGTGTGTGTGTGTGTGTGTGTGTGTGTATGTGTTTACATATATGCATGACTGCCCACGTGCACGCAATACGGACCTGAACTTTAATACACAAATACATTTAACAATTCCCCTCACGCTGGTATCCAACCCTACACACTTACAATTAACTCTGATCCCAAAGACTCCAACTTCCCATCAGAGCGTTACAAAGGTTTCCAAACGACAACAGGGCATTCGATCCAAGCTACAGGAAGCTATATACCTTATTCCATCCTATAAGCTAAACAATGATGAAAACAGAGTACCCCAACTCCTCTTACGGGGTATTCAACCCTACGCAATAACTTTCCTAATCTACGAGGCTTCGAATCCATGTCCTCGATAAACAACTCAGCCACGACATGCAAATTAAGTTGCAATATTAAATATCTGAGACGAGGACCACGTATTATCATCAGGTTAGAGCCTCGACCCAGGCGTAAAATAGTAAATAACTGTAAGTGATTTGCACTGAAGACCATTTTGGAGTATCTGGCTACTACAGTGAGAAGGAGGAGGGGAGTGGAGCATGTCTCTCTCTCTCTGTCTCTCTCTCTCTGTCTCTCTCTGTCTCTCTCTGTCTCTCTCTGTCTGTCTCTCTCTCTCTGTCTCTCTCTCTCTGTCTCTCTCTCTCTCTCTCTCTCTCTCTCTCTCTCTCTCTCTCTCTCTCTCTCTCTCTGTCTCTCTCTCTCTCTCTGTCTCTCTCTCTCTGTCTCTCTCTGTCTCTCTCTCTCTGTCTCTCTCTCTCTGTCTCTCTCTCTCTCTCTCTCTCTCTCTCTCTCTCTCTCTCTCTCTCTCTCTCTCTCTCTCTCTCTCTCTCTCTCTCTCTCTCTCTCTCTCTCTGTCTCTCTCTCTCTCTCTCTCTCTCTGTCTCTCTCTCTCTGTCTCTCTCTCTCTCTCTGTCTCTCTCTCTCTGTCTCTCTCTGTCTCTCTCTCTCTGTCTCTCTCTCTCTCTCTCTCTCTCTCTCTCTCTCTCTCTGTCTCTCTCTCTCTGTCTCTCTCTGTCTCTGTCTCTGTCTCTGTCTCTCTCTCTCTCTCTCTCTGTCTCTCTCTGTCTCTCTCTGTCTCTCTCTGTCTCTCTCTCTCTCTCTGTCTCTCTCTGTCTCTGTCTCTCTCTCTCTCTCTCTCTCTCTGTCTCTCTCTCTCTGTCTCTCTCTGTCTCTCTCTGTCTCTCTCTCTCTCTCTCTCTCTCTGTCTCTCTCTGTCTCTCTCTCTCTGTCTCTCTCTCTCTCTCTCTCTCTCTCTCTCTCTCTCTCTCTCTCTCTCTCTCTCTCTCTCTCTCTCTCTCTCTCTCTCTCTCTCTCTCTCTCTCTCTCTCTCTCTCTCTCTCTCTCTCTCTCTCTGTCTCTCTCTGTCTCTCTCTCTCTCTCTCTCTCTCTCTCTCTCTCTCTCTCTCTCTCTCTCTCTCTCTCTCTCTCTCTCTCTCTCTCTCTCTGTCTCTCTCTCTCTGTCTCTCTCTCTCTGTCTCTCTCTCTCTGTCTCTCTCTGTCTCTCTCTGTCTCTCTCTCTCTCTGTCTCTCTCTGTCTCTCTCTCTCTCTCTCTCTCTCTCTCTCTCTCTCTCTCTCTCTCTCTCTCTCTCTCTCTCTCTCTCTCTCTCTCTCTCTCTCTCTCTCTCTCTCTCTCTCTCTCTCTCTCTCTCTCTCTCTCTCTCTCTCTCTCTCTCTCTCTCTCTCTCTCTCTCTCTCTCTCTCTCTCTCTCTCTTGAAACATTTCAAAGTCATCTAATACATGTCAAATCGTTTCCAAATCATTTAAACAAAGCAGATCCAAAAATATTATTATTTTGCAAGAGGTAATTTCAATCAGCTATTAATCACAACGACTCAGTAATGGTATGTAACTCAATTAACCCCTTGAGCTAGACTTGCAAGGGTTATATCAGATCAAAAAATATAAGTAGATTAATGGATATGATTGTGGAGGGCTTTGCAAGGCTTAGTTGCAGTATTTAGTAATTCACGTCGAGAAGGTCGGGAATACAGTGGGGTCAAAATTGTATTCCAACCAGTGTTAGAGAAAGAGTATATGCACATTAGAGATAGTTTGTTGTATAGGTGGTGGTGGTATAGGTGGTGGTGGTATAGGTGGTGGTGGTATAGGTGGTGGTGGTATAGGTGGTGGTGGTATAGGTGGTGGTGGTATAGGTGGTGGTGGTATAGGTGGTGGTGGTATGGGTGGTGGTGGTATAGGTGGTGGTGGTATAGGTGGTGGTGGTATGGGTGGTGGTGGTATAGGTTGTGGTGGTATGGGTGGTGGTGGTATAGGTGGTGGTGGTGGTATAGGTTGTGGTGGTATGGGTGGTGGTGGTATAGGTGGTGGTGGTATAGGTTGTGGTGGTATGGGTGGTGGTGGTATAGGTGGTGGTGGTGGTATAGGTTGTGGTGGTATGGGTGGTGGTGGTATAGGTGGTGGTGGTATAGGTGGTGGTGGTATGGGTGGTGGTGGTATGGGTGGTGGTGGTATAGGTGGTGGTGGTAGTATAGGTTGTGGTGGTATAGGTGGTGGTGGTATAGGTGGTGGTGGTATAGGTGGTGGTGGTATAGGTGGTGGTGGTAGTATAGGTGGTGATGGTATAGGTGGTGGTGGTATAGGTGGTGGTGGTATAGGTTGTGGTGGTATAGGTGGTGGTGGTAGTATAGGTTGTGGTGGTATAGGTTGTGGTGGTATAGGTTGTGGTAGTATAGGTGGTGGTGGTATAGGTGGTGGTAGTATAGGTGGTGGTGGTAAAGGTTGTGGTAGTATAGGTTGTGGTGGTATAGGTTGTGGTGGTATAGGTTGTGGTAGTATAGGTGGTGGTGGTATAGGTTGTGGTAGTATAGGTGGTGGTGGTATAGGTTGTGGTGGTATAGGTGGTGGTGGTATAGGTGGTGGTGGTATAGATGGTGGTGGTATAGGTGGTGGTGGTATAGGTTGTGGTGGTATAGGTGGTGGTGGTATAGGTGGTGGTGGTATAGGTGGTGGTGGTATAGGTGGTGGTGGTATAGGTGGTGGTAGTATAGGTGGTGGTGGTATAGGTTGTGGTGGTATAGGTGGTGGTGGTATAGGTGGTGGTGGTATAGGTGGTGGTAGTATAGGTGGTGGTAGTATAGGTGGTGGTGGTATAGGTGGTGGTAGTATAGGTTGTGGTGGTATAGGTTGTGGTGGTATAGGTGGTGGTAGTATAGGTGGTGGTAGTATAGGTGGTGGTGGTATAGGTGGTGGTAGTATAGGTTGTGGTGGTATAGGTTGTGGTAGTATAGGTGGTGGTGGTATAGGTTGTGGTGGTATAGGTTGTGGTAGTATAGGTGGTGGTGGTATAGGTTGTGGTAGTATAGGTGGTGGTGGTATAGGTTGTGGTGGTATAGGTGGTGGTGGTATAGGTGGTGGTGGTATAGGTGGTGGTGGTATAGGTGGTGGTGGTATAGGTTGTGGTGGTATAGGTTGTGGTAGTATAGGTGGTGGTGGTATAGGTTGTGGTAGTATAGGTTGTGGTGGTATAGGTGGTGGTAGTATAGGTGGTGGTGGTATAGGTGGTGGTAGTATAGGTTGTGGTGGTATAGGTTGTGGTAGTATAGGTGGTGGTGGTATAGGTGGTGGTGGTATAATTGGTGGTGGTATAGGTGGTGGTGGTATAGGTGGTGGTGGTATAGGTGGTGGTAGTATAGGTGGTGGTGGTAAAGGTTGTGGTAGTATAGGTTGTGGTGGTATAGGTTGTGGTGGTATAGGTTGTGGTGGTATAGGTTGTGGTGGTATAGGTTGTGGTAGTATAGGTGGTGGTGGTATAGGTTGTGGTAGTATAGGTGGTGGTGGTATAGGTGGTGGTGGTATAGGTGGTGGTGGTGGTATAGGTGGTGGTGGTATAGGTGGTGGTAGTATAGGTGGTGGTGGTATAGGTGGTGGTGGTATAGGTGGTGGTGGTATAGGTGGTGGTGGTATAGATGGTGGTGGTATAGGTGGTGGTGGTATAGGTGGTGGTGGTATAGGTGGTGGTAGTATAGGTGGTGGAGGTATAGGTGGTGGTAGTATAGGTGGTGGTGGTATAGGTGGTGGTGGTATAGGTGGTGGTGGTATAGGTGGTGGTGGTATAGGTGGTGGTGGTATAGGTGGTGGAGGTATAGGTGGTGGTGGTATAGGTTGTGGTGGTATAGGTGGTGGTAGTATAGGTGGTGGTGGTGGTATAGGTGGTGGAGGTATAGGTGGTGGTAGTATAGGTGGTGGTGGTATAGGTGGTGGTGGTATAGGTGGTGGTGGTATAGGTGGTGGTGGTATAGGTGGTGGAGGTATAGGTGGTGGTGGTATAGGTGGTGGTGGTATAGGTTGTGGTGGTATAGGTGGTGGTAGTATAGGTGGTGGTGGTGGTATAGGTGGTGGTGGTGGTATAGGTGGTGGTGGTATAGGTTGTGGTGGTATAGGTGGTGGTGGTATAGGTGGTGGTGGTATAGGTGGTGGTGGTATAGGTGGTGGTAGTATAGGTGGTGGTGGTATAGGTGGTGGTAGTATAGGTGGTGGTGGTATAGGTGGTGGTAGTATAGGTGGTGGTGGTATAGGTGGTGGTGGTGGTATAGGTGGTGGTGGTATAGGTGGTGGTAGTATAGGTGGTGGTGGTATAGGTGGTGGTAGTATAGGTGGTGGTGGTATAGGTGGTGGTGGTGGTATAGGTTGTGGTGGTATAGGTGGTGGTGGTGGTATAGGTGGTGGTAGTATAGGTGGTGGTGGTATAGGTGGTGGTGGTATAGGTAGTGGTGGTATAGGTGGTGGTGGTGGTATAGGTGGTGGTAGTATAGGTGGTGGTGGTATAGGTGGTGGTGGTATAGGTAGTGGTGGTATAGGTGGTGGTGGTATAGGTGGTGGTGGTGGTATAGGTGGTGGTGGTGGTATAGGTGGTGGTAGTATAGGTGGTGGTGGTATAGGTGGTGGTGGTGGTATAGGTTGTGGTGGTATAGGTGGTGGTGGTGGTATAGGTGGTGGAGGTATAGGTGGTGGTGGTATAGGTGGTGGTGGTGGTATAGGTTGTGGTGGTATAGGTGGTGGTGGTGGTATAGGTGGTGGTGGTATAGGTGGTGGTAGTATAGGTGGTTGTGGTATAGGTGGTGGTGGTATAGGTGGTGGTAGTATAGGTGGTGGTAGTATAGGTGGTGGAGGTATAGGTGGTGGTGGTATAGGTGGTGGTGGTATAGGTGGTGGTGGTATAGGTGGTGGTGGTGGTATAGGTTGTGGTGGTATAGGTGGTGGTGGTGGTATAGGTGGTGGTAGTATAGGTGGTGGTGGTATAGGTGGTGGTAGTATAGGTGGTGGTAGTATAGGTGGTGGTGGTGGTATAGGTTGTGGTGGTGGTATAGGTGGTGGTGGTATAGGTTGTGGTGGTATAGGTGGTGGTGGTGGTATAGGTGGTGGTGGTGGTATAGGTGGTGGTAGTATAGGTGGTGGTGGTATAGGTGGTGGTGGTATAGGTGGTGGTGGTGGTATAGGTTGTGGTGGTATAGGTGGTGGTGGTGGTATAGGTGGTGGAGGTATAGGTGGTGGTGGTATAGGTGGTGGTGGTATAGGTGGTGGTGGTATAGGTGGTGGTGGTGGTATAGGTTGTGGTGGTATAGGTGGTGGTGGTGGTATAGGTGGTGGTAGTATAGGTGGTGGTAGTATAGGTGGTGGTGGTATAGGTGGTGGTGGTATGGGTTGTGGTGGTATAGGTTGTGGTGGTATAGGTGGTGGTGGTGTATAGGTGGTGGTAGTATAGGTGGTGGTGGTATAGGTGGTGGTAGTATAGGTGGTGGTGGTATAGGTGGTGGTGGTGGTATAGGTGGTGGTGGTATAGGTGGTGGTGGTATAGGTGGTGGTGGTATAGGTGGTGGTAGTATAGGTGGTGGTGGTATAGGTGGTGGTAGTATAGGTGGTGGTGGTATAGGTGGTGGTGGTGGTATAGGTGGTGGTGGTATAGGTGGTGGTGGTATAGGTGGTGGTAGTATAGGTGGTGGTGGTATAGGTGGTGGTGGTATAGGTGGTGGTAGTATAGGTAGTGGTGGTATAGGTGGTGGTAGTATAGGTGGTGGTGGTATAGGTGGTGGTAGTATAGGTGGTGGTGGTATAGGTGGTGGTGGTATAGGTGGTGGTGGTATAGGTGGTGGTGGTATAGGTTGTGGTGGTATAGGTGGTGGTGGTGGTATAGGTGGTGGTGGTGGTATAGGTGGTGGTGGTATAGGTGGTGGTAGTATAGGTGGTGGTGGTATAGGTGGTGGTGGTATAGGTGGTGGTGGTATAAGTGGTGGTGGTATAGGTGGTGGTAGTATAGGTGGTTGTGGTATAGGTGGTGGTGGTATAGGTGGTGGTAGTATAGGTGGTGGTAGTATAGGTGGTGGAGGTATAGGTGGTGGTGGTATAGGTGGTGGTGGTATAGGTGGTGGTGGTAGTATAGGTGGTGGTGGTATAGGTGGTGGTGGTATAGGTGGTGGTGGTATAGGTGGTGGTGGTGGTATAGGTTGTGGTGGTATAGGTGGTGGTGGTGGTATAGGTGGTGGTAGTATAGGTGGTGGTGGTATAGGTGGTGGTAGTATAGGTGGTGGTAGTATAGGTGGTGGTGGTGGTATAGGTTGTGGTGGTGGTATAGGTGGTGGTGGTATAGGTTGTGGTGGTATAGGTGGTGGTGGTGGTATAGGTGGTGGTGGTGGTATAGGTGGTGGTAGTATAGGTGGTGGTGGTATAGGTGGTGGTGGTATAGGTGGTGGTGGTGGTATAGGTTGTGGTGGTATAGGTGGTGGTGGTGGTATAGGTGGTGGAGGTATAGGTGGTGGTGGTATAGGTGGTGGTGGTATAGGTGGTGGTGGTATAGGTGGTGGTGGTGGTATAGGTTGTGGTGGTATAGGTGGTGGTGGTGGTATAGGTGGTGGTAGTATAGGTGGTGGTAGTATAGGTGGTGGTGGTATAGGTGGTGGTGGTATGGGTTGTGGTGGTATAGGTTGTGGTGGTATAGGTGGTGGTGGTGGTATAGGTGGTGGTAGTATAGGTGGTGGTGGTATAGGTGGTGGTAGTATAGGTGGTGGTGGTATAGGTGGTGGTGGTGGTATAGGTGGTGGTGGTATAGGTGGTGGTGGTATAGGTGGTGGTGGTATAGGTGGTGGTAGTATAGGTGGTGGTGGTATAGGTGGTGGTAGTATAGGTGGTGGTGGTATAGGTGGTGGTGGTGGTATAGGTGGTGGTGGTATAGGTGGTGGTGGTATAGGTGGTGGTAGTATAGGTGGTGGTGGTATAGGTGGTGGTGGTATAGGTGGTGGTAGTATAGGTGGTGGTGGTATAGGTGGTGGTAGTATAGGTGGTGGTGGTATAGGTGGTGGTAGTATAGGTGGTGGTGGTATAGGTGGTGGTGGTATAGGTGGTGGTGGTATAGGTGGTGGTGGTATAGGTTGTGGTGGTATAGGTGGTGGTGGTGGTATAGGTGGTGGTGGTGGTATAGGTGGTGGTGGTATAGGTGGTGGTAGTATAGGTGGTGGTGGTATAGGTGGTGGTAGTATAGGTGGTGGTAGTATAGGTGGTGGTGGTATAGGTGGTGGTGGTGGTATAGGTGCTGGTGGTGGTATAGGTGGTGGTGGTATAGGTGGTGGTGGTATAAGTGGTGGTGGTATAGGTGGTGGTAGTATAGGTGGTGGTAGTATAGGTGGTTGTGGTATAGGTGGTGGTGGTATAGGTGGTGGTAGTATAGGTGGTGGTGGTATAGGTGGTGGTGGTATAGGTGGTGGTGGTATAGGTGGTGGTGGTATAGGTGGTGGTGGTATAGGTGGTGGTGGTATAGGTGGTGGTGGTATAGGTGGTGGTGGTATAGGTGGTGGTAGTATAGGTGGTGGTGGTATAGGTGGTGGTAGTATAGGTGGTTGTGGTATAGGTGGTGGTGGTATAGGTGGTGGTGGTATAGGTGGTGGTGGTATAGGTGGTGGTGGTGGTATAGGTGGTGGTGGTATAGGTGGTGGTGGTATAGGTGGTGGTGGTATAGGTGGTGGTAGTATAGGTGGTGGTGGTATAGGTGGTGGTGGTATAGGTGGTGGTAGTATAGGTGGTGGTAGTATAGGTGGTGGTGGTATAGGTGGTGGTAGTATAGGTGGTATAGCCAACTCCTAACGTGGCCTCAGTTGTACAGGGGCCAGATTCACGAAGCAGTTACGCAAGCACTTACAAACCTGGGGCCAGATTCACGAAGCAGTTACACAAGCACTTACGAACCTGTACATCTTTTCTCAATCTCTGGCGGCTTTGTTTACAATTATTAAACAGTTAATGAGCTCCGAAGCACCAGGAGGCTGTTTATAACAATAAAAACAGTTGATTGGCAAGTTTTCATGCTTGTAAACTGTTTAATAAATGTAACCAAAGCCGTCAAAGATTGAGGAAAGATGTACACGTTCGTAAGTGCTTGCGTAACTGCTTCGTGAATCTGGCCCCAAGTTCGTAAGTGCTTGCGTAACTGCTTCATGAATCTGGCCCCAAGTTCGTAAGTGCTTGCGTAACTGCTTCATGAATCTGGCCCCAAGTTCGTAAGTGCTTGCGTAACTGCTTCGTGAATCTGGCCCCTGGTTCGTAAGTGCTTGCGTAAATGCTTCGTGAATCTGGCCCCAGGTTCGTAAGTGCTTGCGTAACTGCTTCGTGAATCTGGCCCCAAGTTCGTAAGTGCTTGCGTAACTGCTTCGTGAATCTGGCCCCTGGTTCGTAAGTGCTTGCGTAAATGCTTCGTGAATCTGACCCCAGGTTCGTAAGTGCTTGCGCAACTGCTTCGTGAATCTGGCTTCAAGTTCATAAGTGCTTGCGAAACTGCTTCGTGAATCTGGCCCTAGGTTCGTAAGTGCTTGCGTAACTGCTTCGTGAATCTGGCCCCAGGTTCGTAAGTGCTTGCGTAACTGCTTCGTGAATCTGGCCCCAGGTTCGTAAGTGCTTGCGTAACTGCTTCGTGAATCTGACCCCAGGTTCGTAAGTGCTTGCGTAACTGCTTCGTGAATCTGGCCCCAGGTTCGTAAGTGCTTGCGTAACTGCTTTGTGAATCTGGCCCAAGTTCGTAAGTGCTTGCGTAACTGCTTCGTGAATCTGGACCCAGGTTCGTAAGTGCTTGCGTAACTGCTTCGTGAATCTGGCCCCAGGTTCGTAAGTGCTTGCGTAACTGCATCGTGAATCTGGCCCCTGGTTTGTAAGTGCTTGCGTAACTGCTTCGTGAATCTGGCCCCAGGTTCGTAAGTGCTTGCGTAACTGCTTCGTGAATCTGGCCCCAAGTTATCAACATTCTGAGGGGCCAAAATCAACTGTAAAATTAGGTCTATCAAGAAGCAAGTAAAGTTTATTAACAAAGGTTAACACATTTACACTTATTTAACACTTATAAGTGTTAACACACTTAACACTTACACACTTTTCGACGCAGAATTCAAATCTAGTACGATTTTTTTTTTTTAACTTTAATGTTCATAGTTTTAAGTAACAGAATTTGTTCTAATTATTTGGTTACTGAACTTAACGAATTTTTATCGAAAATAGTATTGATGATAGATCTTTCCTGACGGCTGAGTGGACAGCGCTCGGGATTCGTAGTCCTAAGATTCCGGGTTCGATCCCCGGCGGAGGCGGAAACAAATAGGCAGAGTTTCTTTCACCCTGATGCTCCCTGTTCACCTAGCAGTAAATAGGTACTTGGCAGTTAGACAGCTGCCACGGGCTGCTTTTTTTTTTCTGGGGTATGTGTAACAAATAGGAGGGCTGGTCGAGGACCGGGCCGCATGGACACTAAGCCCCGAAATCATCTCAAGATAACCTCAAGATAACCTCAAGATAACCAGAAGATGGTGTATTTACACTAGGAGGGTCCCTTACACCCACATGTGCTAGGGATTAACAGTAAACAGTATCACTAGGTGTAGATATGTGTAGATGAGTGTGGTGAGTAACCAACCACAGTGAGGAGTGTGGTGAGTAACCAACCACAGTGAGGAGTGTGGTGAGTAACCAACCACAGTGAGGAGTGGGGTGAGTAACCAACCACAGTTAGGAGTGGGGTGAGTAACCAACCACTGTTAGGAGTGGGCTGAGTAACCAACCACAGTTAGGAGTGGGGTGAGTAACCAACCACAGTGAGGAGTGTGGTGAGTAACCAACCACAGTTAGGAGTGGGCTGAGTAACCAACCACAGTTAGGAGTGGGGTGAGTAACCAACCACAGTGAGGAGTGTGGTGAGTAACCAACCACAGTGAGGAGTGGGGTGAGTAACCAACCACAGTGAGGAGTGGGGTGAGTAACCAACCACAGTGAGGAGTGGGGTGAGTAACCAACCACAGTGAGGAGTGTTGTGAGTAACCAACCACAGTGAGGAGTGGGGTGAGTAACCAACCACAGTGAGGAGTGGGGTGAGTAACCAACCACAGTGAGGAGTGGGGTGAGTAACCAACCACAGTGAGGAGTGGGGTGAGTAACCAACCACAGTGAGGAGTGGGGTGAGTAACCAACCACAGTGAGGAGTGGGGTGAGTAACCAACCACAGTGAGGAGTGTGGTGAGTAACCAACCACAGTGAGGAGTGGGGTGAGTAACCAACCACAGTGAGGAGTGGGGTGAGTAACCAACCACAGTGAGGAGTGGGGTGAGTAACCAACCACAGTTAGGAGTGTTGTGAGTAACCAACCACAGTGAGGAGTGTGGTGAGTAACCAACCACAGTTAGGAGTGTTGTGAGTAACCAACCACAGTGAGGAGTGGGGTGAGTAACCAACCACAGTTAGGAGTGTTGTGAGTAACCAACCACAGTGAGGAGTGTGGTGAGTAACCAACCACAGTGAGGAGTGTGGTGAGTAACCAACCACAGTGAGGAGTGGGGTGAGTAACCAACCACAGTGAGGAGTGGGGTGAGTAACCAACCACAGTGAGGAGTGGGGTGAGTAACCAACCACAGTGAGGAGTGGGGTGAGTAACCAACCACAGTGAGGAGTGTGGTGAGTAACCAACCACAGTGAGGAGTGGGGTGAGTAACCAACCACAGTGAGGAGTGGGGTGAGTAACCAACCACAGTGAGGAGTGGGGTGAGTAACCAACCACAGTGAGGAGTGTGGTGAGTAACCAACCACAGTGAGGAGTGTGGTGAGTAACCAACCACAGTGAGGAGTGTGGTGAGTAACCAACCACAGTGAGGAGTGGGGTGAGTAACCAACCACAGTGAGGAGTGGGGTGAGTAACCAACCACAGTGAGGAGTGGGGTGAGTAACCAACCACAGTGAGGAGTGGGGTGAGTAACCAACCACAGTGAGGAGTGGGGTGAGTAACCAACCACAGTGAGGAGTGGGGTGAGTAACCAACCACAGTGAGGAGTGGGGTGAGTAACCAACCACAGTGAGGAGTGTGGTGAGTAACCAACCACAGTGAGGAGTGTGGTGAGTAACCAACCACAGTGAGGAGTGGGGTGAGTAACCAACCACAGTGAGGAGTGGGGTGAGTAACCAACCACAGTGAGGAGTGGGGTGAGTAACCAACCACAGTGAGGAGTGGGGTGAGTAACCAACCACAGTGAGGAGTGGGGTGAGTAACCAACCACAGTGAGGAGTGGGGTGAGTAACCAACCACAGTGAGGAGTGGGGTGAGTAACCAACCACAGTGAGGAGTGGGGTGAGTAACCAACCACAGTGAGGAGTGGGGTGAGTAACCAACCACAGTGAGGAGTGGGGTGAGTAACCAACCACAGTGAGGAGTGTGGTGAGTAACCAACCACAGTGAGGAGTGTGGTGAGTAACCAACCACAGTGAGGAGTGTGGTGAGTAACCAACCACAGTGAGGAGTGGGGTGAGTAACCAACCACAGTGAGGAGTGGGGTGAGTAACCAACCACAGTGAGGAGTGGGGTGAGTAACCAACCACAGTGAGGAGTGGGGTGAGTAACCAACCACAGTGAGGAGTGGGGTGAGTAACCAACCACAGTGAGGAGTGGGGTGAGTAACCAACCACAGTGAGGAGTGGGGTGAGTAACCAACCACAGTTAGGAGTGGGGTGAGTAACCAACCACAGTGAGGAGTGTGGTGAGTAACCAACCACAGTGAGGAGTGGGGTGAGTAACCAACCACAGTGAGGAGTGTGGTGAGTAACCAACCACAGTTAGGAGTGGGCTGAGTAACCAACCACAGTTAGGAGTGGGCTGAGTAACCAACCACAGTGAGGAGTGTGGTGAGTAACCAACCACAGTGAGGAGTGTTGTGAGTAACCAACCACAGTGAGGAGTGTTGTGAGTAACCAACCACAGTGAGGAGTGTTGTGAGTAACCAACCACAGTGATGAGTGGGCTGAGTAACCAACCACAGTGAGGAGTGGGGTGAGTAACCAACCACAGTGAGGAGTGGGGTGAGTAACCAACCACAGTGAGGAGTGGGGTGAGTAACCAACCACAGTGAGGAGTGGGGTGAGTAACCAACCACAGTGAGGAGTGGGGTGAGTAACCAACCACAGTGAGGAGTGTGGTGAGTAACCAACCACAGTGAGGAGTAGCCTAAATGACAAAATATTAAACAAGTAGTGTTGTACACCATAAAATTTATACCCACAAAAAACAAACCAACTACATCCAAAGCCTTACAAACAAACCAACAAACACTCCCACAGAGACAGCAAACAAAGCCAAACAAAAGAAGCCAAACACCTCGAAACAAAAGAACGGCGCAATATTTACTTAAGACATAAGTAAATATTGACTTGGCCGATCACTGAATGAATATTCGACCAGAGAACGTTAGTGGAAAATAGTTTTAATCACTATTATGAACACAATCGTAAATTTCTTGGAAGGAAGAAACATGATAGTTGCAAAAATCAACAACAATTTCGCAACACAAGATGCTGGATAACAAGTTTGTCAAATTGTTTATCAAAAAATATACGAAAAGTCGAATTCAAAATTCCTACCAAATGGTGTTTTTTGAAGACCCAAAACTATTGTTCAGTTAGTACTGTTCAGTTAGTACTGTTCAGTTAGTACTGTTCAGTTAGTACTGTTCAGTTAGTACTGTTCAGTTAGTACTGTTCAGTTAGTACTGTTCAGTTAGTACTGTTCAGTTAGTACTGTTCAGTTAGCACTGTTCAGTTAGTACTGTTCAGTTAGTACTGTTCAGTTAGCACTGTTCAGTTAGTACTGTTCAGTTAGTACTGTTCAGTTAGTACTGTTCAGTTAGCACTGTTCAATTAGTACTGTTCAGTTAGTACTGTTCAGTTAGTACTGTTCAGTTAGTACTGTTCAGTTAGTACTGTTCAGTTAGTACTGTTCAGTTAGTACTGTTCAGTTAGTACTGTTCAGTTAGCACTGTTCAGATAGTACTGATCAGTTAGCACTGTTCAGTTAGTACTGTTCAGTTAGTACTGTTCAGTTAGTACTGTTCAGTTAGTACTGTTCAGTTAGTACTGTTCAGTTCGCACTGTTCAGTTAGTACTGTTCAGTTAGTACTGTTCAGTTAGTACTGTTCAGTTAGCACTGTTCAGTTAGTACTGTTCAGTTAGTACTGTTCAGTTAGTACTGTTCAGTTAGTACTGTTCAGTTAGTACTGTTCAGTTAGTACTGTTCAGTTAGTACTGTTCAGTTAGCACTGTTCAGTTAGTACTGTTCAGTTAGCACTGTTCAGTTAGCACTGTTCAGTTAGTACTGTTCAGTTAGCACTGTTCAGTTAGCACTGTTCAGTTAGCACTGTTCAGTTAGTACTGTTCAGTTAGCACTGTTCAGTTAGCACTGTTCAGTTAGTGCTGTTCAGTTAGTACTGTTCAGTTAGTACTGTTCAGTTAGCACTGTTCAGTTAGTGCTGTTCAGTTAGCACTGTTCAGTTAGTACTGTTCAGTTAGTACTGTTCAGTTAGTACTGTTCAGTTAGCACTGTTCAGTTAGTACTGTTCAGTTAGTACTGTTCAGTTAGTACTGTTCAGTTAGCACTGTTCAGTTAGTACTGTTCAGTTAGTACTGTTCAGTTAGTACTGTTCAGTTAGCACTGTTCAGTTAGCACTGTTCAGTTAGCACTGTTCAGTTAGCACTGTTCAGTTAGCACTGTTCAGTTAGCACTGTTCAGTAGCACTGTTCAGTTAGCACTGTTCAGTTAGTACTGTTCAGTTAGTACTGTTCAGTTAGCACTGTTCAGTTAGCACTGTTCAGTTAGCACTGTTCAGTTAGCACTGTTCAGTTAGCACTGTTCAGTTAGCACTGTTCAGTTAGCACTGTTCAGTTAGCACTGTTCAGTTAGTACTGATCAGTTAGTACTGTTCAGTTAGTACTGATCAGTTAGTACTGATCAGTTAGCACTGTTCAGTTAGTACTGTTCAGTTAGTACTGTTCAGTTAGTACTGTTCAGTTAGTACTGTTCAGTTAGCACTGTTCAGTTAGCACTGTTCAGTTAGTACTGTTCAGTTAGCACTGTTCAGTTAGCACTGTTCAGTTAGTACTGTTCAGTTAGTACTGTTCAGTTAGCACTGTTCAGTTAGCACTGTTCAGTTAGCACTGTTCAGTTAGCACTGTTCAGTTAGCACTGTTCAGTTAGCACTGTTCAGTTAGTACTGTTCAGTTAGTACTGTTCAGTTAGCACTGTTCAGTTAGCACTGTTCAGTTAGCACTGTTCAGTTAGCACTGTTCAGTTAGTACTGTTCAGTTAGTACTGTTCAGTTAGCACTGTTCAGTTAGCACTGTTCAGTTAGTACTGTTCAGTTAGTACTGTTCAGTTAGCACTGTTCAGTTAGCACTGTTCAGTTAGCACTGTTCAGTTAGCACTGATCAGTTAGCACTGTTCAGTTAGTACTGTTCAGTTAGTACTGTTCAGTTAGCACTGATCAGTTAGCACTGTTCAGTTAGCACTGTTCAGTTAGCACTGTTCAGTTAGCACTGTTCAGTTAGCACTGTTCAGTTAGCACTGTTCAGTTAGCACTGTTCAGTTAGTACTGTTCAGTTAGTACTGTTCAGTTAGCACTGTTCAGTTAGCACTGTTCAGTTAGCACTGATTCAGTTAGCACTGTTCAGTTAGCACTGTTCAGTTAGCACTGATCAGTTAGCACTGTTCAGTTAGTACTGTTCAGTTAGCACTGATCAGTTAGCACTGTTCAGTTAGTACTGTTCAGTTAGCACTGATCAGTTAGTACTGTTCAGTTAGCACTGTTCAGTTAGCACTGTTCAGTTAGCACTGATCAGTTAGCACTGTTCAGTTAGTACTGTTCAGTTAGCACTGTTCAGTTAGTACTGTTCAGTTAGCACTGTTCAGTTAGCACTGTTCAGTTAGTACTGTTCAGTTAGCACTGTTCAGTTAGCACTGTTCAGTTAGTACTGTTCAGTTAGTACTGTTCAGTTAGCACTGTTCAGTTAGCACTGTTCAGTTAGCACTGATCAGTTAGCACTGTTCAGTTAGTACTGTTCAGTTAGCACTGTTCAGTTAGCACTGTTCAGTTAGCACTGTTCAGTTAGCACTGTTCAGTTAGCACTGTTCAGTTAGCACTGTTCAGTTAGTACTGTTCAGTTAGCACTGTTCAGTTAGCACTGTTCAGTTAGCACTGTTCAGTTAGCACTGATCAGTTAGCACTGTTCAGTTAAGCACTGTTCAGTTAGCACTGTTCAGTTAGCACTGTTCAGTTAGCACTGTTCAGTTAGTGCTGTTCAGTTAGCACTGTTCAGTTAGCACTGTTCAGTTAGCACTGTTCAGTTAGCACTGATTCAGTTAGCACTGTTCAGTTAGTACTGTTCAGTTAGCACTGATCAGTTAGTACTGTTCAGTTAGTACTGTTCAGTTAGTACTGTTCAGTTAGTACTGTTCAGTTAGTACTGTTCAGTTAGTACTGTTCAGTTAGTACTGTTCAGTTAGTACTGTTCAGTTAGCACTGTTCAGTTAGTACTGTTCAGTTAGCACTGTTCAGTTAGTACTGTTCAGTTAGTACTGTTCAGTTAGTACTGTTCAGTTAGCACTGTTCAGTTAGTACTGTTCAGTTAGTACTGTTCAGTTAGCACTGTCCAGTTAGTACTGTTCAGTTAGTACTGTTCAGTTAGTACTGTTCAGTTAGCACTGTTCAGTTAGTACTGTTCAGTTAGTACTGTTCAGTTAGTACTGTTCAGTTAGTACTGTTCAGTTAGTACTGTTCAGTTAGTACTGTTCAGTTAGTACTGTTCAGTTAGTACTGTTCAGTTAGCACTGTTCAGTTAGTACTGTTCAGTTAGTACTGTTCAGTTAGTACTGTTCAGTTAGTACTGTTCAGTTAGTACTGTTCAGTTAGTACTGTTCAGTTAGTACTGTTCAGTTAGTACTGTTCAGTTAGTACTGTTCAGTTAGCACTGTTCAGTTAGTACTGTTCAGTTAGCACTGTTCAGTTAGTACTGTTCAGTTAGCACTGTTCAGTTAGTACTGTTCAGTTAGTACTGTTCAGTTAGCACTGTTCAGTTAGTACTGTTCAGTTAGCACTGTTCAGTTAGTACTGTTCAGTTAGTACTGTTCAGTTAGTACTGTTCAGTTAGTACTGTTCAGTTAGTACTGTTCAGTTAGCACTGTTCAGTTAGTACTGTTCAGTTAGTACTGTTCAGTTAGTACTGTTCAGTTAGCACTGTTCAGTTAGTACTGTTCAGTTAGTACTGTTCAGTTAGTACTGTTCAGTTAGCACTGTTCAGTTAGCACTGTTCAGTTAGCACTGTTCAGTTAGCACTGTTCAGTTAGCACTGTTCAGTTAGCACTGTTCAGTTAGTACTGTTCAGTTAGTACTGTTCAGTTAGCACTGTTCAGTTAGCACTGTTCAGTTAGCACTGTTCAGTTAGCACTGTTCAGTTAGCACTGTTCAGTTAGCACTGTTCAGTTAGCACTGTTCAGTTAGTACTGTTCAGTTAGTACTGTTCAGTTAGTACTGTTCAGTTAGTACTGTTCAGTTAGCACTGTTCAGTTAGTACTGTTCAGTTAGTACTGTTCAGTTAGTACTGTTCAGTTAGTACTGTTCAGTTAGCACTGTTCAGTTAGCACTGTTCAGTTAGTACTGTTCAGTTAGTACTGTTCAGTTAGCACTGTTCAGTTAGCACTGTTCAGTTAGCACTGTTCAGTTAGCACTGTTCAGTTAGCACTGTTCAGTTAGCACTGTTCAGTTAGCACTGTTCAGTTAGTACTGTTCAGTTAGTACTGTTCAGTTAGCACTGTTCAGTTAGCACTGTTCAGTTAGCACTGTTCAGTTAGCACTGTTCAGTTAGTACTGTTCAGTTAGTACTGTTCAGTTAGTACTGTTCAGTTAGCACTGTTCAGTTAGCACTGTTCAGTTAGCACTGTTCAGTTAGCACTGTTCAGTTAGCACTGTTCAGTTAGTACTGTTCAGTTAGTACTGTTCAGTTAGCACTGATTCAGTTAGCACTGTTCAGTTAGTACTGTTCAGTTAGCACTGTTCAGTTAGCACTGTTCAGTTAGCACTGTTCAGTTAGCACTGTTCAGTTAGCACTGTTCAGTTAGCACTGTTCAGTTAGCACTGTTCAGTTAGCACTGTTCAGTTAGTACTGTTCAGTTAGTACTGTTCAGTTAGCACTGTTCAGTTAGCACTGTTCAGTTAGCACTGTTCAGTTAGCACTGTTCAGTTAGTACTGTTCAGTTAGCACTGATCAGTTAGCACTGTTCAGTTAGTACTGTTCAGTTAGCACTGATCAGTTAGCACTGTTCAGTTAGTACTGTTCAGTTAGTACTGTTCAGTTAGTACTGTTCAGTTAGCACTGTTCAGTTAGCACTGTTCAGTTAGCACTGATCAGTTAGCACTGTTCAGTTAGTACTGTTCAGTTAGCACTGTTCAGTTAGTACTGTTCAGTTAGCACTGTTCAGTTAGCACTGTTCAGTTAGTACTGTTCAGTTAGTACTGTTCAGTTAGCACTGTTCAGTTAGCACAGTTCAGTTAGCACTGTTCAGTTAGTACTGTTCAGTTAGTACTGTTCAGTTAGCACTGTTCAGTTAGCACTGTTCAGTTAGCACTGATCAGTTAGCACTGTTCAGTTAGCACTGTTCAGTTAGCACTGATCAGTTAGCACTGTTCAGTTAGTACTGTTCAGTTAGCACTGATCAGTTAGCACTGTTCAGTTAGTACTGTTCAGTTAGCACTGATCAGTTAGTACTGTTCAGTTAGCACTGTTCAGTTAGCACTGTTCAGTTAGCACTGATCAGTTAGCACTGTTCAGTTAGTACTGTTCAGTTAGCACTGTTCAGTTAGTACTGTTCAGTTAGCACTGTTCAGTTAGCACTGTTCAGTTAGTACTGTTCAGTTAGCACTGTTCAGTTAGCACTGTTCAGTTAGTACTGTTCAGTTAGTACTGTTCAGTTAGCACTGTTCAGTTAGCACTGTTCAGTTAGCACTGATCAGTTAGCACTGTTCAGTTAGTACTGTTCAGTTAGCACTGTTCAGTTAGCACTGTTCAGTTAACACTGTTCAGTTAGCACTGTTCAGTTAGCACTGTTCAGTTAGCACTGTTCAGTTAGTACTGTTCAGTTAGCACTGTTCAGTTAGCACTGTTCAGTTAGCACTGTTCAGTTAGCACTGATCAGTTAGCACTGTTCAGTTAACACTGTTCAGTTAGCACTGTTCAGTTAGCACTGTTCAGTTAGCACTGTTCAGTTAGTGCTGTTCAGTTAGCACTGTTCAGTTAGCACTGTTCAGTTAGCACTGTTCAGTTAGCACTGATCAGTTAGCACTGTTCAGTTAGTACTGTTCAGTTAGCACTGATCAGTTAGTACTGTTCAGTTAGTACTGTTCAGTTAGTACTGTTCAGTTAGTACTGTTCAGTTAGTACTGTTCAGTTAGTACTGTTCAGTTAGTACTGTTCAGTTAGCACTGTTCAGTTAGTACTGTTCAGTTAGCACTGTTCAGTTAGTACTGTTCAGTTAGTACTGTTCAGTTAGTACTGTTCAGTTAGCACTGTTCAGTTAGTACTGTTCAGTTAGTACTGTTCAGTTAGCACTGTCCAGTTAGTACTGTTCAGTTAGTACTGTTCAGTTAGTACTGTTCAGTTAGCACTGTTCAATTAGTACTGTTCAGTTAGTACTGTTCAGTTAGTACTGTTCAGTTAGTACTGTTCAGTTAGTACTGTTCAGTTAGTACTGTTCAGTTAGTACTGTTCAGTTAGTACTGTTCAGTTAGTACTGTTCAGTTAGCACTGTTCAGTTAGTACTGTTCAGTTAGTACTCTTCAGTTAGTACTGTTCAGTTAGTACTGTTCAGTTAGTACTGTTCAGTTAGTACTGTTCAGTTAGTACTGTTCAGTTAGTACTGTTCAGTTAGTACTGTTCAGTTAGCACTGTTCAGTTATTACTGTTCAGTTAGCACTGTTCAGTTAGTACTGTTCAGTTAGCACTGTTCAGTTAGTACTGTTCAGTTAGTACTGTTCAGTTAGCACTGTTCAGTTAGCACTGTTCAGTTAGCACTGTTCAGTTAGTGCTGTTCAGTTAGTACTGTTCAGTTAGTACTGTTCAGTTAGCACTGTTCAGTTAGTGCTGTTCAGTTAGCACTGTTCAGTTAGTACTGTTCAGTTAGTACTGTTCAGTTAGTACTGTTCAGTTAGCACTGTTCAGTTAGTACTGTTCAGTTAGTACTGTTCAGTTAGTACTGTTCAGTTAGCACTGTTCAGTTAGTACTGTTCAGTTAGTACTGTTCAGTTAGTACTGTTCAGTTAGCACTGTTCAGTTAGCACTGTTCAGTTAGCACTGTTCAGTTAGCACTGTTCAGTTAGCACTGTTCAGTTAGCACTGTTCAGTTAGTACTGTTCAGTTAGTACTGTTCAGTTAGCACTGTTCAGTTAGCACTGTTCAGTTAGCACTGTTCAGTTAGCACTGTTCAGTTAGCACTGTTCAGTTAGCACTGTTCAGTTAGCACTGTTCAGTTAGCACTGTTCAGTTAGTACTGATCAGTTAGTACTGTTCAGTTAGTACTGATCAGTTAGTACTGATCAGTTAGCACTGTTCAGTTAGTACTGTTCAGTTAGTACTGTTCAGTTAGTACTGTTCAGTTAGTACTGTTCAGTTAGCACTGTTCAGTTAGCACTGTTCAGTTAGTACTGTTCAGTTAGTACTGTTCAGTTAGCACTGTTCAGTTAGCACTGTTCAGTTAGCACTGTTCAGTTAGCACTGTTCAGTTAGCACTGTTCAGTTA
>NC_091188.1:37397122-37402122 GCF_040958095.1 Procambarus clarkii | reverse complement strand
GCCTATATGCACGTCCTATATATATATATATACTTATATATCTATATACCCTCATCCTTGAGTCATATAGTTACAATCATATAGTTATTGTACAGGGTACAATCTCTTACTTGGGCGAGTCTCTCGCCTCCACACACAATCCATAATAATATTATTAATGTGTACTCAGATTTTCAATTATTAATTTTTTATTGAAACATTATATATTAAATTCTTATCAAAGATGTTTTATGGTATAAACGATAAATTCCGTCTGACAAAATATTGAGAAGACAAAATAATTGTATTATGAAACATGACAATAATAATATTATTAATAAAGATTCTTTACACGTTTACAACTTTAATAAAAATTTAATAATATATCTGTGTCTAACAGACGCTGAAAACAATAAGATTATTACGAAAACTTTATTAAAGAAGTTATAATTGGGAAATTTAAGGCCCGAAACATCACTTTCTCTCGTCGCTCGTTAACACCATACGAGGTAATTAATGTACTCGTGAACATTAATCATGAAAACTCATGATAACAATATGTTCTTGTAAGGTTATCTTGGACACCCAGGTGCTCACTACTACTCTCTCTCTCTCTCCCAGACACATTCTCACCCCCCCCCACACACACACACATACACAATGTGTTCCCCACACACACACATACACAATGTGTTCCCCACACACAGCTTGGGGAATTGCCAAAATTTTAGAAGACGGCTAATGTATTCCCGATATACAAGAAAGAGGATAGGCAGGAGGCACTGAACTACAGGCCAGTGTCCCTAACCTGCATACCATGCAAGCTGATGGAGAAGATTGTGCGAAGAAAGCTAGTGGAACATCTGGAGCGAAAGAACTTTGCAACACAGCATCAACATTGGTTCAGGGATGGCAAGTCCTGCCTCACAGGGCTAATTGAATTCTACGACCAGGCAACAAAAATAAGGCAAGAGACGGATGGGCAGACTGCATATTTTTTGACTGCAAGAAAGCCTTTGATACAGTACCACACAAGAGGCTAGTACACAAGCTGGAGATGCAGGCAGGAGTGAAAGGGAAGGTACTCCGTTGGATAAGGGAGTACCTAAGCAACAGGAGACAGCGAGTCAGTGTGAGGGGTGAGGTCTCAGATTGGCGAGACGTCACCAGTGGAGTCCCGCAGGGGTCAGTCCTTGGACCTATACTGTTTCTTATATATGTAAATGATCTCCCAGAGGGTATAGAATCGTTCCTCTCATCGTTTGTTGATGGTGCAAAAATTATTAAGACAGAATTATTATGACAAGACAAAGAGGATTAAGACAGAGGAAGATAGAATGAGGCTACAAGATGACCTAGACAGACTGAATGAATGGTCCAACAAATGGCTACTAAAGTTCAACCCGAGTGAATGCAAAGTAATGAAACTAGGCGGTGGAAATAGGAGGCCAGACACAGGATACAGAATGGGAGAAGAAGTCCTTTATAAAACGGACAGAGAGAAAGATCTAGGAGTTGATATCACACCAAACCTGTCTCCTGAAGCCCACATCAAAAGAATAACGTCTGCGGCATATGCGAGGCTGGCTAACATCAGAACAGCGTTCAGGAACCTGTGCAAGGAATCATTCAGAACCTTGTATATCACATATGTAAGACCAATCCTGGAGTATGCGGCACCAGCATGGAGCCCGTACCTTGTCAAGCACAAGACGAAGCTGGAAAAAGTTCAGAGGTATGCCACTAAACTAGTCCCAGAACTAAGAGGCATGAGTTACGAGGAAAGGCTGCGGGAAATGCACCTCACGACACTGGAAGACAGAAGAGCTTGGGGAGACATGATCACCGCATACAATATTCTCAGGGGAATTGACAGGGTAAACAAGGATGGATTATTTAACACAGGTGGAACGAGAACAAGGGGACACAGGTGGAAACTGAGTACCCAAATGAGCCACAGGGACGTTAGAAAGAACTTGTTCAGTGTCAGAGTAGTTAACAGGTGGAATGCATTAGGCAGTGATGTGGTGGAGGCTGACTGCATACACAGTTTATAATGTAGATATGATAGAGCCCAGTAGGCTCAGGAACCTTTACACCTGTTGATTGACAGTTGAGAGGCTCCCTAACAAAAGCCACCTCCAATAAGAGCTAAGAGCCACCCCAACAAGAGCCACCCCAACAAGAGCCACCTCCAATAAGAGCCACCCAAACAAGAGCCACCTCCAATAAGAGCCACCCCCAACAGGAACCTCCTCCAATAAGAGCTATATACCGCCCCCAACAAGAGCCACCCCCAACAAGACCCACCCCCAACAAGTGCCACCTCCAACAAGAGCCACCCCAACAAGAGCCACCCCCCAACAAGAGCCACCCCCAACAAGAGCCACCCCCCAACAAGAGCCACCCCCAACAAGAGCCACCCCCCCAACAAGAGCCACCCTTAACAAGAGCCACCCCCAACAAGAGCCACCTCCAACAAGAGCCACCCCCAACAAGAGCCACCTCCAACAAGAGCCACCCCCCAACAAGAGCCACCCCCCAACAAGAGCCACCCCCAATAAGAGCCACCCCCAACAAGAGCCACCTCCAACAAGAGCCACCCCCCAACAAGAGCCACCTCCAACAAGAGCCACCTCCCAACAAGAGCCACCCCCCAACAAGAGCCACCCCCCAACAAGAGCCACCTCCAACAAGAGCCACCTCCAACAAGAGCCACCCCCCCAACAAGAGCCACCCCCAACAAGAGCCACCTCCAACAAGAGCCACCTCCAACAAGAGCCACCCCCAATAAGAGCCACCCCCAATAAGAGCCACCTCCAACAAGAGCCACCCCCCAACAAGAGCCACCCCCCAATAAGAGCCACCCCCAATAAGAGCCACCTCCAACAAGAGCCACCCCCCAACAAGAGCCACCCCCCAATAAGAGCCACCTCCAACAAGAGCCACCTCCAACAAGAGCCACCCCCCAACAAGAGCCACCCCCAATAAGAGCCACCTCCAACAAGAGCCACCCCCCAACAAGAGCCACCCCCCAATAAGAGCCACCCCCAATAAGAGCCACCTCCAACAAGAACACTAGTTGGGAACACTAGTTAAGAACACTGGTTGAGAACACTAGTTGAGAACACTAGTTAAGAACACTGGTTAAGAACACTGGTTGAGAACACTAGTTGAGAACACTGGTTGAGAACACTAGTTAAGAACACTGGTTGAGAACACTGGTTGAGAACACTAGTTGACAACACTGGTTGAGAACACTGGTTGAGAACACTAGTTGAGAACACTGGTTGAGAACACTGGTTGAGAACACTAGTTGAGAACACTAGTTAAGAACACGCATTGAGAACACTGGTTGAGAACACTGGTTGAGAACACTAGTTGACAACACTGGTTGAGAACACTGGTTGAGAACACTGGTTGAGAACACTGGTTGAGAACACTAGTTGAGAACACTAGTTAAGAACACGCATTGAGAACACTGGTTGAGAACACTGGTTGAGAACACTAGTTGACAACACTGGTTGAGAACACTGGTTGAGAACACTGGTTGAGAACACTAGTTGACAACACTGGTTGAGAACACTGGTTGAGAACACTGGTTGAGAACACTAGTTGACAACACTGGTTGAGAACACTGGTTGAGAACACTGGTTGAGAACACTAGTTGAGAACACTGGTTGAGAACACTGGTTGACAACACTGGTTGACAACACTGGTTGACAACACTGGTTGAGAACACTCATTGAGAACACTCATTGAGAACACTGGTTGACAACACTAGTTGAGACCACTAATTAAGAACACTCATTGAGAACACTGGTTGAGAACACCGTTCTCAGTGTTCTCAACTAGAAAGTGTTGAGCACACAAAGTGTCAACTTTGGTGCCCATTCTCAGACCAAATCCATTATGACCAGAAAACTACGTCTCTCCTCAAACCAATATGTATATAGTGTGACGATAATCTCTTTCAAGAGAGATTGAGCCTGCTCTTCCCTACATAAAGTTACTTACACATATACAAGAATAAGATGCTACCTTCAAGATACGTCTACCAGTAGCACAAAACGTTTTGACCAGGAGGCAAATCGTACCCTAAACCCCAACTCCACACTCCCTCCATGCCCGCTCGCCCGTCGTCAACCAGCAAACTACCATTCCAGCCTGCCTGCTTCTGATTGGTGACCCGCCGTCTGCACACCTGCACCTCTGCACCTCAGCGCCCTCTACCTAAGTCGATGTCTGGGCTTGAACCAGCCATTGAAGTCAGAATATCCTTGTGCTCTCAAGCTGTGAACAACCAACTGATACACGTCCTGTTTATTGGTGGAGGTTCCCAGCTAGCGCTATATTCTCAGCACCTGGTTATGTCATTTTGTCTTTATATTATTCCTAGAGTAATTTATCCCTGTTCTTAATTTTTATGACTTGTTTGTTTGCACTGTACATAGCCAAGGGATTGTCTTTGTTTTTAAATTTGCTTTCCAGTTAATTAAAGTTTCATTGTTCATACTATGTGTTTTGTGTGTCTTCCCTTACTCTACCACAGACAACAGCCAAGCAGTCTCTTTTTTTGTAAATGTGACGGGCATTGACACCAGCCATTAGGAGGACTGCCGAACATCTACACTCCTACACTTTCCCGTCACAATAGTTACATACATATACGTAATGGTCTGAAAGCATATTACGGTTCCAGTAAGTCTACATATGAGCTGGCAAGTGAATGTTTGTTCTAAACTGAGATAATTCTCAAGTTATAACTTTATTGTATTAAAAATAGTTTGTTGAAAATATCGAAAAGTATGCTGGAAACATTAACATTAAAGAATTTAATTTCTGTAAATGGAATTCTCGGGTACACTGAAATTGTTTTTAATTTCATATTTCACATTATCGTAGATAAGGCACTATATTAACATAACAAAATGTAATGAAATCTTAACCTAAAGTAACCTTAACCTAACCTAACCATGAAGCAGACTTCAGACCAATAGTCTTCAGGAGGGGGGGGGGGG
>NC_091188.1:37362212-37396622 GCF_040958095.1 Procambarus clarkii | reverse complement strand
CTCTCTCTCTCCCTCTCTCTCTCTCTCTCTCTCTCCCTCTCTCTCTCCCTCTCTCTCTCTCTCTCTCCCTCCTCTCTCTCTCTCTCTCTCTCTCTCTCTCTCTCTCTCTCTCTCTCTCTCTCTCTCTCTCTCTCTCTCTCTCTCTCTCTCTCTCTCTCTCTCTCTCTCTCTCTCCCTCCCTCTCTCTCTCTCTCTCTCTCTCTCTCTCTCTCTCTCTCTCTCTCTCTCTCAACATCTCACTCACAGTTTATCTTCTCTATCTCATAAAATCTCATAAAATATCTTTCTACCTCTCCAATAATTCCCATTATTGCACATTATAATAATAATTATTGTTATGATAATAATAATAATAATAAAATAGAGTTTGACATATATATGATAATAAAGTCTGACATATATATGAATGAGATTGGGTGGATATAGGAGCTGCCTCGTATATGTGCTAATACAGGCCTTCTGCATTTACTGCAGAATGTTCTGCAGAACATTCTTATGTTCTTATAAAACATTTCTGGGGGGAATTTTTTCACTGCATATATTATTACAATATGAACAACGTGCTTTGCCAGTGGATAACTCAGTGGATAACTCAGTGGATAACTAGACCAAAAGAATTAATATTCTTAAACTCTTCATCTAAGAATTCTGGACTAACAACCCGAAGAACTCTTAGATACACAAAGAAAAGGAACATTCCTTCTGAAGATGCATTAATATACGAAAGTACTTAAGGAAACTCCTGTTTCAACTCTTCCTCCGTGGTCTGACACTGTCACATTTTTCATCACGTGTTAATTTTCGTGATTTACAAACAGAGGAATTATTTTTATTGTTTTACATTATATCGATGACCTGAGACAGATTCAATGTGATATCATATTGTATCTCATGAGATATCAATATAGCTTTATAGATATATTTATAAAATGGCAACTATTTATAAATTTCAGTTTCTATGTAAGGGGCCTGACGGCTGAGTGGACAGCGCTCGGGTTTCATAGCCCTAAGATTCCGGATTCGATCACCGGCGGAGATGGAAATAAATGGCCAGAGTTTTTTTCACCCTGATGGTCCTTTTCACCTAGCAGTAAATAGGTACCTTGGAGTTAGACAGCTGCTATGGGCTGCTTCCTGGGGGATGTGTAACAAAAAGGAGGCCTGGTCGAGGACCGGGCCGCGGAGACGCTAAGCCCCGAAATCATATCAAGATAACCCCAAGATAACCTCAAGATAACCTCTATAGAAAATTTGATATAGCTGATTTCACCATTAAGTTTGCCTAAAAATTCGTCTGAATTTCCATATATAAGCCATAAACACAACAAATTATCAACATATGTAAACCATGGAATGATTCACGTAAGTTATTTTCGAAACAAATTTATTTTCGAAAAAATTCCATGTACAAGTTTGAAAGGGAAGGGAACTATCAGGAGGAAAGCACCAAGCCATTACGACTATATAGCACTGGGAAGGGGTCAGGATAAGGATTTGGGATGGGACGGAGGGAAGGAATGGTGCCCAACCACTTGTGTGGACGGTCGGGGATTGAACGCCGACCCGCAGGAAGCGAGACCGTCGCTCTACCGTCCACCCACAAGTGATTGGGCACACAAATTTGAAAGTAATGTCAATAAAGGGTTACCCCATTACCCTAAAAAATTCTTACACAGATAAAGCGGAAATTGTAGGAGAATGCTGAATGGGTGTGTGGTGGTGTGTGGTGGTGTGTGGTGGGGTGTGGTGGTGTGTGGTGGTGTGTGGTGGGGTGTGGTGGTGTGTGGTGGTGTGTGGTGGGGTGTGGTGGTGTGTGGTGGTGTGTGGTGGTGTGTGGTGGGGTGTGGTGCAGGTGTGGTGGTGTGTGGTGGTGTGTGGTGGGGGTGTGGTGGTGTGTGGTGGTGAGTGGTGGTGAGTGGTGGGGGTGTGGTGGTGTGTGGTGGTGTGTGGTGGTGTGTGGTGGTGTGTGGTGGTGTGTGGTGGTGTGTGGTGGTGTGTGGTGGTGTGTAGTGGTGTGTGGTGGTGTGTAGTGGTGTGCGGTGGTGTGTGGTGGTGTGTGGTGGTGTGTGGTGGAGTGTGGTGGTGTGTGGTGGTGTGTGGTGGTGTGCGGTGGTGTGTGGTGGTGTGTGGTGGTGTGTGGTGGTGTGTGGTGGTGTGCGGTGGTGTGTGGTGGTGTGTGGTGGTGTGTGGTGGAGTGTGGTGGTGTGCGGTGGTGTGTGGTGGTGTGTGGTGGTGTGTGGTGGAGTGTGGTGGTGTGTGGTGGTGTGTGGTGGTGTGCGGTGGTGTGTGGTGGTGTGTGGTGGTGTGTGGTGGTGTGTGGTGGTGTGTGGTGAGGGTGTGGTGGTGTGTGGTGGTGTGTGGTGGTGTGTGGTGGTGTGCGGTGGTGTGTGGTGGTATGTGGTGGTGTGTAGTGGTGTGTGGTGGTGTGTGGTGGTGTGTGGTGGTGTGTGGTGAGGGTGTGGTGGTGTGTGGTGGTGTGTGGTGGTGTGTGGTGAGGGTGTGGTGGTGTGTGGTGGTGTGTGGTGGAGTGTGGTGGTGTGTGGTGGTGTGTGGTGGTGTGTGGTGGGGGTGTGGTGGGGGTGTGTGGTGGTGTGTGGTGGGGGTGCGGTGGTGTGTGGTGGTGTGTGGTGGTGTGTGGTGGTGTGTGGTGGAGTGTGGTGGTGTGTGGTGGTGTGTAGTGGTGTGTGGTGGTGTGTGGTGGTGTGTGGTGAGGGTGTGGTGGTGTGTGGTGGTGTGTGGTGAGGGTGTGATGGTGTGTGGTGGTGTGTGGTGGTGTGTGGTGGTGTGTGGTGGAGTGTGGTGGTGTGTGGTGGGGGTGCGGTGGTGTGTGGTGGTGTGTGGTGGTGTGTGGTGGTGTGTGGTGGTGTGTGGTGGAGTGTGGTGGTGTGTGGTGGGGGTGCGGTGGTGTGTGGTGGTGTGTGGTGGGGGTGTGGTGGTGTGTGGTGGTGTGTGGTGGTGTGAGGTGGTGTGTGGTGGTGTGTGGTGGTGTGTAGTGGTGTGTGTTGGGGGTGTGGTGGTGTGTAGTGGTGTGTAGTGGGGTGTGGTGGTGTGTGATGGGGGTGTGGTGGTGTGTGGTGGTGTGTGGTGGGGGTGTGGTGGTGTGTGGTGGTGGTGTGGTGGTGTGTGGTGGTGTGTAGTGGTGTGTGGTGGGGGTGTGGTGGTGGTGTGGTGGTGTGTGGTGGGGGTGTGGTGCTGTGTGGTGGTGGTGGTGGTGTGGTGGTGTGTGATGGTGTGTAGTGGTGTGTGGTGGGGGTGTGGTGGTGGTGTGGTGGTGTGTGGTGGGGGTGTGGTGGTGGTGTGTGGTGGTGAGTAGTGGTGTGTGGTGGGGGTGTGGTGGTGTGTGGTGGTGAGTGGTGGTGTGTGGTGGGGGTGTGATGGTGTGTGGTGGGGTGTGGTGGGGGTGTGGTGGGGTGTGGTGGGGGTGTGGTGGGGGTGTGGTGGGGGTGTGGTGGTGTGTGGTGGTGTGTGGTGGTGTGTAGTGGTGGTGTGGTGGTGTGTGGTGGGGTGTGGTGGGGGTGTGGTGGGGGTGTAGTGGTGTGTGGTCGGGGTGTGGTGGTGTGTAGTGGTGGTGTGGTGGTGTGTGGTGGTGTGTGGTGGGGGTGTGGTGGGGGTGTGGTGGTGTGAGGTGGGGGTGTGGTGGTGTGTAGTGGTGGTGTGGTGGTGTGTAGTGGTGGTGTGGTGGTGTGTGGTGGGGTGTGGTGGGGGTGTGGTGGTGTCTGGTGGGGGTGTGGTGGGGGTGTAGTGGGGGTGTGGTTGTGTGTAGTGGTAGTGTGGTGGTGTGTGGTGGTGTGTGGTGGTGTGTGGTGGTGTGTGGTGGGGGTGTGGTGGGGGTGTGGTGGTGTGGTGGTGTGTACTCACCTAGTTGTACTCACCTAGTTGTGTTTGCGGGGGTTGAGCTCTGGCTCTTTGGTCCCGCCTCTCAACCGTCAATCAACAGGTGTACAGATTCCTGAGCCTATCGGGCTCTGTCATATCTACACTTGAAACTGTGTATGGAGTCAGCCTCCACCATATCACCCCCTAATGCATTCCATTTGTCAACCACTCTGACACTAAAAAAGTTCTTTCTAATATCTCTGTGGCTCATTTGGGCACTCAGTTTCCACCTGTGTCCCCTTGTGCGTGTTCCCCTTGTGTTAAATAGACTGTCTTTATCTACCCTATCAATCCCCTTCAGAATCTTGAATGTGGTGATCATGTCCCCCCTAACTCTTCTGTCTTCCAGCGAAGTGAGGTTTAATTCCCGTAGTCTCTCCTCGTAGCTCATACCTCTCAGCTCGGGTACTAGTCTGGTGGCAAACCTTTGAACCTTTTCCAGTTTAATCTTATCCTTGACTAGATATGGACTCCATGCTGGGGCTGCATACTCCAGGATTGGCCTGACATATGTGGTATACAAAGTTCTGAATGATTCTTTACACAAGTTTCTGAATGCCGTTCGTATGTTGGCCAGCCTGGCATATGCCGCTGATGTTATCCGCTTGATATGTGCTGCAGGAGACAGGTCTGGCGTGATATCAACCCCCAAGTCTTTTTCCTTCTCTGACTCCTGAAGAATTTCCTCTCCCAGATGATACCTTGTATCTGGCCTCCTGCTCCCTACACCTATCTTCATTACATTACATTTGGTTGGGTTAAACTCTAACAACCATTTGTTCGACCATTCCTTCAGCTTGTCTAGGTCTTCTTGAAGCCTCAAACAGTCCTCTTCTGTTTTAATCCTTCTCATAATTTTAGCATCGTCCGCAAACATTGAGAGAAATGAATCGATACCCTCCGGGAGATCATTTACATATATCAGAAACAAGATAGGACCGAGTACAGAGCCCTGTGGGACTCCACTGGTGACTTCACGCCAATCGGAGGTCTCACCCCTCACCGTAACTCTCTGCTTCCTATTGCTTAGATACTCCCTTATCCACTGGAGCACCTTACCAGCTACACCTGCCTGTCTCTCCAGCTTATGTACCAGCCTCTTATGCGGTACTGTGTCAAAGGCTTTCCGACAATCCAAGAAAATGCAGTCCGCCCAGCCCTCTCTTTCTTGCTTAATCTGTGTCACCTGATCGTAGAATTCTATCAAGCCTGTAAGGCAAGATTTACCCCCCCTGAATCCATGTTGGCGATTTGTCACGAAGTCCCTTCTCTCCAGATGTGTTACCAGGTTTTTTCTCACGATCTTCTCCATCACCTTGCATGGTATACAAGTCAAGGACACTGGCCTGTAGTTCAGTGCCTCTTGTCTGTCGCCCTTTTTGTATATTGGGACCACATTCGCCGTCTTCCATATTTCTGGTAGGTCTCCCGTCTCTAGTGACTTACTATACACTATGGAGAGTGGCAAGCAAAGTGCCTCTGCACACTCTTTCAGTACCCATGGTGAGATCCCATCTGGACTAACCGCCTTTCTAACATCCAGATCCAGCAGGTGTCTCTTGACCTCCTCTCTCGTAATTTCGAACTCCTCCAAGGCCGCCTGGGTTACCTCCCTTTCTCCTAGCACAGTGACCTCACCCTGTTCTATTGTGAAGACCTCCTGGAACCTCTTGTTGAGTTCCTCACACACCTCTCTGTCATTCTCTGTATACCTGTCCTCGCCTGTTCTAAGTTTCAATACCTGTTCTTTCACTGTTGTTTTCCTTCTGATGTGACTGTGGAGTAGCTTTGGTTCAGTCGTGGCTTTGTTTGCTATATCATTTTCAAAATTTTTCTCTGCTTCTCTTCTCACCCTGACGTACTCATTCCTGGTTCTCTGGTATCTCTCCCTGCTTTCTGGTGTTCTGTTATTCCGGAAGTTCCTCCACGCCTTTTTGTTCAGTTTCTTCGCTTCCATACATGCCCTATTATACCATGGATTCTTCTGTTGCTTCTCGGATTTTTCCCTTTGGGCCAGGATGAACCTGTTTACTGCCTCCTGACACTTTTGGGTAACATAGTCCATCATACCCTGTACAGACTTGTCTCTGAGGTCTGTGTCCCAAGGTATTTCACTTAGGAAACTTCTCATCTGTTCATAATTCCCCTTTCGGTATGCCAGCCTTTTGATTCCTAGTTCTTTTTGGGGGGAGATAAGTCCTAGCTCTACCAGGTACTCAAAGTTCAATACACTGTGGTCACTCATTCCCAAGGGCGCTTCCATCTTAACTTCCCTTATATCCCATTCATTTAGGGTAAATATCAAATCAAGCATTGCTGGTTCATCTTCTCCTCTCATTCTTGTTGGCTCTTTGGTATGCTGGCTTAGAAAGTTTCTTGTTGCCACGTCCAGCAGCTTAGCTCTCCATGTTTCTGGTCCTCCATGCGGGTCTCTGTTCTTCCAATCTATCTTCCCATGGTTGAAGTCTCCCATAATTAGTAGTCCAGATCCATTTTGTGTGGAAAGGGTGTGGTGGTGTGTGGTGGTGGTGTGGTGGTGTGTGGTGGGGGTGTGGTGGTGTGTGGTTGTGGTGTGGTGTTGTATGATGGTGTGTGGTGTGTGGTAGTGTGTGGTGGTGTGTGGTGGTGGTGGTGTGTGGTGGTGGTGTGTGGTGGTGTGTGGTGGTGTGTGGCGGTGTGGTGGTGTGTGGTAGTGTGTGGTGGTGTGTGGTGGTGTGTGGTGGTGTGTGGTGGTGTGTGGTGGTGTGTGGTGGTAGTGTGGTGGTAGTGTGGTGGGGGTGTGGTGGTAGTGTGGTGGTGTGTGGTGGTGTGTGGTGGTAGTGTGGTGGTAGTGTGGTGGTAGTGTGGTGGGGGGAGGGGGCCAGGCAGCCTCTACTATTATTCTCACTAAGAAAAATATGTACTTGATTCTGGCGACTAACTGTCTTAATTGTGCTGAACAGTTTTGTTCTGTTTTTGTTCTTAATTGTCACTGTTGATGCTGTTGTTGTTATTGATGACGCAATGGGTGGTGTAAGAAGCAGGAACAAAACAGGAGGAACTCATCAGGTGTTGAATATCAACACATGAAGAACACAAAACATTTTACACAAATTTGGAAAATTTCAGATTCAAGAAGATTTTGAAGCTTGTCTTTCATCTATTTCTCTATTTTTGTCTTGTCACATCTTTATCTTCGCCGATTTAGAGAATGTCAATGAATCTTTTTTCATTTGTCTTCATAAACCAGTTTGTTAATTGCTGGGAGTTGCTTTGTCATCCTTCCCTGTGTATGTACAAATGAACTGAGGTTAGCTTGAGGTTATCTTGAGGTTATCTTGAGGTTATCATGAGTTTATCTTGAGGTTATCTTGAGGTCATCTTGAGGTTATCTTGAGGTTATCTTGAGGTTATCTTGAGGTTATCTTGAGGTTATCTTGAGGTCATCTTGAGGTTATCTTGAGGTTATCTTGAGATCATCTTGAGGTCATCTTGAGGTCATCTTGAGGTTATCTTGAGGTTATCTTGAGATCATCTTGAGGTCATCTTGAGGTCATCTTGAGGTTATCTTGAGGTTATCTTGAGATCATCTTGAGGTTATCTTGAGGTTATCTTAAGATGATTTCGGGGCTTAGCGTCCCCGCGGCCCGGTCCTCGACCAGACATCGTTTTTGTTACACACCCCCAGGAAGCATCCCGTAGCAGCTATCTAACTCCCAGGTACCTATTTACTGCTGGGTGAACAGTCCCATCAGGGTGAAAGAAACTCTGCCCATTTGTTTTCGCCTCCGCTCCGAGGTCCACACTGTTTGTGTATATATTTTTAGATCATTGTTTTTGTAACTAATCCTTGAGCGTTGGAGGAAGGTGGCTTAGTGGCCTCACCAACCTGTCCTCTAACAAATAACGTCGCTTTTCGCCCGTGTGCGCACTACGGCCAAAAATAGACGTAACTTGAAATGAAATCGGCTCACGCAAGTGATGTACTGCCCCGTTTTCTGTTTGAGTCCTCCGGCTTACTCGGTTATGGTAGGAGAGGAAACTTTCAATAAACGTTTTTCATGATATTTTGAAACTTTAGGAGAACTTCCTGCCCGCCTAACTTACCAGAGGACCCTTAACTTGCTGTTTTGGAATAAGGGAATCCCAAATTTTCTTTCCCAAATTATTAAAAAAAAAAAATCATTTTGAAATTACGTGTACTTTCGGCCAAACGGCTAAACGACCAAATTTAGATATAATTTGTAAGAAGACAAGTTAATAGACAAGTTAAAACACCAAGTTAAGGGTCCTCTGGTAGGTTAGAAGGACAGCAAGTTTTCTTAAGGTTTCAAAACGTCATGAAAGTCAATAATTTAATAAACCTTCTCCTAACCTACCAGAGGACCGAAACTAGAAAACGGGACAGTACGTCATTTTCGTGAGTCGATTTCATTTTTAAGTACGACGATTTTTAGCCTTAGGTAGCGCCTACAAGCGAAAGGCGACGTAATTAGTGCGAGGACGGGTTGCTGGACGGTGTCGTGGTGGTGTGTGGACGACGTGGTACTACACATCAGCGTCAGTTTCAGCCTCATCTGGCACGGGAGAGCCGGCACTATCTGGCTCCACCACGCCAGCCTTCCTGAACGTGGGTACGTGGGTTACTTGCCATACGTGGGTGAGTGCCAGCTGGCCTAACCCGCCACCTGCTGCCACTCTCCACCCGCTGCCACTCACAACCCGCTGCCACTTACCACCCGCTGCCACTCACAACCCGCTGCCACTCACCACCCGCTGCCACTCACAACCCGCTGCCACTAACCACCCACTGCCACTCACCACCCGCTGCCACTTGCCACACGCTGCCACTCACCACCCGCTGCCACTCACACCCCGCTGCCACTCACCACCCACTGCCACTCACCACCCACTGCCACTCACCACCCGCTGCCACTCACCACCCGCTGCCACTCACCACCCGCTGTCACTCACCACCCACTGCCACTCACCACCCGCTGCCACTCACCACCCACTGCCACTCACCACCCAATATCACTCACCACCCACTGCCACTCACCACCCGCTGCCACTCACACCCCGCTGCCACTCACCACCCGCTGCCACTTTCCACCCGCTGCTACTCACCACCCGCTGCCACTTTCCACCCGCTGCCACTCACCACCTGCTGCCACTTACCACCCACTGCCACTCACCACCCGCTGCCACTTGCCACCCGCTGCCACTCACCACCCGCTGCCACTCACACCCCGCTGCCACTCACCACCAACTGCCACTCACCACCCGCTGCCACTCATCACCCGCTGCCACTCACCACCCGCTGCCACTCACACCCCGCTGCCACTCACCACCAACTGCCACTCACCACCCGCTGCCACTCATCACCCGCTGCCACTCACCACCCGCTGCCACTCACCACCCGCTGCCACTCACCACCCGCTGCCACTCACAACCTGCTGTCACTCACCACCCACTGCCACTCACCACCCGCTGCCACTCACCACCCGCTGCCACTCACCACCCGCTGCCACTCACCACCCGCTGTCACTCACCACCCACTGCCACTCACCACCCGCTGCCACTCACACCCCGCTGCCACTCACCACCCGCTGCGACTTTCCACCCGCTGCCACTCACCACCTGCTGCCACTCACCACCCGCTGCCACTCACCACCCGCTGCCACTCACCACCCGCTGCCACTCACCACCCGCTGCCACTTACCACCCGCTGCCACTCACCACCCGCTGCCACTCACCACCCGCTGCCACTCACCACCCGCTGCCACTCACCACCCGCTGCCACTTACCACCCGCTGCCACTCACCACCCACTGCCACTCACCACCCGCTGCCACTCACCACCCGCTGCCACTTACCACCCGCTGCCACTCACCACCCGCTGCCACTCACCACCCGCTGCCACTTACCACCCGCTGCCACTCACCACCCACTGCCACTCACCACCCGCTGCCACTCACCACCCGCTGCCACTCACACCCCGCTGCCACTCACCACCCGCTGCCACTCACCACCAGCTGCCACTCACACCCTGCTGCCACTCACCACCCGCTACCACTCAAACCCCGCTGCCACTCACCACCCGCTGCCACTCACCACCCACTGCTACTCACCACCCGCTGCCACTCACACCCCGCTGCCACTCACCACCCGCTGCCACTCACCACCCACTGCCACTCACCACCCGCTGCCACTCACACCCTGCTGCCACTCACACCCCGCTGCCACTCACCACCCGCTGCCACTCACAACCCGCTGCCACTCACCACCCGCTGCCACTCACCACCCGCTGGCACTCACCACCCGCTGCCACTCACCACCCGCTGCCACTCACCACCCGCTGCTACTCTCCACCCGCTGCCACTCACCACCCGCTGCCACTCAACACCCGCTGCTACTCTCCACCCGCTGCTACTCTCCACCCGCTGCCACTCACCACCCGCTGCTACTCTCCACCCGCTGCCACTCACCACCCGCTGCCACTCACCACCCGCTGCCACTCACCACCCGCTGCCACTCACCACCCGCTGCCACTCACCACCCGCTGCCACTCACACCCCGCTGCCACTCACCACCCGCTGCCACTCACCACCCGCTGCCACTCACACCCCGCTGCCACTCACACCCCGCTGCCACTCACACCCCGCTGCCACTCACAACCCGCTGCCACTCACAACCCGCTGCCACTCACACCCCGCTGCCACTCACCACCCGCTGCCACTCACCACCCGCTGCCACTCACCACCCGCTGCCACTCACCACCCGCTGCCACTCACACCCCGCTGCCACTCACCACCCGCTGCCACTCACCACCCGCTGCCACTCACCACCCGCTGCCACTCACACCCCGCTGCCACTCACCACCCGCTGCCACTGACCACCCGCTGCCACTCACCACCCGCTGCCACTCACCACCCGCTGCCACTCACCACCCGCTGCCACTCACCACCCGCTGCCACTCACCAACCGCTGCCACTCACACCCCGCTGCCACTCACCACCCGCTGCCACTCACCACCCGCTGCCACTCACCACCCGCTGCCACTCACCACCCGCTGCCACTCACCACCCACTGCCACTTGCCTGAAGAGTGTGTGTGTGCGCGCGCGCGCATGCGTGCGTGTGCGTGTGTGTGCATGTATGTGTGTGTGCATGTATGTGTATACATTTGTATTTTTCACAACAAATAATCATCTGTCCTCCATAAGTCCTAAAACAAAGGTCCAGAACCTTTTTAAAAAAAATCAGCAGTTGACTGGAAATCCTGCAAATATTTCCTTGGTATCCAGGGTTCGAGACCCGCCGATACGTCTAACCAAAACACTCAACAATCCTTGACTGTAGCGGGGGAAGACCTGGCCTGAATATCGGGTTAACCCTTCTCTTAATGGCCCGTAAAACATCGCTAATTACGCTATTAAGGATTGGACGTAGATGAGCACACCAGTTGCCTCAGTCCACATCAATCAGACTCAAAGTGAACTATGAAGCAAGATCAGTTTATATTCAAGGTAAATGATTGGTTTAGGGGTTAATGGCTCTTGAGGCAGTTTATTATGAGTGGAATTGCTGTGTAGTGTTTTGTTTTGTTATGGGGCACAAGACGGAGCTTTTGTCTCTATACAAGCGACTGATAAATCGCTGTTTTATTCAGGTGGGTCAAAGGGGGCAGGGCTGAGGTGGGTCAAAGGGGGGCAGGGCTGAGGTGGGCCAGAGTGGGCAGGGTTGAGGTGGGCCAGAGGGGGCAGGGTTGAGGTGGGCCAGAGGGGGCAGAGTTGAGGTGGGCCAGAGGGGGCAGGGCTGAGGTGGGCCAGAGGGGGCAGGGTTGAGGTGGACCAGAGAGGACATTGCTGAGGTGGGCCAGAGAGGGCAGGGCTGAGGTGGGCCAGAGAGGACAGGGCTGAGGTGGGCCAGAGAGGACAGGGCTGAGGTGGGCCAGAGAGGACAGGGCTGAGGTGGGCCAGAGAGGGCAGGGTTGAGGTGGACCAGAGAGGACATTGCTGAGGTGGGCCAGAGAGGACAGGGCTGAGGTGGACCAGACGGAGCAGAGCTGAGGTGAGCCAGAGGGGGGCAGGGCTGAAGTGGGTCAGACGGGGCAGGGCTGAGCTAAGCCAGAGAGGGCAGGGTTGAGGTGGACCAGAGAGGACAGGGCTGAGGTGGACCAGAGAGGGCAGGGCTGAGGTGGGCCAGAGAGGACAGGGCTGAGGTGGGCCAGAGAGGGCAGGGCTGAGGTGGGCCAGAGAGGACAGGGCTGAGGTGGGCCAGAGAGGGCAGGGTTGAGGTGGACCAGAGAGGACAGGGCTGAGGTGGACCAGAGCGGGCAGGGCTGAGGTGAGCCAGAGAGGGCAGGGCTGAGGTGAGCCAGAGAGCACAGGGTTGAGGTGGGCCAGAGAGGGCAGGGCTGAGGTGGGCCAGAGAGGACAGGGCTGAGGTGGGCCAGAGAGGACAGGGCTGAGGTGGGCCAGAGAGGACAGGGCTGAGGTGGGCCAGAGAGGGCAGGGTTGAGGTGGACCAGACAGGACAGGGCTGAGGTGGACCAGAGAGGGCAGGGCTGAGGTGAGCCAGAGAGGGCAGGGCTGAGGTGAGCCAGAGAGGACAGGGTTGAGGTGGGCCAGAGAGGGCAGGGCTGAGGTGGGCCAGAGAGGACAGGGCTGAGGTGGGCCAGAGAGGACAGGGTTGAGGTGGACCAGAGAGGACAGGGCTGAGGTGGACCAGAGAGGGCAGGGCTGAGGTGAGCCAGAGAGGGCAGGGCTGAGGTGAGCCAGAGAGGGCAGGGCTGAGGTGGGCCAGAGAGGGCAGGGCTGAGGTGGGCCAGAGAGGGCTGGGTTGATGTGGGCCAGAGGGGGCAGGGTTGAGGTGAGCCAGAGAGGGCAGGGCTGAGGTGAGCCAGAGAGGGCAGGGCTGAGGTGGGCCAGAGAGGACAGGGTTGAGATGGGCCAGATGGGGCAGGGCTGAGGTGGGCCAGAGAGGACAGGGTTGAGGTGAGCCAGAGAGGGCAGGGTTGAGGTGGACAAGAGAGGGCAGGGCTGAGGTGAGCCAGAGAGGACAGGGTTGAGGTGGGCCAGAGAGGGCAGGGCTGAGGTGGGCCAGAGAGGACAGGGCTGAGGTGGGCCAGAGAGGGCAGGGTTGAGGTGGACCAGAGAGGGCAGGGCTGAGGTGGGCCAGAGAGGGCAGGGCTGAGGTGGACCAGAGAGGGCAGGGCTGAGGTGAGCCAGAGAGGGCAGGGCTGAGGTGGGCCAGAGAGGGCAGGGCTGAGGTGGGCCAGAGGGGGCAGGGTTGAGGTGGGCCAGAGTGGGCAGGGTTGAGGTGGGCCAGAGGGGGCAGGGTTGAGGTGGGCCAGAGGGGGCAGGGCTGAGGTGGGCCAGAGGGGGCAGGGTTGAGGTGGACCAGAGAGGACATTGCTGAGGTGGGCCAGAGAGAGCAGGGCTGAGGTGGGCCAGAGAGGGCAGGGTAGAGGTGGGCCAGAGGGGGCAGGGTTGAGGTGGGCCAGAGGGAGCAGGGTTGAGGTGGGCAAGAGAGGGCAGGGTTGAGGTGGGCCAGAGAGGGCAGGGCTGAGGTGGGCCAGAGAGGACAGGGCTGAGGTGGGCCAGAGAGGGCAGGGTTGAGGTGGACCAGAGAGGACAGGGCTTAGGTGGACCAGAGAGGACAGGGCTGAGGTGGGCCAGAGAGGGCAGGGTTGAGGTGGACCAGAGAAAACAGGGCTGAGGTGGCCCAGAGAGGGCAGGGCTGAGGTGGGCCAGAGAGGACAGGGCTGAGGTGGGCCAGAGAGGGCAGGGCTGAGGTGTTCCAGAGAGGACAGGGCTGAGGTGGGCCAGAGAGGGCAGGGTTGAGGTGGACCAGAGAGGACAGGGCTGAGGTGGACCAGAGCGGGCAGGGCTGAGGTGAGCCAGAGAGGGCAGGGCTGAGGTGAGCCAGAGAGGACAGGGTTGAGGTGGGCCAGAGAGGGCAGGGCTGAGGTGGGCCAGAGAGGACAGGGCTGAGGTGGGCCAGAGAGGGCAGGGCTGAGGTGGGCCAGAGAGGACAGGGCTGAGGTGGGCCAGAGAGGGCAGGGTTGAGGTGGACCAGAGAGGACAGGGCTGAGGTGGACCAGAGAGGGCAGGGCTGAGGTGAGCCAGAGAGGGCAGGGCTGAGGTGAGCCAGAGAGGGCAGGGCTGAGGTGGGCCAGAGAGGGCAGGGCTGAGGTGGGCCAGAGAGGGCTGGGTTGAGGTGGGCCAGAGGGGGCAGGGTTGAGGTGAGCCAGAGAAGGCAGGGCTGAGGTGAGCCAGAGAGGGCAGGGCTGAGGTGGGCCAGAGAGGACAGGGTTGAGGTGGGCCAGAGGGGGCAGGGCTGAGGTGGGCCAGAGAGGACAGGGTTGAGGTGAGCCAGAGAGGGCAGGGTTGAGGTGGACCAGAGAGGGCAGGGCTGAGGTGAGCCAGAGAGGACAGGGTTGAGGTGGGCCAGAGAGGGCAAGGCTGAGGTGGGCCAGAGAGGACAGGGCTGAGGTGGGCCAGAGAGGGCATGGTTGAGGTGGACCAGAGAGGGCAGGGCTGAGGTGGGCCAGAGAGGGCAGGGCTGAGGTGGACCAGAGAGGGCAGGGCTGAGGTGGGCCAGAGAGGGCAGGGCTGAGGTGGGCCAGAGGGGGCAGGGTTGAGGTGGGCCAGAGGGGGCAGGGTTGAGGTGAGCCAGAGAGGGCAGGGCTGAGGTGAGCCTGAGAGGGCAGGGCTGAGGTGAGCCAGAGAGGACAGGGTTGAGGTGGGCCAGAGAGGGCAGGGCTGAGGTAGGCCAGAGAGGACAGGGCTGAGGTGGGCCAGAGAGGGCAGGGTTGAGGTGGACCAGAGGGGGCAGGGTTGAGGTGGGCCAGAGGGGGCAGGGCTGAGGTGGGCCAGAGAGGACAGGGTTGAGGTGAGCCAGAGAGGGCAGGGCTGAGGTGAGCCAGAGAGGACAGGGTTGAGGTGGGCAAGAGAGGGCAGGGCTGAGGTGGGCCAGAGAGGGCAGGGCTGAGGTGGACCAGAGAGGGCAGGGCTGAGGTGAGCCAGAGAGGGCAGGGCTGAGGTGGGCCAGAGAGGGCAGGGCTGAGGTGGACCAGAGAGGGCAGGGCTGAGGTGGGCCAGAGAGGGCAGGGCTGAGGTGGGCCAGAGAGGGCCGGGCTGAGGTGGGCCAGAGTGGGCAGGGTTGAGGTGGGCCAGAGGGGGCAGGGTTGAGGTGGGCCAGAGAGGGCAGGGCTGAGGTGGGCCAGAGAGGGCAGGGCTGAGGTGGGCCAGAGAGCTCCGCCTCATACTGATCTGCTCCTCTCTTCTCCTCATTCTCTACTGATCCTATGGGTCTAGATACAACAATGTATCTGGAACTAACAATGTATCTGGGACAATGTAACTGGAACAAATAATGTATCTGGGACAAACAATGTATCTGGGACAAACACTGTATCTGGGACAATGTAACTGGAACAAATAATGTATCTGGGACAAACAATGTATCTGGGACAAACACTCTATCTGGGACAATGTATCTGGGACAAACAATGTATCTGGGACAAACAATGTATCTGGAACAAACAATGTATCTGGAACAAACAATGTATCTGGGACAAACAATGTATCTGGGACAATGTAACTGGGACAAACAATGTATCTGGGACAAACAATGTATCTGGAACAAACAATGTATCTGGAACAATGTATATGGAACAATGTATCTGGAACAATGTATCTGGAACAAACAATGTATCTGGGACAATGTAACTGGAACAATGTTTCTGGGACAAACAATGTATCTGGGACAAACAATGTATCTGGAACAAACAATGTATCTGGAACAATGTATCTGGAACAATGTATCTGGAACAATGTATCTGGAACAAACAATGTATCTGGGACAAACAATGTATCTGGGACAATGTAACTGGAACAAACAATGTATCTGGGACAAACAATGTATCTGGGACAAACAATGTATCTGGAACAAACAATGTATCTGGAACAATGTATCTGGAACAATGTATCTGGGACAATGTATCTGGGACAAACAATGTAACTGGGACAAACAATGTATCTGGGACAAACAATGTATCTGGAACAATGTATCTGGAACAAACGATGTATCTGTGCCAAACAATGTATCTGGAACAATGTATCTGGAACAAACGATGTATCTGGAACAAACGATGTATCTGGAACAAACAATGTATCTGGAACAATGTATCTGGAACAATGTATCTGGGACAATGTATCTGGGACAAACAATGTAACTGGGACAACCAATGTATCTGGGACAAACAATGTATCTGGAACAAATAATGTATCTGGAACAATGTATCTGGAACAAACAATATATCTGGAACAAACAATGTAACTGGGACAAACAATGTATCTGGGACAAACAATGTATCTGGAACAATGTATCTGGGAAAACAATGTATCTGGAACAATGTATCTGGGACAAACAATGTATCTGGGACAAACAATGTATCTGGAACAATGTATCTGGGACAAACAATGTATCTGGGACAAACAATGAATCTGGAACAAACAATGTATCTGGAACAATGTATCTGGAACAATGTATCTGGAACAAACAATGTATCTGGGACAAACAATGTATCTGGAACAATGTATCTGGGACAAACAATGTATCTGGAACAAACAATGTATCTGGAACAAACAATGTATCTGGAACAAACAATGTATCTGGGACAAACAATGTATCTGGGACAAACAATGTATCTGGGACAAACAATGTATCTGGAACAAACAATGTATCTGGGACAAACAATATATCTGGGACAATCAATGTATCTGGGACAATCAATGTAACTGGGACAAACAATGTATCTGGAACAAACAATGTATCTGGAACAAACAATGTAACTGGAACAAACAATGTATCTGGAACTAACAATGTATCTATGACAAACAGTGTATCTGGGACAAACAGTGTATCTGGGACAAACAGTGTATCTGGGACAAACAGTGTATCTGGGACAAACAATGTTTCTGGAACAAACAATGTATCTGGAACAAACAATGTATCTGTGACAAACAGTGTATCTGTGACAGTGTATCTGTGACAAACAGTGTATCTGGGACAAACAGTGTATCTGGGACAAACAATGTTTCTGGAACAAACAATGTATCTGGAACAAACAATGTAACTGGAACAAACAATATATCTGGGACAAACAATATATCTGGGACAAACAATGTATCTGGAACAAACAATGTATCTGGAACAATGTATCTGGAACAAACAATATATTTGGAACAAACAATGTATCTGGGACAAACAATGTAACTGGGACAAACAATGTATCTGGATCAAACAATGTATCTGGAACAAACAATGTAACTGGAACAAACAATGTATCTGGGACAAACAATGTATCTGGGACAAACAGTGTATCTGGGACAAACAATGTTTCTGGAACAAACAATGTATCTGGAACAAACAATGTATCTGGAACAAACAATGTAACTGGAACAAACAATATATCTGGGACAAACAATATATCTGGGACAAACAATGTATCTGGAACAAACAATGTATCTGGAACAAACAATATATCTGGAACAAACAATGTAACTGGGACAAACAATGTATCTGGGACAAACAATGTATCTGAGACAATGTATCGGGTTCAAACAATGTATCTAGGACAAACAATGATGTATCTGGAACAAACAATGAATCCGGAACAATGTATCTGGAACAAAGAATTTATCTGGAACAAACAATGTATCTGGAACAAACAATGTATCTGGGACAAACAATGATGTATCTGGAACAAAGAATGAATCTGGAACAATGTATCTGGAACAAAGAATTTATCTGGAACAAACAATGTATCTGGAACAAACAATGTATCTGGGACAAACAATGATGTATCTGGAACAAACAATGAATCTGGAACAATGTATCTGGAACAAAGAATTTATCTGGAACAAACAATGTATCTGGAACAAACAATGTATCTGGAACAAACAATGTATTTGGAACAAACAAAGTATCTGGAACAATGTATCTGGATCACTCTGTAGGACACCTATCTGTATTTGTTCCAATTGCATTTGACACTGCTCACGTCTCCTCTTCCCACCACTCCTCCACACTACACAACAAACTTCAACGCCTGATCTCCAACAGTCCTTGGGCCAAATACTCTCTCTCTGACTGTGTTACCAACCTTTCGTCCTACTCTCTTTCTAAGCACCAGCAAGAACTTCTTGGTCTTGGTCTGTCTTTTGCTACTTCCCCTGGCCCACGCTGTGGCATTGATCTCATTAGTTCCTTTGACAGGTTTGTCAATTCTAACTCTAGTACTCTTTCGGACCTGTCTGCCTTTAGAGGGGCCCTTATCCCCGTTCTTGACAGCTTGTTTTCTAAAAATCACCACCTTCCTCGTCGCTTCCAGCTTGCCCTTGCCTCCCTGAAATCTAACAACTTTATTCTTATCCTTTCTTCCGACAAAAGCAATTCGGTGGTTGTCCTTGACCGTGAGGACTATCTCCGAAAAGCAGATGTCTTGCTCTCTGACTCTCGCACTTATGCTCCTCTGACTTCTAACCCTTTGGATCGCCTCAAAACTTCCTTTAACCGCAAACTTAGACAGCTCTCTAGTCTTTGCCCTCCTGACTTTGATCTCATTAAACGTTTCCGTGTCATCTGCCCTTCTCTTCCTTATTTCTATGGTCTTCCTAAGACTCATAAACCTGGTGTTCCTCTTCGTCCTATCATTTCTTCACGGGGCTCTGTCAGCTATCCTCTTGCCTCCTGGCTCGCTAAAACCCTGACACCTTACCTTGGCACTTTTTCCCCTGCCCACCTTCGTCACTCTCAGGACTTCATAGAAAGACTGCGCCTGCAACCCTCTTGTAAAATGCTTAGTCTTGATGTCGACTCTCTGTTCACTAATGTTCCGCTCGATGACGTTCTCTCTTTCCTCAGACAGAAGGCGTCAGAGGGTCTCCTTCCTCTCCCACTTCCCACTGACGTTTTCCTCGATCTCATTAGACTCTGTGTTGACTCTAACTCTTTCTCTTTCAACGGTAAATATTACACTCAAACTTTCGGTGTCGCTATGGGTTCCCCTCTCTCCCCTGTTCTTGCTAATCTCTACATGGAATACTTCGAAACTGTTCTTCTTCCTTCTATTGATACTCATCCCTCTCTCTGGCTTCGCTATGTTGATGACATTTTTGCTTTATGGCCTCATGACCTTAATCTTTTCCAGCCTTTCCTCGCCTCTCTTAACAATCTGGCTCCTTCTATCCATATCAAAGTTGAGTGGGAATCTAATTCCCTCCTTCCTTTTCTTGATGTTCATGTTCACAGCTCTGTGTCTGGGTTCTCTTTCTCTGTCTACCGTAAACCCATGCATAGTGGCATGTACATTCCCTTCTTTTCCTACCATCCTCCTTCTGTTAAGAAAAGTGTCCTCGTCTCTCTCTTCCTCCGCGCTCTACGCATCAGCGACCCTCAGTTTCTGGATTCTGAAATTGCCTTTATCTACAAATCATTCTCTCGCCTTGGTTATCCTTTGCATTTCATCAACTGTGCCCACTCTCAAGCTAAACGAAATTTCTTTCATCCTAAACCTGCTTCCAACACTAGTAGCACTGTACTATGCCTTCCCTTCATATCTGAACTGAAAACTTTTACCAATACCTTTCGTCCTCTTGACATTAAACTCGCCTTTCGACAAACTAACACTTCGTAGCAATCTAGTTCACACTGCTCCTCCTGCTTCTAATGCTGCTGGTGTCTACTCTATTTCCTGTTCATCTTGTCCTCTCCAATACTTTGGCGAAACTGGCCGTACACTGAATGACAGACTTAAAGAACACAAGAGAAGTGTTAAGTCTGCAGACACAAACAATGCTCTCTTCTGCCATGTGAGGGATTCTAATCATCCCATTGATTGGTCTTCCTCCAAAATAATCTTTCCTGCCTCTACTCTACACAGACGCCGTCTTGTAGAATCGGCTCTTATACACAATGTACCCAACATGAACTTGAGTCCTGGCTTTGTTGCTGTGGACTCTTCCCTTTCACAGTATATACTCAAATGCTCTAATCTTTCTAACAAACGTGACTTAACATAAGCTTTTCCCTTCCATTTAACTTTCTTTCTCTTTCCTTTTCTTTATCTCTTCTCCCTTTTCCTGTTCATTGTCTTCTCCTACGCTCCCTTGCTATCCTCTTCTTATTCCTATTACTATCTCCTTCGGTGGTTATAATAGGAGCTGCCTCGTATGGGCCAATAGGCCTTCTGCAGTTCTCATTACTACTATCCCCTACACCTGACTTTCCTCCTCAGCTCTCTCTTGCCTATTTATTGCCTGTCTCTACCTCCTCATCACAATCGACTTGAGAATGGTCCAGGACGGACCGAAACGTCGTCGTCCCTTCAACTTCTAGTGTGTGGTCTGGTCAACAACGTATCTGGAACAAACAATGTATCTGGAACAAACAATGTATCTGGGACAATGTATGTGGAACAAACAACGTATCTGGAACAAACAATGTATGTGGAACAAACAATGTATCTGGAACAAACAATGTATCTGGAACAAATAATGTATCTGGAACAATGTAACTGGAACAAACAATGTATCTGGAACAAAGAATTTATCTGGAACAAACAATGTATCTGGGACAAACAATGATGTATCTGGAACAAACAATGAATCTGGAACAAAGAATTTATCTGGAACAAACAATGTATCTGGAACAAACAATGTATCTGGGACAAACAATGATGTATCTGGAACAAACAATGTATCTGGAACAAAGAATTTATCTGGAACAAACAATGTATCTAGAACAAACAATCTGGAACAAACACAGTAAAGCTGGCCCCAAACAGCGTCTAGTTGAAGGCCTCACAGCTGTACGAGAAATTATTTCCGGAAGCCTTAAAGGCCGCCTCCCCCCCCCCCACCCACGCGCCGCTGGCAAGACCGATCAGATCTTAATCACGACCGAGCAGCTGCCCGGGCCTAGAGCGACTCTTCAATCCCATTAGCCATACAGATCAACTCATAATACCCCCTTAGAGTACACCCCAGAATGGCGGCCAAGCGCTGGGGAACTGACTGGCTGCCCCGCGCGCCCCTCTTCCTTCCCCTGCTCTTTTCTCTCTCTCTCTTGCTTTTGTCATTTGTGTTTTTCTTGTGTGTGTGTGTATGTGTGTGTTTTTGACTCGAGTCGTAGAGTATTGCCCTGAATGGTGGGTCGTGTTGGACACGGGGGATAATTATAATAGATAGTGGGGTGCTTGGTGGCTATTTTCGGGGCTTGGTTGAGGTGGAAGTTGAATCGTTCAGAAGTCAAATAGTCAGGATGGTTCGTGGGACTACGCTACAGGGGGTAGTTTTTATTATTTTTATGTTCTACCACAGACGTGGCCAGATATTTACAATGCTAACCAGAATCTATATACATTTTCTTCTGTTCTCCATGGACAGGGTTATATAGATCTGTTAAATATATATTTCAGTGATTTATTGAACAATCAACCACAGAAGGTGATTGTAATGGTTTTAAAATTGTAATCTAATCTACTTACATTAAATACATTGATTTACGTCTGTCCTGTATAAACAGTGTTCGAGGTGTGATCTTTTCTACATAATGTGATTAATGTGTGTTTACACACACACACACACACACACACACACACACACACACACACACACACACACACACACACACACACACACACACACACACACACACACACACACACACACACACACACACACACACACGGCTTTTGTAGTCCCGATATACAAGAAAGGGGATAGACAGGAGGCACTGAACTACAGGCCAGTGTCCCTAACCTGCATACCATGCAAGCTGATGGAGAAGATTGTGCGAAGAAAGCTAGTGGAACACCTGGAGCGAAAGAACTTTGTAACACAGCATCAACATGGGTTCAGGGATGGCAGGTCCTGCCTCACAGGGCTAATTGAATTTTACGATCAGGCGACAAAAATCAGGCAAGAAAGAGAGGGGTGGACAGATTGGATATTTTTGGATTGCCAGAAAGCCTTTGACACAGTACCACATAAGAGACTAGTGAAAAAGCTGGAGATGCAGGCTGGAGTGAAAGGGAAGGTACTCCATTGGATAAGGTTAAGCAACAGAAGACAACGAGTCAGTGTGAGGGGTGAGGCCTCAGATTGGCGAGACGTCGCCAGTAGAGTCCCGCAGGGGTCAGTCCTTGGACCTATACTGTGTCTGGTATATGTAAATGATCTCCCAGAGGGTATAGATTCGTTCCTCTCATTGTTTGCTGATGATGCAAAAATTATGAGGAGGATTGAAACAAAGGATGATACTAGGAGGCTACAAGATGACCTAGATAGACTGAGTGAATGGTCCAACAAATGGCTGTTGAAGTTCAACCCGAGTAAATGCAAAGTAATAAAACTAGGCGGTGGAAACAGGAGGCCAGACACAGGATACTGAATGAGAGATGAAGTACTTAATGAAACGGACAGAGAGAAAGATTTAATTGTGTGTCAACAATTTTCCAAAACATTAAAAAATTAACATGAAACACAAGTGTCAACTGAAAACATGTCGATGACTCTCAGCTACCACAATAATATATAATAAAAAAAATAAAAGTTTTATCCCCAAAAATCGAGTTAAAAATAAAAACAAATTAATATACATATTTTGGTTTGGTTTTAAATGTTTTTTTCAAGTTTTTTGTTATCGAGCGATTTACGTGAACCTTATACACCTGCCTGCTCTTAGGCCTATCTGTAAGAGATAGGCCTACGTGCAATAGGTCTACATCAACCAATTTCCTCCAATTTTGGAGGAAATTGGTTGATGTCAACCTCAGCCACAGATGGCAGCACCTTAGACTTTATTTCTTTTCAATTAACATTTCATTTCAAGTTCATTTCTTATAGGAGCCGGTGGCTGAGCGGACAGAACACTGGACGCGTGATCCTGTGGTCTAGGGTTCGATCGCGGGCGCCGGCGAGAAACAACGAGCAGAGTTTCTTTCACCCTGATGCCCCTGTTACCTAGCAGTAAATAGGTACCTGGTAGTTAGTCAGCTGTCACGGGCTGCTTCCTGGGGGTGGAGGCCTGGTCCAGGATCGGACCGCGGGGACACTAAGCCCCGAAATCATCTCAGGATTCTTCTTGAGGTTATCTTGAGATGATTTCGGGGCTTTAGAAATGATAACATAAAAGTGACCCTACTCTGTCATATTATAATAAAGTTACATGAAACTTACACATTATATGTAGGGTTTATGTCTCTACAATGTGTCTTAGTTATTTTTTCCTATATTCATTTATTAATTTCATAAATAGTTATAAACATGTTATATTTGCATTAATTTTTAGGGAACTTTGACTATTTGTATTAGTAAAACTAAACATATTTTGGGTAATCTGGTTAGACGAATCCTTTATAATATGCTAATGTGATAGATGAGTGTCATAGAAATTATTTAATTTCAAACTTTTGGCTGTAGAGTATTTTTGAAAATGTGTAAAAAGTGCAAAGTAATGAAATTAGGCGAAGGGAGCAGGAGGCTGAACACAAGGTACCATCTGGAAGGTGAAATCCTGCAAGAGTCAAATAGAGAGAAAGATCTGGGGGTTGATATCACACCGAACCTGTCTCCAGAGGCCCACGTCAAAAGAATTTCATCAGCGGCATATGCAAGACTGGCCAACATAAGAATTGCCTTTAGAAACTTGTGTAAGAATAGTTCAGGACCCTGTATACCACTTATGTCAGACCAATCCTGGAATATGCAGCTCCAGCCTGGAGTCCATACCTAGTTAAACACAAGACAAAGTAAGAGAAAATCCAGCGGTATGCCACCAGACTCGTCCCGGAACTGAGAGGTATGACCTACGAGGAAAGGCTAAAGGAACTGAACCTCACGTCCTTGAAAAACAGAAGAGTAAGGGGAGACATGATAACCATCTACAAAATTCTCAGGGGAATTGACAGGGTGGACAAAGACAACTCTTCAGCACAGGTGGGACACGAACAAGGGGACACAGGTTGAAACTTAGTACCCAGATGAGCCTAGCGACACTAGAAAGATTTTTTCAGTGTCAGGGTAGTTAACAGATGGAATGCATTAGGCAGTGATGTGGTGGAGGCTGACTCCATACACAGTTTCAAGTGTAGATATGATAGAGCCCAATAGGCTCAGGAACCTGTACACCTGTTGATTGACGGTTGAGAGGCGAAACCAAAGAGCCAGAGCTCAACCCCCGCAAGCACAACTAGGTGAGCACAACTAGTCAAAAAAGTTTGGTTGACAGCCAAGGGAGGGAGCCGGTCGGCCGAGCGGACAGCACACTGGACTTGTGATCCTGTGGTCCTGGGTTCGATCCCAGGCGCCGGCGAGAAACAATGGGCAGAGTTTCATTCACCCTATGCCCCTGTTACCTAGCAGTAAATAGGTACCTGGGTGTTAGTCAGCTGTCACGGGCTGCTTCCTGGGGGTGGAGGCCTGGTCGAGGACCGGGCCGCGGGGACACTAAAAAGCCCCGAAATCATCTCAAGATAACCTCAAGATGACAGTGAGCAACTTTGAATATCCATAGTTTGGCTTCCTTAGTCTCTGTTTGTTGTCAGGTGGTGGGACATCACTGGTCCCTCCCAGCTGGTGTCAGGTGGTGGGACAACACTGGTCCCTCCCAGCTGGTGTCAGGTGGTGTGACAACACTGGTCCCTCCCAGCTGGTGTCAGGTGGTGGGACAACACTGGTCCCTCCCAGCTGGTGTCAGGTGGTGGGACACCACTGGTCCCTCCCAGCTGGTGTCAGGTGGTGGGACAACATGTCTGGTCCCTCCCAGCTGGTGTCAGGTGGTGTGACAACACTGGTCCCTCCCAGCTGGTGTCAGGTGGTGTGACAACACTGGTCCCTCCCAGCTGGTGTCAGGTGGTGGGACAACACTGGTCCCTCCCAGCTGGTGTCAGGTGGTGGGACACCACTGGTCCCTCCCAGCTGGTGTCAGGTGGTGTGACAACACTGATCCCTCCCAGCTGGTGTCAGGTGGTGTGACAACACTGGTCCCTCCCAGCTGGTGTCAGGTGGTGGGACAACACTGGTCCCTCCCAGCTGGTGTCAGGTGGTTGGGACAACACTGGTCCCTCCCAGCTGGTGTCAGGTGGTGTGACAACACTGATCCCTCCCAGCTGGTGTCAGGTGGTGTGACAACACTGGTCCCTCCCAGCTGGTGTCAGGTGGTGGGACAACGTGTCTGGTCCCTCCCAGCTGGTGTCAGGTGGTGGGACAACACTGGTCCCTCCCAGCTGGTGTCAGGTGGTGGGACAACACTGGTCCCTCCCAGCTGGTGTCAGGTGGTGGGACAACATGTCTGGTCCCTCCCAACTGGTGTCAGGCGGTGTGACAACACTGGTCCCTCCCAGCTGGTGTCAGGTGGTGTGACAACACTGGTCCCTCCCAGCTGGTGTCAGGTGGTGGGACAACACTGGTCCCTCCCAGCTGGTGTCAGGTGGGGGGACAACACTGATCCCTCCCAGCTGGTGTCAGGTGGTGTGACAACACTGATCCCTCCCAGCTGGTGTCAGGTGGTGTGACAACACTGGTCCCTCCCAGCTGGTGTCAGGTGGTGGGACAACACTGGTCCCTCCCAGCTGGTGTCAGGTGGTGGGACACCACTGGTCCCTCCCAGCTGGTGTCAGGTGGTGGGACAACATGTCTGGTCCCTCCCAGCTGGTGTCAGGTGGTGTGACAACACTGGTCCCTCCCAGCTGGTGTCAGGTGGTGTGACAACACGGGTCCCTCCCAGCTGGTGTCAGGTGGTGGGACAACACTGGTCCCTCCCAGCTGGTGTCAGGTGGTGGGACACCACTGGTCCCTCCCAGCTGGTGTCAGGTGGTGTGACAACACTGATCCCTCCCAGCTGGTGTCAGGTGGTGTGACAACACTGGTCCCTCCCAGCTGGTGTCAGGTGGTGGGACAACACTGGTCCCTCCCAGCTGGTGTCAGGTGGTTGGGACAACACTGGTCCCTCCCAGCTGGTGTCAGGTGGTGTGACAACACTGATCCCTCCCAGCTGGTGTCAGGTGGTGTGACAACACTGGTCCCTCCCAGCTGGTGTCAGGTGGTGGGACAACGTGTCTGGTCCCTCCCAGCTGGTGTCAGGTGGTGGGACAACACTGGTCCCTCCCAGCTGGTGTCAGGTGGTGGGACAACACTGGTCCCTCCCAGCTGGTGTCAGGTGGTGGGACAACATGTCTGGTCCCTCCCAGCTGGTGTCAGGCGGTGTGACAACACTGGTCCCTCCCAGCTGGTGTCAGGTGGTGTGACAACACTGGTCCCTCCCAGCTGGTGTCAGGTGGTGGGACAACACTGGTCCCTCCCAGCTGGTGTCAGGTGGGGGGACAACACTGATCCCTCCCAGCTGGTGTCAGGTGGTGTGACAACACTGATCCCTCCCAGCTGGTGTCAGGTGGTGTGACAACACTGGTCCCTCCCAGCTGGTGTCAGGTGGTGGGACAACATGTCTGGTCCCTCCCAGCTGGTGTCAGGTGGTGTGACAACACTGGTCCCTCCCAGCTGGTGTCAGGTGGTGTGACAACACTGATCCCTCCCAGCTGGTGTCAGGTGGTGGGACAACATGTCTGGTCCCTCCCAGCTGGTGTCAGGTGGTGGGACAACACTGTTCCCTTCCAGCTGGTGTCAGGTGGTGGGACAACATGTCTGGTCCCTCCCAGCTGGTGTCAGGTGGTGGGACAACACTGGTCCCTCCCAGCTGGTGTCAGGTGGTGGGACAACACTGGTCCCTCCCAGCTGGTGTCAGGTGGTGGGACAACACTGGTCCCTCCCAGCTGGTGTCAGGTGGTGGGACAACACTGGTCCCTCCCAGCTGGTGTCAGGTGGTGGGACAACACTGGTCCCTCCCAGCTGGTGTCAGGTGGTGTGACAACACTGGTCCCTCCCAGCTGGTGTCAGGTGGTGGGACAACATGTCTGGTCCCTCCCAGCTGGTGTCAGGTGGTGGGACAACACTGGTTCCTCCCAGCTGGTGTCAGGTGGTGGGACAACATGTCTGGTCCCTCCCAGCTGGTGTCAGGTGGTGGGACAACACTGGTCCCTCCCAGCTGGTGTCAGGTGGTGGGACAACACTGGTCCCTCCCAGCTGGTGTCAGGTGGTGGGACAACACTGGTCCCTCCCAGCTGGTGTCAGGTGGTGGGACAACACTGGTCCCTCCCAGCTGGTGTCAGGTGGTGGGACAACACTGGTCCCTCCCAGCTGGTGTCAGGTGGTGTGACAACACTGGTCCCTCCCAGCTGGTGTCAGGTGGTGGGACAACATGTCTGGTCCCTCCCAGCTGGTGTCAGGTGGTGGGACAACACTGGTTCCTCCCAGCTGGTGTCAGGTGGTGTGACAACACTGGTCCCTCCCAGCTGGTGTCAGGTGGTGTGACAACACTGGTCCCTCCCAGCTGGTGTCAGGTGGTGGGACAACGCTGGTCCCTCCCAGCTGGTGTCAGGTGGGGGGACAACACTGATCCCTCCCAGCTGGTGTCAGGTGGTGTGACAACACTGATCCCTCCCAGCTGGTGTCAGGTGGTGTGACAACACTGGTCCCTCCCAGCTGGTGTCAGGTGGTGGGACAACATGTCTGGTCCCTCCCAGCTGGTGTCAGGTGGTGGGACAACATGTCTGGTCCCTCCCAGCTGGTGTCAGGTGGTGGGACAACATGTCTGGTCCCTCCCAGCTGGTGTCAGGTGGTGGGACAACATGTCTGGTCCCTCCCAGCTGGTGTCAGGTGGTGGGACAACATGTCTGGTCCCTCCCAGCTGGTGTCAGGTGGTGGGACAACATGTCTGGTCCCTCCCAGCTGGTGTCAGGTGGTGGGACAACATGTCTGGTCCCTCCCAGCTGGTGTCAGGTGGTGGGACAACATGTCTGGTCCCTCCCAGCTGGTGTCAGGTGGTGGGACAACATGTCTGGTCCCTCCCAGCTGGTGTCAGGTGGTGGGGACAACATGTCTGGTCCCTCCCAGCTGGTGTCAGGTGGTGGGACAACATGTCTGGTCCCCTCCCAGATGGTGTCAGGTGGTGGGACAACATGTCTGGTCCCTCCCAGCTGGTGTCAGGTGGTGGGGACAACATGTCTGGTCCATCCCAGCTGGTGTCAGGTGGTGGGACAACATGTCTGGTCCCTCCCAGCTGGTGTCAGGTGGTGGGACAACATCTGGTTCCCTCCCAGCTGGTGTCAGGTGGTGGGACAACATGTCTGGTCCCTCCCAAGCTGGTGTCAGGTGGTGGGACAACATCTGGTCCCTCCCAGCTGGTGTCAGGTGGTGGGACAACATCCTGGTCCCTCCCAGCTGGTGTCAGGTGGTGGGACAACACTGGTCCCTCCCAGCTGGTGTCAGGTGGTGGGACAACACTGGTCCCTCCCAGCTGGTGTCAGGTGGTGGGACAACACTGGTCCCTCCCAGCTGGTGTCAGGTGGTGTGACAAACATCTGGTCCCTCCCAGCTGGTGTCAGGTGGTGGGACAAATGTCTGGTCCCTCCCAGCTGGTGTCAGGTGGTGGGACAACACTGGTTCCCTCCCAGCTGGTGTCAGGTGGTGGGACAACATTCTGGTCCCTCCCAGCTGGTGTCAGGTGGTGTGACAACACTGGTCCCTCCCAGCTGGTGTCAGGTGGTGGGACAACACTGGTCCCTCCCAGCTGGTGTCAGGTGGGAGGACAACACTGATCCCTCCCAGCTGGTGTCAGGTGGTGTGACAACACTGATCCCTCCCAGCTGGTGTCAGGTGGTGTGACAACACTGGTCCCTCCCAGCTGGTGTCAGGTGGTGGGACAACATGTCTGGTCCCTCCCAGCTGGTGTCAGGTGGTGTGACAACACTGGTCCCTCCCAGCTGGTGTCAGGTGGTGTGACAACACTGATCCCTCCCAGCTGGTGTCAGGTGGTGGGACAACATGTCTGGTCCCTCCCAGCTGGTGTCAGGTGGTGGGACAACATGTCTGGTCCCTCCCAGCTGGTGTCAGGTGGTGGGACAACATGTCTGGTACCTCCCAGCTGGTGTCAGGTGGTGGGACAACATGTCTGGTCCCTCCCAGCTGGTGTCAGGTGGTGGGACAACATGTCTGGTCCCTCCCAGCTGGTGTCAGGTGGTGGGACAACATGTCTGGTCCCTCCCAGCTGGTGTCAGGTGGTGGGACAACATGTCTGGTCCCTCCCAGCTGGTGTCAGGTGGTGGGACAACATGTCTGGTCCCTCCCAGCTGGTGTCAGGTGGTGGGACAACACTGGTCCCTCCCAGCTGGTGTCAGGTGGTGGGACAACATGTCTGGTTCCTCCCAGCTGGTGTCAGGTGGTGGGACAACACTGGTCCCTCCCAGCTGGTGTCAGGTGGTGGGACAACACTGGTCCCTCCCAGCTGGTGTCAGGTGGTGGGACAACACTGGTCCCTCCCAGCTGGTGTCAGGTGGTGGGACAACATGTCTGGTCCCTCCCAGCTGGTGTCAGGTGGTGGGACAACATGTCTGGTCCCTCCCAGCTGGTGTCAGGTGGTGGGACAACATGTCTGGTCCCTCCCAGCTGGTGTCAGGTTGTGGGACAACATGTCTGGTCCCTCCCAGCTGGTGTCAGGTGGTGGGACAACATGTCTGGTCCCTCCCAGCTGGTGTCAGGTGGTGGGACAACATGTCTGGTCCCTCCCAGCTGGTGTCAGGTGGTGGGACAACATGTCTGGTCCCTCCCAGCTGGTGTCAGGTGGTGGGACAACATGTCTGGTCCCTCCCAGCTGGTGTCAGGTGGTGGGACAACATGTCTGGTCCCTCCCAGCTGGTGTCAGGTGGTGGGACAACATGTCTGGTCCCTCCCAGCTGGTGTCAGGTGGTGGGACAACATGTCTGGTCCCTCCCAGCTGGTGTCAGGTGGTGGGACAACATGTCTGGTCCCTCCCAGCTGGTGTCAGGTGGTGGGACAACATGTCTGGTCCCTCCCAGCTGGTGTCAGGTGGTGGGACAACATGTCTGGTCCCTCCCAGCTGGTGTCAGGTGGTGGGACAACATGTCTGGTCCCTCCCAGCTGGTGTCAGGTGGTGGGACAACATGTCTGGTCCCTCCCAGCTGGTGTCAGGTGGTGGGACAACATGTCTGGTCCCTCCCAGCTGGTGTCAGGTGGTGGGACAACATGTCTGGTCCCTCCCAGCTGGTGTCAGGTGGTGGGACAACATGTCTGGTCCCTCCCAGCTGGTGTCAGGTGGTGGGACAACATGTCTGGTCCCTCCCAGCTGGTGTCAGGTGGTGGGACAACATGTCTGGTCCCTCCCAGCTGGTGTCAGGTGGTGGGACAACATGTCTGGTCCCTCCCAGCTGGTGTCAGGTGGTGGGACAACATGTCTGGTCCCTCCCAGCTGGTGTCAGGTGGTGGGACAACATGTCTGGTCCCTCCCAGCTTGTCAGGTGGTGGGACAACATGTCTGGTCCCTCCCAGCTGGTGTCAGGTGGTGGGACAACATGTCTGGTCCCTCCCAGCTGGTGTCAGGTGGTGGGACAACATGTCTGGTCCCTCCCAGCTGGTGTCAGGTGGTGGGACAACATGTCTGGTCCCTCCCAGCTGGTGTCAGGTGGTGGGACAACATGTCTGGTCCCTCCCAGCTGGTGTCAGGTGGTGGGACAACATGTCTGGTCCCTCCCAGCTGGTGTCAGGTGGTGGGACAACATGTCTGGTCCCTCCCAGCTGGTGTCAGGTGGTGGGACAACATGTCTGGTCCCTCCCAGCTGGTGTCAGGTGGTGGGACAACACTGGTCCCTCCCAGCTGGTGTCAGGTGGTGGGACAACATGTCTGGTTCCTCCCAGCTGGTGTCAGGTGTGGGACAACACTGGTCCCTCCCAGCTGGTGTCAGGTGGTGGGACAACATGTCTGGTCCCTCCCAGCTGGTGTCAGGGTGGTGGGACAACATCTGGTCCCTCCCAGCTGGTGTCAGGTGGTGGGACAACATGTCTGGTCCCTCCCAGCTGGTGTCAGGTGGTGGGACAACATGTCTGGTCCCTCCCAGCTGGTGTCAGGTGGTGGGACAACATGCTCTGGTCCATCCCAGCTGGTGTCAGGTGGTGGGACAACATCTGGTCCCTCCCAGCTGGTGTCAGGTGGTGGGACAACATGTCTGGTCCCTCCCAGCTGGTGTCAGGTGGTGGGACAACATGTCTGGTCCCTCCCAGCTGGTGTCAGGTGGTGGGGACAACATGTCTGGTCCCTCCCAGCTGGTGTCAGGTGGTGGGGACAACATGTCTGGTCCCTCCCAGCTGGTGTCAGGTGGTGGGACAACATGTCTGGTCCCTCCAGCTGGTGTCAGGTGGTGGGACAACATGTCTGGTCCCTCCCAGCTGGTGTCAGGTGGTGGGACAACATCTGGTCCCTCCCAGCTGGTGTCAGGTGGTGGGACAACACTGGTCCCTCCCAGCTGGTGTCAGGTGGTGGGACAACATGTCTGGTCCCTCCCAGCTGGTGTCAGGTGGTGGGACAACATGTCTGGTCCCTCCCAGCTGGTGTCAGGTGGTGGGACAACATGTCTGGTCCCTCCCAGCTGGTGTCAGGTGGTGGGACAACATGTCTGGTCCCTCCCAGCTGGTGTCAGGTGGTGGGACAACATGTCTGGTCCCTCCCAGCTGGTGTCAGGTGGTGGGACAACATGTCTGGTCCCTCCCAGCTGGTGTCAGGTGGTGGGACAACATGTCTGGTCCCTCCCAGCTGGTGTCAGGTGGTGGGACAACATGTCTGGTCCCTCCCAGCTGGTGTCAGGTGGTGGGACAACATGTCTGGTCCCTCCCAGCTGGTGTCAGGTGGTGGGACAACATGTCTGGTCCCTCCCAGCTGGTGTCAGGTGGTGGGACAACATGTCTGGTCCCTCCCAGCTGGTGTCAGGTGGTGGGACAACATGTCTGGTCCCTCCCAGCTGGTGTCAGGTGGTGGGACAACATGTCTGGTCCCTCCCAGCTGGTGTCAGGTGTGGGACAACACTGGTCTCCTCCAGCTGGTGTCAGGTGGTGGGACAACACTGTCCCTCCCAGCTGGTGTCAGGTGGTGGGACAACATGTCTGGTCCCTACCAGCTGGTGTCAGGTGGTGGGACAACATGTCTGGTCCCTCCCAGCTGGTGTCAGGTGGTGGGACACACTGGTCCTTCCCAGCTGGTGTCAGGTGGTGGACAACATGTCTGGTCCCTCCCAGCTGGTGTCAGGTGGTGGGACAACACTGGTCCCTCCCAGCTGGTGTCAGGTGGTGGGACAACATTCTGGTCCCTCCCAGCTGGTGTCAGGTGGTGGGACAACATCTGGTCCCTCCCAGCTGGTGTCAGGTGGTGGGACAACAGTCTGGTTCCCTCCCAGCTGGTGTCAGGTGGTGGGACAACACTGGTCCCTCCCAGCTGGTGTCAGGTGGTGGGACAACACTGGTCCCTCCCAGCTGGTGTCAGGTGGTGGGACAACACTGGGTCCCTCCCAGCTGGTGTCAGGTGGTGGGACAACATGTCTGGTCCCCTCCCAGCTGGTGTCAGGTGGTGGGACAACATGTCTGGTCCCTCCCAGCTGGTGTCAGGTGGTGGGACAACACTGGTCCCTCCCAGCTGGTGTCAGGTGGTGGGACAACATGTCTGGTCCCTCCCAGCTGGTGTCAGGTGGTGGGACAACACTGGTCCCTCCCAGCTGGTGTCAGGTGGTGGGACAACACTGGTCCCTCCCAGCTGGTGTCAGGTGGTGGACAACACTGGTCCCTCCCAGCTGGTGTCAGGTGGTGGGACAACATCTGGTCCCTCCCAGCTGGTGTCAGGTGGTGGGACAACATGTCTGGTCCCTCCCAGCTGGTGTCAGGTGGTGGGACAACATGTCTGGTCCCTCCCAGCTGGTGTCAGGTGGTGGGACAACATGTCTGGTCCCTCCCAGCTGGTGTCAGGTGGTGGGACAACATGTCTGGTCCCTCCCAGCTGGTGTCAGGTGGTGGGACAACATGTCTGGTCCCTCCCAGCTGGTGTCAGGTGGTGGGACAACATGTCTGGTCCCTCCCAGCTGGTGTCAGGTGGTGGGACAACATGTCTGGTCCCTCCCAGCTGGTGTCAGGTGGTGGGACAACATGTCTGGTCCCTCCCAGCTGGTGTCAGGTGGTGGGACAACATGTCTGGTCCCTCCCAGCTGGTGTCAGGTGGTGGGACAACATGTCTGGTCCCTCCCAGCTGGTGTCAGGTGGTGGGACAACATGTCTGGTCCCTCCCAGCTGGTGTCAGGTGGTGGGACAACATGTCTGGTCCCTCCCAGCTGGTGTCAGGTGGTGGGACAACATGTCTGGTCCCTCCCAGCTGGTGTCAGGTGGTGGGACAACATGTCTGGTCCCTCCCAGCTGGTGTCAGGTGGTGGGACAACATGTCTGGTCCCTCCCAGCTGGTGTCAGGTGGTGGGACAACATGTCTGGTCCCTCCCAGCTGGTGTCAGGTGGTGGGACAACATGTCTGGTCCCTCCCAGCTGGTGTCAGGTGGTGGGACAACATGTCTGGTCCCTCCCAGCTGGTGTCAGGTGGTGGGACAACATGTCTGGTCCCTCCCAGCTGGTGTCAGGTGGTGGGACAACATGTCTGGTCCCTCCCAGCTGGTGTCAGGTGGTGGGACAACATGTCTGGTCCCTCCCAGCTGGTGTCAGGTGGTGGGACAACATGTCTGGTCCCTCCCAGCTGGTGTCAGGTGGTGGGACAACATGTCTGGTCCCTCCCAGCTGGTGTCAGGTGGTGGGACAACATGTCTGGTCCCTCCCAGCTGGTGTCAGGTGGTGGGACAACATGTCTGGTCCCTCCCAGCTGGTGTCAGGTGGTGGGACAACATGTCTGGTCCCTCCCAGCTGGTGTCAGGTGGTGGGACAACATGTCTGGTCCCTCCCAGCTGGTGTCAGGTGGTGGGACAACATGTCTGGTCCCTCCCAGCTGGTGTCAGGTGGTGGGACAACATGTCTGGTCCCTCCCAGCTGGTGTCAGGTGGTGGGACAACATGTCTGGTCCCTCCCAGCTGGTGTCAGGTGGTGGGACAACATGTCTGGTCCCTCCCAGCTGGTGTCAGGTGGTGGGACAACATGTCTGGTCCCTCCCAGCTGGTGTCAGGTGGTGGGACAACATGTCTGGTCCCTCCCAGCTGGTGTCAGGTGGTGGGACAACATGTCTGGTCCCTCCCAGCTGGTGTCAGGTGGTGGGACAACATGTCTGGTCCCTCCCAGCTGGTGTCAGGTGGTGGGACAACATGTCTGGTCCCTCCCAGCTGGTGTCAGGTGGTGGGACAACATGTCTGGTCCCTCCCAGCTGGTGTCAGGTGGTGGGACAACATGTCTGGTCCCTCCCAGCTGGTGTCAGGTGGTGGGACAACATGTCTGGTCCCTCCCAGCTGGTGTCAGGTGGTGGGACAACATGTCTGGTCCCTCCCAGCTGGTGTCAGGTGGTGGGACAACATGTCTGGTCCCTCCCAGCTGGTGTCAGGTGGTGGGACAACATGTCTGGTCCCTCCCAGCTGGTGTCAGGTGGTGGGACAACATGTCTGGTCCCTC
>NC_091188.1:37219712-37352212 GCF_040958095.1 Procambarus clarkii | reverse complement strand
ACAGAGAACATATACGGCACGCATAGACGAGATAAAACACCTAAATTATTGGGATCGTCTCAAAGCTCTCCAAATGTACTTTCTAGAAAGGAGAAGAGAGAGATACCAAATAATATACACGTGGAAAATACTGGAGGGCCAAGTACCAAATCTACATAGTAAAATAACAACGTACTGGAGTGAATGATATGGAAGAAAATGCAGGATTGAACCAGTGTAGAGCAGAGGTGCCATAGGCACAATCAGAGAACACTGTATAAACATCAGAGGTCCACGGTTTTTCAACATCCTCCCAGCGAGCATAAGAAATATTGCCGGAACAACCGTGGACATCTTCAAGAGGAAACTAGATTGTTTCCTCCAAGGAGTGCCGGACCAACCGGGCTGTGGTGGTTATGTAGGCCTGCGGGCCGCTCCAAGCAATAGCCTGGTGGACCAAATTCTCACAAGTCAAGCCTGGCCTCGGGCCGGGCTTGGGGAGTAGAAGAACTGCCAGAACCCCATCAAGCAGGTATATGTGGGCCTGCGGGCCGCTCCAAGCAACAACCTGGTGGACCAAGCTCTCACAAGTCAAGCCTGGCCTCGGGCCGGGCTTGGGCAGTAGAAGAACTCCCAGAACCCCATCAAGCAGGTATATGTGGGCCTGCGGGCCGCTCCAAGCAACAGCCTGGTGGACCAAATTCTCACAAGTCAAGCCTGGCCTCGGGCCGGGCTTGGGCAGTAGAAGAACTCCCAGAACCCCATCAAGCAGGTATATGTGGGCCTGTGGGCCGCTCCAAGCAACAGCCTGGTGGACCAAACTCTCACAAGTCAAGCCTGGCCTCGGGCCGGGCTTGGGCAGTAGAAGAACTCCCAGAACCCCATCAAGCAGGTATATGTGGGCCTGTGGGCCGCTCCAAGCAACAGCCTGGTGGACCAAACTCTCACATGTCAAGCCTGGCCTCGGGCCGGGCTTGGGCAGTAGAAGAACTCCCAGAACCCCATCAAGCAGGTATATGTGGGCCTGCGGGCCGCTCCAAGCAACAGCCTGGTGGACCAAACTCTCACAAGTCAAGCCTGGCCTCGGGCCGGGCTTGGGCAGTAGATGAACTCCCAGAACCCCATCAAGCAGGTATATGTGGGCCTGCGGGCCGCTCCAAGCAACAGCCTGGTGGACCAAACTCTCACAAGTCAAGCCTGGCCTCGGGCCGGGCTTGGGCAGTAGAAGAACTCCCAGAACCCCATCAAGCAGGTATATGTGGGCCTGCGGGCCGCTCCAAGCAACAGCCTGGTGGACCAAACTCTCACAAGTCAAGCCTGGCCTCGGGCCGGGCTTGGGCAGTAGAAGAACTCCCAGAACCCCATCAAGCAGGTATATGTGGGCCTGCGGGCCGCTCCAAGCAACAGCCTGGTGGACCAAACTCTCACAAGTCAAGCCTGGCCTCGGGCCGGGCTTGGGGAGTAGAAGAACTCCCAGAACCCCATCAAGCAGGTATATGTGGGCCTGCAGGCCGCTCCAAGCAACAGCCTGGTGGACCAAACTCTCACAAGTCAAGCCTGGCCTCGGGCCGGGCTTGGGCAGTAGAAGAACTCTCAGAACCCCATCAAGCAGGTATATGTGGGCCTGCGGGCCGCTCCAAGCAACAGCCTGGTAGACCAAACTCTCACAAGTCAAGCCTGGCCTCGGGCCGGGCTTGGGCAGTAGAAGAACTCCCAGAACCCCATCAAGCAGGTATATGTGGGCCTGCGGGCCGCTCCAAGCAACAGCCTGGTGGACCAAACTCTCACAAGTCAAGCCTGGCCTCGGGCCGGGCTTGGGCAGTAGAAGAACTCCCAGAACCCCATCAAGCAGGTATATGTGGGCCTGCGGGCCGCTCCAAGCAACAGCCTGGTGGACCAAACTCTTACAAGTCAAGCCTGGCCTCGGGCCGGGCTTGGACAGTAGAAGAACTCCCAGAACCCCATCAAGCAGGTATATGTGGGCCTGCGGGCCGCTCCAAGCAACAGCCTGGTGGACCAAACTCTCACAAGTCAAGCCTGGCCTCGGGCCGGGCTTGGACAGTAGAAGAACTCCCAGAACCCCATCAAGCAGGTATATGTGGGCCTGCGGGCCGCTCCAAGCAACAGCCTGGTGGACCAAACTCTCACAAGTCAAGCCTGGCCTCGGGCCGGGCTTGGGCAGTAGAAGAACTCCCAGAACCCCATCATGGTTATATAATATATAAATCCAGGCGGATCTCTGAGCCAGAGGAAGACAGACTGCGTTTGTGGCTGATATCTACAGACACCTGGATAAGAAGATTTACAAAGAGATAAGATGCCAGTGGGTGACGTGGAGGGTGTGGGGGGTGTGGGGGTGGGGAATTGTCAGGAGGAGGGGAAGGAGAGAGGGGGAAGGAGTGTTGGAGATGGGTTGGGGGGGAGGAATGTGTGGTGAGGGAGGAAGGGAGGGGTGTGAGGTAGGCCCCACCAGAGAAGGTCGGCTATACAAAGACTCCCTCACAATTGCTCCAGTGAGCGGGAGGTGAGCCCCCAATTTGTTCAACAATTAGCCTGTTAGTGAGCCCGCGGTCCTTTGTGGCTTGTCAGAGGCGGTAATTGTGCGATTTCATTGAATTGCGATTCGAAATCACACGTGGAGTTGTTTGGTGAGGTGAGTGAGCCTGGAGAGGCCCTCCACCATCCCACCCAAGGCGACCCTCACCACTGTCACCCGAGGGATAACTCTAATGATTCTTTATTATCATAATATCAATTTTGAACATTAAAACTATAATAAAAATACATTTTCAATGCAACAGATGCCTATTAACTAAACCCTGCTGTTAATGACAGCTAAACCCTGTGTTCCTTCAACACCCTACAACAGCCACAACACTCACTCTAGAGCACTGGTACTCACTCTAGAGCACTGGTACTCATCCTAGAGCACTGGTACTCACTCTAGAGCACTGGTACTCACTCTAGAGCACTGGTACTCACTCTACAGCACTAGTGCTCACCCTAGAGCACTGGTACTCACCCTAGAGCACTGGTACTCACCCTAGAGCACTGGTACTCACCCTAGAGCACTGGTGCTCACCCTAGAGCACTGGTACTCACCCTAGAGCACTAGTGCTCACCCTAGAGCACTGGTACTCATCCTAGAGCACTGGTACTCACTCTAGAGCACTGGTACTCACCCTAGAGCACTGGTACTCACCCTAGAGCACTGGTACTCACCCTAGAGCACTGGTACTCACTCTAGAGCACTGGTACTCACCCTAGAGCACTAGTGCTCACCCTAGAGCACTGGTACTCACCCTAGAGCACTGGTACTCACCCTAGAGCACTAGTGCTCACCCTAGAGCACTGATACTCACCCTGGAGCACTCGTACTCACCTAGAGCACTGATACTCACCCTAGAGCACTGGTACTCCTTTTAGAGCACTGGTACTCACCCTAGAGCACTGGTACTCACCCTAGAGCACTGGTACTCACCCTAGAGCACTGGTACTCACCCTAGAGCACTGGTACTCACCCTAGAGCACTGGTACTCACTATAGAGTACTGGTACTCACTCTAGAGCACTGGTACTCACTCTAGAGCACTGGTACTCACCCTAGAGCACTGGTACTCACTATAGAGCACTGGTACTCACTCTAGAGCACTGGTACTCACCCTAGAGCACTGGTACTCACTATAGAGCACTGGTACTCACTCTAGAGCACTGGTACTCACCCTAGAGCACTGGTACTCACTCTAGAGCACTGGTACTCATCCTAGAGCACTGGTACTCACTCTAGAGCACTGGTACTCACCCTAGAGCACTGGTACTCACCCTAGAGCACTAGTGCTCACCCTAGAGCACTGGTACTCACCCTAGAGCACTGATACTCACCCTAGAGCACTAGTGCTCACCCTAGAGCACTGGTGCTCACCCTAGAGCACTGGTACTCACCCTAGAGCACCGATACTCACCCTAGAGCACTGGTACTCACCCTAGAGCACTGGTACTCACCCTAGAGCACTGGTACTCGCCCTAGAGCACTAGTGCTCACCCTAGAGCACTAGTGCTCACCCTAGAGCACTGGTGCTCACCCTAGAGCATTGGTACATATAGGGAGGGGAGAGAGAGAGAGAGAGAGAGAGAGAGAGAGAGAGAGAGAGAGAGAGAGAGAGAGAGAGAGAGAGAGAGAGAGAGAGAGAGAGAGAGAGAGAGAGAGAGAGAGAGAGAGAGAGAGAGAGAGTAAATTAAAGGCCCGATTTGCCTAATAAGCCAAGTTTTCCTGAATTAATATATTTTCTCTATTTTTTTCTTATGAAATGATAAAGCTACCCATTTCATTATGTATGAGGTCAATTTTTTGTATTTCATTATGTATGAGGTCAATTATATATATATATATATATATATATATATATATATATATATATATATATATATATATATATATATATATATATATATTTATATATATATATCACAAGGAACCATATATTTTTTATATTTTTTTCGGTTAATATAGTTACTGGTGATAAAACATGGATTCGGTAGTGGGGTCGTGAGAGGCAAGGCGGGATTCGAACACCGGCACCACCACCCCAGGCAGCACAGACAACCCTTATACCACCCAAGCTGGTGCATAGTCAACCATCTGGTGCTGCGATTATAACCCCCTCCCCCCCCCTCTCCCTCCTCATTTCCGGGGGATTAGATAGGTGTTCTGATGATTGATCAGTTGCCACTCAGGTCTGCCCTGACAGGTGCGTGTTAGGCAGCCTAGCCCTTAAGGGCGAGCAAAGAATAGGACCTGGAACACTATACTTCCCTATTCAAGGACACGGCCTCAGGAGCCCCTCAAGGACGTCAGTTAAAGACCAATCGCGTTGCGCCAAGGTCTGACGGCTGAGTGGACAGCGCTCGGGATTCGTTGTCTTGAGGTTCCGGGTTCGATCCACGGTGGAGGCGGAAACAAATGAGGTTTCAATCACCCTGATGTCCCCTGTTCACCTAGCAGTAAATAGGTACCTGGGAGTTAGACAGCTGCTGCGGGCTGCTTCCTGGGGGATGTGTAACAAAAAGGAGGCCTGGTCGAGGACCGGGCCGCGGGGACGCTAAGCCCCGAAATCATCTCAAGATAACCTCTCAAGAAGATAGCATATTGTCTCCCGGTGTCTCAGGCTGGTCCCAGTGCCTGGCTCTGTTTCTCTCCGCCTTATACAGTCTTCCTTCACAGCTACAGAAAATATGTTGCAGGCCCTGATTGTGTTCCACAGGCCCTGATTGTGTTCCAAAGGCCCTGATTGTGTTCCACAGGCCCTAATTGTGTTCCACAGGCCCTGATTGTGTTCCACAGGCCCTGATTGTGTTCCAAAGGACCTGATTGTGTTCCACAGGACCTGATTGTGTTCCAAAGGCCCTGATTGTGTTCCACAGGACCTGATTGTGTTCCACAGGACCTGATTGTGTTCCACAGACCCTGATTGTGTTCCACAGGACCTGATTGTGTTCCACGGGACCTGATTGTGTTCCACAGGACCTGATTGTGTTCCACAGACCCTGATTGTGTTCCACAGGACCTGATTGTGTTCCACAGGACCTGATTGTGTTCCACAGGACCTGATTGTGTTCCACAGACCATGACTGTGCTTCTCGGGTAGAAAAAGTGTGTTTTAATATTAATTGCAAAATGTTAGGTTAGGTCCTAATTCTGCTTCACAAGTTCTGAATATGTTTTAATATATACTGATTTGGGAGGCTGTAATTCTGTGTTTCAGGATCTATGCTTTAGATGCTGAAATTTAGCATCTAGCATCTTTAGATTCTAGTGTTTTAGCAGCTATGTTTCCCAGAAAACATATATATATATATATATATATATATATATATATATATATATATATATATATATATATATATATATATATATATATATATATATATATATATATATATATATATATATATATATATATATATATATATATATATATTGGTGTATATTGGCAGCAGGTTTTCTTTCAAACATGTTTCATTGAATATGACCGCATATTCTGTATTTATTATTTTCTGGTTTAGGGCTTCTATCCCTCTAACTATTTTCTTAGCATCAGGGCTTAATTGAAATAGGAGTTCTAAACTCCTATTTCAATTAAGCCCTGATGCTAAGAAAATAGTTAGAGGGATAGAAGCCCTAAACCAGAAAATAATAAATACAGAATATGCGGTCATATTCAATGAAACATATATATATATATATATATATATATATATATATATATATATATATATATATATATATATATATATATATATATAGGTATGTCAGTAAGAACATAGTCGTTGCTTGTGGAACTAAACCAAACGTTCTTATTTGAAGTCTAATCTGACGCCATTAATATAGTCATTAGTAATTACAAACAGGTTCTTAGGCAGGTGTGAGGCGTGGGTGGTGACCGGCCGTCTCCTGGGTGGTCAGACCGCACTCTCCCTCCCATCCCTCACTCTCCCTCCCCTCCCTCACTCTCACACTTGGGGCTATCGTCGCTTCAGCTCTATTTAACCCCCTAATGCACTACACCCTAGCACCACACCACATCACCCTCCCGCCACACCCCTACACCCCTCCCACCACACCCCTACACCCTCCCACCACACCCCTACACCCTCCTACCACACCCCTACACCCCTCCCACCACACCCCTACACCCTCCCGCCACACCCCTACACCCCTCCCACCACACCCCTACACCCTCCCACCACACCCCTACACCCTCCCACCACACCCCTACACCATCCCACCACACCCCTACACCCTCCCACCACACCCCTACACCCTCCTACCACACCCCTACACCCCTCCCACCACACCCCTACACCCTCCCACCACACCCCTACACCCTCCCACCACACCCCTACACCCTCCCACCACACCCCTACACCCTCCCACCACACCCCTACACCCCTCCCGCCACACCCCTACACCCTCCCACCACACCCCTACACCCCTCCCGCCACACCCCTACACCCTCCCACCACACCCCTACACCCCTCCCACCACACCCCTACACCCCTCCCACCACACCCCTACACCCCTCCCACCACACCCCTACACCCTACCACCACACCCCTACACCCTCCCGCCACACCCCTACACCCCTCCCACCACACCCCTACACCCTCCCACCACACCCCTACACCCTCCCACCACACCCCTACACCCTCCCACCACACCCCTACACCCCTCCCACCACACCCCTACACCCCTCCCACCACACCCCTACACCCTCCCACCACACCCCTACACCCTCCCACCACACCCCTACACCCTCCCACCACACCCCTACACCCTCCCACCACACCCCTACACCCCTCCCACCACACCCCTACACCCCTCCCGCCACACCCCTACACCCCTCGCACCACACCCCTACACCCCTCCCGCCACACCCCTACACCCCTCCCACCACACCCCTACACCCTCCCGCCACACCCCTACACCCCTCTTGCCACACCCCTATACCCCTCCCACCACACCTCTACACCCTCCCGCCACACCCCTACACCCTCCCGCCACACCCCTACACCCTCCCACCACACCCCTACACCCTCCCACCACACCCCTACACCCTCCCACCACACCCCTACACCCCTCCCACCACACCCCTACACCCTCCCGCCACACCCCTACACCCCTCGCACCACACCCCTACACCCCTCCCGCCACACCCCTACACCCCTCCCACCACACCCCTACACCCTCCCGCCACACCCCTACACCCCTCTTGCCACACCCCTACACCCCTCCCACCACACCTCTACACCCTCCCGCCACACCCCTACACCCTCCCACCACACCCCTACACCCTCCCACCACACCCCTACACCCTCCCACCACACCCCTACACCCTCCCGCCATACCCCTACACCCCTCTCACTACACCCCTACACCCTCCCACCACACCCCTACACCCTCCCGCCACACCCCTACACCCTCCCACCACACCCCTACACCCTCCCACCACACCCCTACACCCTCCTACCACACCCCTACACCCTCCCACCACACCCCTACACCCTCCCACCACACCCCTACACCCTCCCGCCATACCCCTACACCCTCTCACCACTCCTCTACACCCTCCCACCACACCCCTACACCCCTCCCGCCACACACCTACACCCCTCCCACCACACCCCTACACCCTCCCACCACACCCCTACACCCCTCCCGCCACACCCCTACACCCTCCCACCACACCCCTACACCCTCCCGCCACACCCCTACACCCCTCCCACCACACCCCTACACCCTCCCGCCACACCCCTACACCCCTCTTGCCACACCCCTACACCCCTCCCACCACACCTCTACACCCTCCCGCCACACCCCTACACCCTCCCACCACACCCCTACACCCTCCCACCACACCCCTACACCCTCCCACCACACCCCTACACCCTCCCGCCATACCCCTACACCCCTCTCACTACACCCCTACACCCTCCCACCACACCCCTACACCCTCCCGCCACACCCCTACACCCTCCCACCACACCCCTACACCCTCCCACCACACCCCTACACCCTCCTACCACACCCCTACACCCTCCCACCACACCCCTACACCCTCCCACCACACCCCTACACCCTCCCGCCATACCCCTACACCCTCTCACCACTCCTCTACACCCTCCCACCACACCCCTACACCCCTCCCGCCACACACCTACACCCCTCCCACCACACCCCTACACCCTCCCACCACACCCCTACACCCCTCCCGCCACACCCCTACACCCTCCCACCACACCCCTACACCCTCCCGCCACACCCCTACACCCCTCCCACCACACCCCTACACCCTCCCGCCACACCCCTACACCCCTCCCGCCACACACCTACACTCCCACCACACCCCTACACCCTCCCACCACACCCCTACACCCCTCCCGCCACACCCCTACACCCTCCCACCACACCCCTACACCCCTCCCACCACACCCCTACACCCTCCCGCCACACCCCTACACCCCTCCCACCACACCCCTACACCCTCCCGCCACACCCCTACACCCTCCCACCACACCCCTACACCCCTCCCACCACACCCCTACACCCTCCCGCCACACCCCTACACCCTCCCACCACACCCCTACACCCCTCCCACCACACCCCTACACCCCTCCCACCACACCCCTACACCCTCCCGCCACACCCCTACACCCCTCCCACCACACCCCTACACCCTCCCACCACACCCCTACACCCCTCCCACCACACCCCTACACCCCTCCCACCACACCCCTACACCCCTCCCACCACACCCCTCCCACCACACCCCTACACCCTCCCGCCACACCCCTACACCCTCCCACCACACCCCTACACCCCTCCCACCACACTAACTCTCCCATGATTCACCTTTCCACATTTTCCCATCAATATCAGAGCCCAGAGAGGGCCTCCCCGAAGAGCAATACCCCCATCAAAGGAGCCAGAAAGAACATCGAACTGGGATATGGATGGTGGCCAGACTCCCATAGGGCCAGAAAAGCGGCCCCTGCGATGGGTCTTTGTGTGGAGCTGTCCCCACGGCGTGTACCCGTCGTCATTAACACAGATCACCTGGGGATTACCTGGGTTTAGGAGTGAGTCAAGGGGGCCGCTGGGGACAATGATAGAGGCTTGACGGACTCCTGGGCTGGTACCCTGATCGTCCGGAAACTTGGGTGGTACTCACGCACACACACGCGCGTGCAGGCAGACATGCAGGCAGACAGCAGGCAGACAACAAGCATGCAGGCAGACAGCAGGCATGCAGGCAGACAGCAGGCAGACAGCAGGCAGAGAGCAGGCATGCAGGCAGTCAGAAGGCATGCAGGCAGACAGCAGGCAGAGAGCAGGCATGCAGGCAGTCAGAAGGCATGCAGGCAGACAGTACAAGCTTGGAGTAGTTTCCTTAGAATATTTTCTGGTATGTCAAGAGGAGTACAGGCCGGATCACGATACACTCTGTCGGCTATCCGGCCTGTACTCCTCTTGACATACCAGAAAACAGTCTAAGGAAACTACTCCAAGCTTGTACTAAAGAGGCACCCTTCTTGAGCCCGGATGGGCACATGTATAAGCAAGTAGATGGGGTCGCCATGGGTTCTCCCCCTAGGTGTCCTGTTTGCAAACTTCTACATGGGTACCATCGAGCAAAAAGTCTTAGTCAACATGAACTTGAAACCGGCCATATACTGCAGGTATGTTGACGACATTTTTACACAGGTACCTGATGTCAGACATCTGCAGCAGCTGAAGGAGGCATTTGAGCAGAATTCTGTGTTGCGTTTCACTTACGAGATGGAGAAGGATGGGAAGCTGCCCTTTCTAGATGTAACAGTCATGGAAAGGAGCGGAGTTTTCCACACTGCAGTCTACACTAAGGAAACAAACATAGGAATGTGCCTGAATGCCAACAGTGACTGCCCAGACAGGTACAAGAGGAGTGTTGTTAACGCTTATGTCGACCGTGCTCTTAGCCACAGCTCAGAATGGAAGCAAGTCGACGAAGAACTCTGTAGGGTAAGGCAGGTCCTAGTCAACAACGGCTTCTCCAATGGTTTCGTGGAAGACATCATAAGAAGGAAAGTGAAACGCCATGCAACCTCTGAAGAGACAACTAACACAACACCTATACCCCCTATTAGACTATTTTACAGGAACTTCTTTTCCACAGCCCATAAAACGGAGGAAAGGGTCCTGAAAGATATTGTCAGTAGAAACGTTATCCCTACAGACCAAAATCAGAAGATACAATTGACGATTTACTATAAAACAAAAAAAACGGCCAACCTACTCATGTAGAACTCTCCAGACACAAAGCAGAACGCTTTAAAAGAGACCAATGTCGTATATGCCTTCAAATGCCCACTTGGGGACTGTAAGCCTCAAAGAACTGAGTATATAGGCAAGACAACAACATCTCTTTCCAGGCGATTAACGATGCATAAGCAACAGGGCTCCATTAAGGAACATATAATCTCTTCCCACAGCCAGACCATCACCAGAGAAGTCTTAACAAAAAACACGGAAATCATCGATAGATACAGCGATAGCAGGCGGCTTGATATCTGCGAGGCACTACACATTAAGAAGTCGACACCAGCAATCAACAGCCAATTAATGCACAACTATATTCTACCCACTTCAAGACTCCGCACCAATATAGAAGCATCAAGAAATATGGGCCAATAGGCCGTTTGCAGTTACTTCCATTCTTCTCTTTAAACTTGCAAAATATTATACCCATTGTTTCGTGTTCTGTCTTGTGTTGAAAGTTTGTTTTCACCTCATCCAAAACTGTTGTAACATATCACCTCACCCAAATGCAGGTATAAAATAGAAGCTGTTTAAACTCTGTTTAGTTATAGTTGTGTGTGTGTAAACTAAAGTCTTTGAAAATGTAATAAGTTATTACGAAACGCGTTCAAGTGTCGCGTCAGACTAGAAATAAAAATGAATTTTGGAGAATGGATTTTTCAGTTACCATCAACAGTGAAAAGAAATATAAGAAATATTGAGAAAATTCGTGTTAGAATTATTAATCTTACTTTTTCGGTCATATTTAATAATATATGTCTACAGGAAAGACTGCTACCAAAATATACTAATATATAGTATATATATATAGGTAGGCAGGCGTCTACTCTTTGCGGTGCGCCCCATCCTACGACAACCTTGTCCCCGTTGTAGACAAAGAAGCCACAGCTTTGCTGGAGGCAGCAACATCCCCCAGTGATCGTGCACGCCTCACAGCTGTGCAGGCTCCCCATGCAGGGGACTTCCTTTTGGCAGTCCCTATGTCTGCGACAGGCACACGTCTTGATCTGGTGGAGCTCCGTATTGATGCAGGAGCTCCGTATTGCAGTCGTTCTCCGTCTTGCTGACCCTATCCACACTGTTCATAGATGTTTTTGCAGTGAGGCAGAGGCAGAGGTTTCTTTCCTAGAGGCTGTAGAGTTCTTCGAACTCCTCCGACGCCGGGCAGGAACCGAGGACGCAACGGGCATTCCCCCTCTGGATCGAGACACTGAGGCGCTGGAAGAGAAAACTTGCCGCTCTAGGGTCTCTTGTGGTGTTAATGAGCCTACAACCAAGATCCTTAAGAAACCTTCTTGCACTCTCTCCCCATGGGCCTAGGGTCTCAGACCCTATTGGAACGAAGTTGTACGAGTGATTTATTCCCCTGTTGTTGGCTGACTTGTGTCTTTCTCTGTGTGTCGTTGCGGCTCCTGCTTGGCTGGCAGAGTGGTTGATATATGTGGTTGCCAGGGTGATACGCAAGTGTAGTCCCATGCCAACTGTCTGTCACCCTTCCACGGGCGCAGTGTGATTCCATCTGGTCGGCCGGCAAAGTTAACAGAGTTACAGTTCAATAGATTGCAGCTCTCTCTCTCCGCTGGACACTGGACATAGGCAAGGCTCCTTTTAATGATGTCATTGACTTCGTCGTGTGTAGTGTGCCAACCGTCAGATTTTCCACAGTGCAGGTCTTGCAAGCCATATTCGTCAGCATCTGCCTCGCCGCAAATACACATGAACAGTGTGGATAGGGGCAGCAAGACGGAGAGCGACTGCAATACGGAGCTCCTGAGGATCAAGACGTGTGCCTGTCGCAGACATAGGGACTGCCAAAAGGAAGTCCCCTCCATGGGGAGCCTATATATATATATATATATATATATATATATATATATATATATATATATATATATATATATATATATATATATATATATATATATATATATATATATATATATATATATATATATATATATATATATCTATATATCATGCGACATCTTGAGGCGTATATCTCCCGCTATACTTGACTTCTGGACTTACAAGGTTGTTTTTGTTCTAGATTAAGCTACTCAGAACGAAATGTCTCTATGTAGCACGGGCTATGGTGATCCCGAGAGCGTATAAGGAGAAATCTAAACATTTAGAAGTGAGGCTAACACCCCTTTAATTGTAAGGAGCGGCGAAGGGTAGGGTGAGGTGATTGTTGTCTAACTGCCAAGGTAACAATCAGTGAGTCTGTGGGCTGTTTGGTTATGATTGTATTGCTTCGTATTCGCAGCAGTCGAGGGCAGGATGGGTGGAGAGTGTAGTGGAGATGGGAGGGAAGGATCAGTGAGAAGGGGTTGTGGGAGGGGTGGAGTTATGTGGGGAGGGAGAGTGGGTGCTGGGAGGAGGGAGAGCACGTCCACCACAACAGCACATCTCTCCCCAGCAGTCACCACCACCACAACCATCTTCTTGAGAGGTTATCTTGAGATGATTTCGGGGCTTTTTTAGTGTCCCCGCGGCCCGGTCCTCGACCAGGCCTCCACCCCCAGGAAGCAGCCCGTGACAACTGACTAACACCCAGGTACCTATTTTACTGCTAGGTAACAGGGGCATAGGGTGAAAGAAACTCAGCCCATTGTTTCTCGCCGGCGCCTGGGATCGAACCCAGGACCACAGGATCACAAGTCCAGCGTGCTGTCCGCTCGGCCAACCATGCTCCACTCCCAGCAACAACAGCACCCATCATGCACCAGTCACCACCTCACGTCCCATAGAGACATAAAAACACCCCATGGACGTATTGACCTCCCCCCCCCCGCCACCCTCTAATCACCCCACTAAATCATACTAAGAACTTCCTAACCCAGCTGGCTAGGACCCCCCCCCCCTAGCTCACCGCCCAGCGAGGCTGAGGGCACGAACTCCTGGGAGATCGAAGTCACCCCTCCATTCATCTCTGACCCCAATGATGTACTACACTACACAAGACGACAGGCAGACGGCCCTGGTCGTCTTAGAGAGAGGTGGGGGGGGGGGTAGTAGTGGTTACCTAGCTGTATTCACCTTAGTTGTGCTTGCGGGGGTTAAGCTCTGACTCTTTGGTCTCGCCTCTCAACCGTCAATCAACTGGTGTACAGGTTCCTGAGCCTGCTGGGCTCTATCATATCTACATTATAAACTGTGTATGGAGTCAGCCTCCACCACATCACTGCCTAATGCATTCCATCTGTTAACTACTCCCACACTGAAAAAGGTCTTTCTAACGTCCCTGTGGCTCATTTGGGTACTCAGTCTCCACCTCTGTTCCCTTGTTTGCGTACCCCCCTCCGTGTAAACAGTTTATTCTTATCTACTCTGTCAATTCCTCTGAGAATTTTGTAGATAGTGATCATGTCTGCCCTTACTCTTCTGTCTTCCAGTGTCGTAAGGTGCAGTTCCCGTAGCCTTTCCTCGTAACTCATGCCTCTTAGTTCTGGGACAAGCCTAGTGGCAAACCTCTGAACTTTTCCAGCTTCGTCTTGTGCTTGACAAGGTACGGGCTCCATGCTGGGGCCGCATATTCCAGGATTGGTCTTACATCTGTGGTGTACAAGGTTCTGAATGATTCCTTACACAGGTTCTTGAAGGCTGTTCTGATGTTAGCCAGCCTCGCATATGCCGCAGACGTTATTCTCTTTATGTGAGCTTCAGGAGTCCTTCGTTTCATGAAGGACTTCATCTCTCATTCGGTATCCTGTGTCTGTCCTCCAGTTTCCATTGCCTAGTTTCATTACTTTGCATTTACTCGGGTTGAACTTCAACAGCCATTTGTTGGACTCAGTATGTCTAGGTTATCTTGTAGCCTCCTACTATCATCCTCTGTTTCAATCCTCATCATAATCTTTGCATCAATTTTGTGTATGTGTGTGTGTGTGTGTGTGTGTGTGTGTGTGTGTGTGTGTGTGTGTGTGTGTGTGTGTGTGTGTGTGTGTGTGTGTGTGTGTGTGTGTGTGTGTGTGTGTGTACTCACCTAGTTGTGCTTGCGGGGGTTGAGCTCTGGCTCTTTGGTCCCGCCTCTCAACTGTCAATCAACAGGTGTACAGGTTCCTGAGCCTATTGGGCTCTATCATATCTACACTTGAAACTGTGTATGGAGTCAGCCTCCACCACATCACCCCCTAATGCATTCCATTTGTCAACCACTCTGACACTAAAATAGTTCTTTCTAATATCTCTGTGGCTCATTTGGGCACTCAGTTTCCACCTGTGTCCCCTAGTGCGTGTGCCCCTTGTGTTAAACAGCCTGTCTTTATCAACCCTGTCAATTCCCTTGAGGATCTTGAATGTGGTGATCATGTCCCCCCTAACTCTTCTGTCTTCCAACGAAGTGAGGTTTAATTCCCGTAGTCTCTCCTCGTAGCTCATACCTCTCAGCTCGGGTACTAGTCTGGTGGCAAACCTTTGAACCTTTTCCATTTTAGTCTTATCCTTGACTAGATATGGACTCCATGCTGGTGCCGCATACTCCAGGATGGGTCTGACATATGTGGTATATTATGTTCTGAAAGATTCCTTACACAAGTTTCTAAAGGCCGTTCTTATGTTAGCCAACCTGGCATATGCTGCTGCTGTTATCCTCTTGATATGAGCATCAGGGGACAGGTCTGGCGTGATATCAACCCCCAGGTCTTTCTCTCTCTCGGACTCTTGAAGTATTTCATCTCCCAAGTGATACCTTGTATCTGGTCTCCTGCTTCCTACCCCTATCTTCATTACATTACATTTGCTTGGATTAAACTCTAACAGCCATTTGTTCGACCATTCCTGCAGCTTGTCCAGGTCTTCTTGAAGCCTCAAGCTGTCCTCCTCTGTCTTAATCCTTCTCATAATTTTGGCGTCGTCAGCAAACATTGAGAGGAATGAGTCTATATCCTCTGGGAGATCATTTACGTATATCAGAAACAGGATAGGTCCAAGTACTGAGCCCTGTGGGACTCCACTGGTGACTTCACGCCAGTCTGAGGTCTCCTCCCTCACTGTAACTCTCTGCTTCCTATTGTTTAGGTACTCCCTTATCCACTGGAGCGCCCTACCAGTTTCTCCTGCCTGTTTCTCTAGCTTATGCATCAACCTTTTATGGGGTACTGTGTCAAAGGCTTTCCGACAGTCCAAAAAAATGCAGTCCGCCCACCCTTCTCTTTCTTGTTTAATCTTTGTCACCTGATCGTAGAATTCTATCAATCCTGTAAGGCAAGATTTACCCTCCCTGAACCCATGTTGATGGGTTGTCACGAAGTCTCTTCTCTCCAGATGTGTTACTAGGTTTTTTCTCATAATCTTCTCCATCACCTTGCATGGTATACAAGTTAAGGACACTGGCCTGTAGTTCAGTGCCTCTTGTCTGTCACCCTTTTTGTATATTGGTACTACATTAGCAGTCTTCCATATTTCTGGTAGGTCCCCCGTTTCCAGTGACCTACTATACACTATGGAGAGTGGCAAGCAAAGTGCTCCTGCACACTCTTTCAATACCCATGGTGAGATTCCATCAGGCCCAACAGCTTTTCTCACATCCAGCTCCAATAGGTGCTTCTTGACCTTATCTCTTGTAATTTCGAACCTATCCAAGGTCACCTGGTTTGCTGCCACCTCTTCTAGCGCCACGACATCTCCCTGTTCTATTGTAAAGACCTCCTGGAACCTTTTGTTGAGTTCTTCACACACCTCTTTGTCATTCTCTGTGTACCTGTCCTCGCCCACCCTAAGTTTCATCACCTGTTCCTTCACTGTTGTCTTCCTCCTGATGTGACTGTGTAGTAGCTTTGGTTCGGTCTTGGCTTTATTAGCTATATCATTTTCATACCTTTTCTCAGCTGCTCTTCTCACACTGACATACTCGTTCCTGGTTCTCTGGTATCTCTCTCTACTTTCTGGTGTTCTGTTATTACGGAAGTTCCTCCACGCCCTTTTGTTCTGCTCCTTTGCTTTCATACATTCCTTATTAAACCACGGATTCTTCCTTTGCTTCTCTGTTTTTTCCTGTCGGGCTGGGACAAACCTGCTTACAGCCTCCTGACATTTTTGGGTGACATAGTCCATCATGTCTTGTACGGACTTGGTTCCGAGTTCTGTGTCCCAATGTATATCCCATAGGAATTTATTCATTTCCTCATAGTTTCCCTTTCGGTACGCCAGCCCTTTGGTTCCCAGTTCTTTTTTTGGGGTGATAATTCCCAGCTCAACCAGGTACTCAAAGCTCAATACACTATGATCACTCATTCCCAAGGGGGCTTCCAACTTAACTTCCCTTATATCCGACTCATTTAGGGTAAATATCAGATCAAGCAAGGCTGGTTCATCCCCTCCTCTCATTCTTGTCGGTCCCTTGACGTGTTCACTTAGAAAGTTTCTTGTTGCCACATCCAGCAGCTTAGCTCTCCATGTGTCTGGGCCTCCATGTGGGTCTCTGTTCCCCCAATCTATCTTCCCATGGTTGAAGTCTCCCATGATTAGAAGTCTGGATCCGTTCCTGCTAGCCACAGAAGTGTGTATGTGTGTGTGTGTGTGTGTGTGTGTGTGTGTGTGTGTGTGTGTGTGTGTGTGTGTGTGTGTGTGTGTGTGTGTGTGTGTGTGTGTGTGTGTGTGTGTGTGTGTGTGTGTGTGTGTGTGTATGTGTGTGTGTGTGTGAGTGTGTGTGTGTGTGTGTGTGTGTGTGTGTGTGTGTGTGTGTGTGTGTGTGTGTGTGTGTGTGTGTGTGTGTGTGTGTGTGTGTGTGTGTGTGTGTGTGTGTGTGTGTGTGTGTGTGTGTGTGTGTGTGTGTGTGTGTGTGTGTGTGTGTGTGTGTGTGTGTGTGTATGTGTGCGTGTGTGTACCCACCTATTTGTGCTTGCAGGATCGAGCATTGACTCTTGGATCCCGCCTTTCCAGCTATCGGTTGTTTACAGCAATGACTCTTGTCCCATTTCCCTATCATACGTAGTTTTAAAAGTATGAATAGTATTTGCTTCCACAACCTATTCCCCAAGTGCATTCCATTTTTCCACTACTCTCACGCTAAAAGAAAACTTCCTAACATCTCTGTGACTCATCTGAGTTTCCAGTTTCCACCCATGTCCCCTCGTTCTGTTATTATTACGTGTGAACATTTCATCTATTTGCACTTTGTCAATTCCCCTGAGTATTTTATATGTCCCTATCATATCTCCTCTCTCCCTTCTTTTCTCTAGTGTCGTAAGGTTCAGTTCCTTCAGCCGCTCTTCATATCCCATCCCTCGTAACTCTGGGACAAGCCTCGTCGCAAACCTCTGAACCTTCTCCAGTTTCTTTATGTGTTTCTTCAGGTGGGGGCTCCATAATGGCGCGGCATACTCTAAGACGGGTCTCACGTAGGCAGTGTAAAGCGCCCTAAAAGCCTCCTCATTTAGGTTTCTGAATGAAGTTCTAATTTTCGCCAGTGTAGAGTACGCTGCTGTCATTATCCTATTTATATGTGCCTCAGGAGTTAGATTAGGTGTCACATCCACTCCCAGGTCTCTTTCTCGAATCGTTACAGGTAGGCTGTTCCCCTTCATTGTGTACTGTCCCTTTGGTCTCCTGTCACCTGATCCCATTTCCATAACTTTACATTTACTGGTGTTAAACTCCAGTAGCCATTTCCCTGACCATCTCTGCAGCCTGTTTAAGTCCTCTTGGAGGATCCTACAATCCTCGTCTGTCGCAACTCTTCTCATTAATTTTGCGTCATCCGCAAACATTGACATGTATAATTCCACTCCTGTAAACATATCATTTACGTAAATTAGAAAGAGGATTGGTCCCAGCACCGATCCTTGAGGTACTCCACTTGTTACTGTTCGCCAGTCCGACTTCTCGCCCCTTACCATTACCCTCTGGCTCCTTCTTGTTAGGTAGTTCTTCACCCATACTAGGGCCTTTCCGCTTACTCCTGCCTGCCTCTCAAGTTTGTATAGCAGTCTCATGTGCGGTACTTTTGGCAGTCAAGAAATATGCAGTCTGCCCAGCCTTCTCTGTTCTGCCATATCCTTGTTACTTTATCATAGAATTCTAAAAGGTTTGTTAGGCATGATTTCCCTGTCCAGAACCCATGTTGGTGCTTGTTTACAAACCCAATGCTCCCCAGGTGCTCAACAAGTCTTAGCCTAATTATTCTTTCAAGTATTTTGCAGGGGATGCTTGTCAGTGATACGGGTCTGTAGTTAAGCACCTCCTCCCTATCACCTTTCTTGAAAATCAGTACGACATTTGCCTCCTTCCAGCAACTGGGCAATTCTCCCGACATAAGTGACTCATTAAAGATCATTGCCAGAGGCACGCTGAGAGCCTGCGCTGCCTCTTTAAGTATCCACGGTGATACTTTGTCTGGTCCAACAGCTTTATTTGCATCCAGTGTTGTCAACTGTTTCATTACCTCCTCTGCTGTCACCTCTATATCTGATAGTCTTTCATCTTGGGTAATCGCTTCTAACAATGGGAGCTGCTCAGGCTCGGTTGTGAACACTCTATGGAATTTTGCATTCAGTACCTCGCAGATTTCCTTGTCGCATTCTGTATATGCCCCTTCTGTTTTCCTCAGTCTTGTCACTTGGTCATTTACCGACATCTTCCTTCTTATATGGCTATGTAGTAATTTAGGTTGCTTTTTCGCTTTGACTGCAATATCATTCTCATAATTTCTTTCCGACACTCGTCTTATGTTAATGTAATTATTCCTAGCTCTGTTACATCTAATCCTGTTGTCCTCTGTCCTTTGTCTTCTGTACTTCCTCCACTCCCTCCTGCTTCTCACCTTTGCTTCCTGACACTGTCTCTTAAACCATGGGTTATTATATTCCCTCCTGCTTTTTTCCTTTATTGTTGGAATAAATCTCTCTTCAGCCTCCTTGCATTTCAATATGACTTGGTTCATCATACCTTGCACTGCTTTTCCTCTAAGTTCTTCCTCCCACTGCACTTCTCCCAGGTAGTCCCTTATCCTTCTGTAGTCCCCTTTTCTGTAATCAAGTCTCCTTTCCCGGACCTCTTGTCCTTTGGTCACAATTTTAAGCTCCATCATGTAGTCAAAGACAAGGACACAATGGTCACTAGCTCCTAGCGGTATTTCATGTTCCAACTGCTCGATGTCTTCTACATTCTGGGTGAAAATGAGATCTAATAGGCTGGGTGAATCCCCTCCTCTTTCCCTAGTATCTTCTTTCACATGCTGTGTTAGGAAATTCCTGTCAATAACGTCTACCAGCTTCGCTCCCCAGGTCTCCTCCCCGCCATGGGGATTCCTCGTTTCCCAACCTATCTCTCCGTGATTTAGGTCCCCCATGACCAGCAGCTTCGCTCTCATTCTATGCACTATAGTTGCTGCCCTCTGCAGTTCATCTATACATGTCTTGTTGCTGTCCTCGTACTCCTGCCTGGGCCTTCTACTGTTTGGTGGGGGATTGTAGAGTATCAAGATTACAATCGTCTTCCCATCCACTGTCAGAGTTCCATGTATGAAGCTCGTGCTTTCATTGGTACCCGGATTTTCCAGCTCATCAAACTTCCATTTCCGCTTTATTAGTAGTGCCACTCCTCCTCCCTGTCTCTGTGTCCTTTCTTTTCTTATCACCTGGTACCCCTCTGGAAAGATTGCATCCGAGATCATGCCATTTATTTTAGTTTCCACTATTGCCACTATGTCTGGGTCTGCCTCACTAACTCTTTCTTTTATCTCTTCTGCTTTATTGGCTACCCCATCAGCATTGGTGTACCAAACCTTGAGACTCTTCTTGGAAACTCGGGTGTCAGAGTTCCCCCTTTCACCAGGGGTCTGGGGGGAAGTGGGGGGTGTCTGGGGGGCAAGTGGGGGCTGTGGGGGGGAGTGGGGGGGGGTGCTAGGGGGGTGCCTGGGAGTACCTGGTAGGCGAATGGGGTCTGGGCATCTAGGGGGGTAGGAAGGGCATAATGGGTCTGAAAGTTAGGGGTCTGAATAGCATAGGGGGGTTGAGAAATAGAGTGAGACTGTGTGTGTGTGGCTGTGTGAGTGTGTGTGTGTGTGTGTGTGTGTGTGTGTGTGTGTGTGTGTGTGTGTGTGTGTGTGTGTGTGTGTGTGTGTGTGTGTGTGTGTGTGTGTGTGTGTGTAATGGTATATAAGAAGCCCTAGGAACAGTGGTTGCAGGACATCATCAAGCAACACACTCGTTCCAAATGTGAACGAGATAAAAAAAGCAAGCTTCACCATGCAAGTGTCCGTGAACCTGTTGATCAGTCCCCGGCAGCCCACGCCCGCCTGCTGCTGCAACAATACGCTGTTGGACGGCCGCTACAACCAGCCTATCCATCCATGTACATCACCATCATCTTCTTGAGACGATATATCTTGGGATGATTTCGGGGCTTAGCGTCCCTGCGGCCCGGTCCTCGACCAGGTGTACAGGTTTTTGTTACACGCCCCCAGGAAGCAGCCCGTAGCAGCTGTCTAACTCCCAGGTACCTATTTACTGCTAGGTAACAGGGGGCATCAGGGTGAAAGAAACATTTTGCCCATTTGTCTCCGCCTCCACCGGGGATCGAAACCGGGTACCTCACGACTACCAATCCGAAGCGCTGTCCACCTAGCTGTCAGGCGCCCTTTGACTGAGGGCTAATTTAGCCTTCTTCTAGAACTGTGTCATCAAAGTGTGAGGCAGAGTGACCTGACCTGACCTCTGGACACACCAGGGGCACCTCATGCCCATACCCAAGTTGTTGATGGGTTTATAGTCGACAGGACCCTTCCCTGTATGGTTCCCTTCCCTGTATGGGACCCTTCCCTGAATGGTTTCCTTCCCTGTATGGTTCCCTTCCCTGTATGGTTCCCTTCCCTGTATGGTCCCTTCTCTGTATGGTTCCCTTCCCTGTATGGTTCCCTTCTCTGTATGGTTCCCTTCCCTGTATGGGACCCTTCCCTGTATGGTTCCCTTCCCAGTATGGTTCCCTTCCCTGTATGGTTCCCTTCCCTGTATGGAACCCTTCCCTGTATGGTTCCCTTCCCTGTATGGTTCCCTTCCCTGTATGGTTCCCTTCCCTGTATGGTTCCCTTCCCTGTATGGTTCCCTTCCCTGTATGGGACCCTTCCCTATATGGTTCCCTTCCCTGTATGGTCCCTTCCCTGTATGGGACCCTTCCCTGTATGGTTCCTTCCCTGTATGGTTCCCTTCCCTGTATGGTCCCTTCCCTGTATGGTTCCCTTCCCTGTATGGTTCCCTTCCCTGTATGGTCCCTTCCCTGTATGGTTCCCTTCCCTGTATGGTTCCCTTCCCTGTATGGTTCCCTTCCCTGTATGGGACCCTTCCCTGTATGGTTCCCTTCCCTGTATGGTTCCCTTCCCTATATGGTTCCCTTCCCTGTATGGGACCCTTCCCTGTATGGTTCCCTTCCCTGTATGGTCCCTTCCCTGTATGGGACCCTTCCCTGTATGGTTCCTTCCCTGTATGGTTCCCTTCCCTGTATGGTCCCTTCCCTGTATGGTTCCCTTCCCTGTATAGTTCCCTTCCCTGTATGGTTCCTTCCCTGTATGGTTCCCTTCCCTGTATGGTTCCCTTCCCTGTATGGTCCCTTCCCTGTATGGGACCCTTCCCTGTATGGTTCCCTTCCCTGTATGGTTCCCTTCCCTGTATGGTTCCTTCCCTGTATGGTTCCCTTCCCTGTATGGGACCCTTCCCTGTATGGTTCCCTTCCCTGTATGGGACCCTTCCCTGTATGGTTCCCTTCCCTGTATGGTTCCCTTCCCTGTATGGTCCCTTCCCTGTATGGTTCCCTTCCCTGTATGGTTCCTTCCCTGTATGGTTCCCTTCCCTGTATGGGACCCTTCCCTGTATGGTTCCCTTCCCTGTATGGGACCCTTCCCTGTATGGTTCCCTTCCCTGTATGGTTCCCTTCCCTGTATGGTTCCTTCCCTGTATGGTTCCCTTCCCTGTATGGTTCCCTTCCCTGTATGGTTCCCTTCCCTGTATGGGACCCTTCCCTGTATGGTTCCCTTCCCTGTATGGTCCCTTCCCTGTATGGGACCCTTCCCTGTATGGTTCCTTCCCTGTATGGTTCCCTTCCCTGTATGGGACCCTTCCCTGTATGGTTCCTTCCCTGGATGGTTCCCTTCCCTGTATGGTCCCTTCCCTGTATGGTCCCTTCCCTGTATGGTTCCCTTCCCTGTATGGTTCCCTTCCCTGTATGGGTCCCTTCCCTGTATGGGACCCTTCCCTGTATGGTTCCCTTCCCTGTATGGGACCCTTCCCTGTATGGTTCCCTTCCCTGTATGGTACCTTCCCTGTATGGTTCCTTCCCTGTATGGTTCCCTTACCTGTATGGTTCCCTTCCCTGAATGGGACCCTTCCCTGTATGGTTCCCTTCCCTGTATGGGACCCTTCGCTGTATGGGACCCTTCCCTGTATTGTTCCTTCCCTGTATGGTTCCCTTCCCTGTATGGTTCCCTTCCCTGTATGGTTCCTTCCCTGTATGGGACCCTTCCCTGTATGGGACCCTTCCCTGTATGGTTCCCTTCCCTGTATGGTTCCCTTCCCTGTATGATTCCCTTCCCTGTATGGTTCCTTCCCTGTATGGTTCCCTTCCCTGTATGGTTCCCTTCCCTGTATGGTTCCCTTCCCTGTATGGTCCCTTCCCTGTATGGTTCCCTTCCCTGTATGGTTCCCTTCCCTGTATGGTTCCTTCCCTGTATGGTTCCCTTCCCTGTATGGGACCCTTTCTTGTATGGTTCCCTTCCCTGTATGGGACCCTTCCCTGTATGGTCCCTTCCCTGTATGGGACCCTTCCCTGTATGGTTCCTTCCCTGTATGGTTCCCTTCCCTGTATGGTCCCTTCCCTGTATGGTTCCCTTCCCTGTATGGTTCCCTTCCCTGTATGGGACCCTTCCCTGTATGGGACCCTTCCCTGTATGGTTCCCTTCCCTGTATGGAACCCTTCCCTGTATGGTTCCCTTCCCTGTATGGTCCCTTCCCTGTATGGTTCCCTTCCCTGTATGGTTCCTTCCCTGTATGGTTCCCTTCCCTGTATGGTCCCTTCCCTGTATGGGACCCTTCCCTGTATGGTCCCTTCCCTGTATGGGACCCTTCCCTGTATGGTTCCTTCCCTGTATGGTTCCCTTCCCTGTATGGTCCCTTCCCTGTATGGTTCCCTTCCCTGTATGGTTCCTTCCCTGTATGGTTCCCTTCCCTGTATGGGACCCTTCCCTGTATGGTTCCCTTCCCTGTATGGGACCCTTCCCTGTATGGTTCCCTTCCCTGTATGGTTCCCTTCCCTGTATGGTCCCTTCCCTGTATGGTTCCCTTCTATGTATGGTTCCCTTCCCTGTATGGTTCCCTTCCCTGTATGGGACCCTTCCCTGTATGGTTCCCTTCCCTGTATGGGACCCTTCCCTGTATGGGACCCTTCCCTTTATGGTTCCCTTCCCTGTATGGTTCCCTTGCCTGTATGGTTCCCTTCCCTGTATGGTTCCCTTCCTTGTATGGTTCCCTTCCCTGTATGGTCCCTTCCCTGTATGGTTCCCTTCCCTGTATGGTTCCTTCCCTGTATGGTTCCTTCCCTGTATGGTTCCCTTCCCTGTATGGTCCCTTCCCTGTATGGTCCCTTCCCTGTATGGTCCCTTCCCTGTATGGTTCCCTTCCCTGTATGGTTCCCTTCCCTGTATGGTTCCCTTCCCTGTATGGTTCCTTCCCTGTATGGTTCCCTTCCCTGTATGGGACCCTTCCCTGTATGGGACCCTTCCCTTTATGGTTCCCTTCCCTGTATGGTTCCCTTGCCTGTATGGTTCCCTTCCCTGTATGGGACCCTTCCCTGTATGGTTCCCTTCCCTGTATGGTTCCCTTCCCTGTATGGTTCCCTTCCCTGTATGGGACCCTTCCCTGTATGGTTCCTTCCCTGTATGGTTCCCTTCCCTGTATGGTCCCTTCCCTGTATGGTCCCTTCCCTGTATGGTTCCCTTCCCTGTATGGTTCCCTTCCCTGTATGGGTCCCTTCCCTGTATGGGACCCTTCCCTGTATGGTTCCCTTCCCTGTATGGGACCCTTCCCTGTATGGTTCCCTTCCCTGTATGGTTCCCTTCCCTGTATGGTTCCTTCCCTGTATGGGACCCTTCCCTGTATGGTCCCTTCCCTGTATGGTTCCCTTCCCTGTATGGTTCCCTTCCCTGTATGGTTCCATTGCCTGTATGGTTCCCTTCCCTGTATGGTTCCCTTCCCTGTATGGTTCCCTTCCCTGTATGGTCCCTTCCCTGTATGGTTCCCTTCCCTGTATGGTTCCTTCCCTGTATGGTTCCTTCCCTGTATGGTTCCCTTCCCTGTATGGTCCCTTCCCTGTATGGTCCCTTCCCTGTATGGTTCCCTTCCCTGTATGGTTCCCTTCCCTGTATGGTTCCCTTCCCTGTATGGGACCCTTCCCTGTATGGTTCCCTTCCCTGTATGGGACCCTTCCCTGTATGGGACCCTTCCCTTTATGGATCCCTTCCCTGTATGGTTCCCTTGCCTGTATGGTTCCCTTCCCTGTATGGGACCCTTCCCTGTATGGTTCCCTTCCCTGTATGGTTCCCTTCCCTGTATGGTTCCCTTCCCTGTATGGGACCCTTCCCTGTATGGTTACTTTCCCTGTATGGTTCCCTTCCCTGTATGGGACCCTTCCCTGTATGGGACCCTTCCCTGTATGGTTCCCTTCCCTGTATGGAACCCTTCCCTGTATGGTTCCCTTCCCTGTATGGTTCCCTTCCCTGTATGGTTCCCTTCCCTGTATGGGACCCTTCCCTGTATGGTTCCCTTCCCTGTATGGTTCCCTTCCCTGTATGGTTCCTTCCCTGTATGGGACCCTTCCCTGTATGGTCCCTTCCCTGTATGGTTCCCTTCCCTGTATGGTTCCCTTCCCTGTATGGGACCCTTCCCTGTATGGTTCCCTTCCCTGTATGGTTCCCTTCCCTGTATGGTTCCCTTCCCTGTATGGGACCCTTCCCTGTATGGTTCCCTTCCTGTATGGGACCCTTCCCTGTATGGTTCCCTTCCCTGTATGGTTCCCTTCCCTGTATGGTTCCTTCCCTGTATGGTTCCTTCCCTGTATGGTTCCTTCCCTGTATGGTTCCTTCCCTTTTGGTTCCTTCCCTGTATGGTTCCCTTCCCTGTATGTTTCCTTCCCTGTATGGTTCCTTCCCTGTATGGTTCCTTCCCTGTATGGTTCCTTCCCTTTTGGTTCCTTCCTTGTATGGTTCCCTTCCCTGTATGGTTCCTTCCCTGTATGGTTCCTTCCCTGTATGGTTCCTTCCCTGTATGGTTCCTTCCCTTTTGGTTCCTTCCCTGTATGGTTCCCTTCCCTGTATGGTTCCCTTCCCTGTATGGTTCCTTCCCTGTATGGTTCCCTTCCCTGTATGGGACCCTTCCCTGTATGGTTCCCTTCCCTGTATGGTTCCCTTCCCTGTATGGTTCCCTTCCCTGTATGGGACCCTTCCCTGAATGGTTACTTTCCCTGTATGGTTCCCTTCCCTGTATGGGACCCTTCCCTGTATGGGACCCTTCCCTGTATGGTTCCCTTCCCTGTATGGAACCCTTCCCTGTATGGTTCCCTTCCCTGTATGGTTCCCTTCCCTGTATGGTTCCCTTCCCTGTATGGGACCCTTCCCTGTATGGTTCCCTTCCCTGTATGGTTCCCTTCCCTGTATGGTTCCTTCCCTGTATGGGACCCTTCCCTGTATGGTCCCTTCCCTGTATGGTTCCCTTCCCTGTATGGTTCCCTTCCCTGTATGGGACCCTTCCCTGTATGGTTCCCTTCCCTGTATGGTTCCCTTCCCTGTATGGTTCCCTTCCCTGTATGGGACCCTTCCCTGTATGGTTCCCTTCCTGTATGGGACCCTTCCCTGTATGGTTCCCTTCCCTGTATGGTTCCCTTCCCTGTATGGTTCCTTCCCTGTATGGTTCCTTCCCTGTATGGTTCCTTCCCTGTATGGTTCCTTCCCTTTTGGTTCCTTCCCTGTATGGTTCCCTTCCCTGTATGTTTCCTTCCCTGTATGGTTCCTTCCCTGTATGGTTCCTTCCCTGTATGTTTCCTTCCCTTTTGGTTCCTTCCTTGTATGGTTCCCTTCCCTGTATGGTTCCTTCCCTGTATGGTTCCTTCCCTGTATGGTTCCTTCCCTGTATGGTTCCTTCCCTTTTGGTTCCTTCCCTGTATGGTTCCCTTCCCTGTATGGTTCCCTTCCCTGTATGGTTCCTTCCCTGTATGGTTCCTTCCCTGTATGGTTCCTTCCCTGTATGGTCCCTTCCCTGTATGGTTCCCTTCCCTGTATGGGTCCCTTCCCTGTATGGTTCCCTTCCCTGTATGGTTCCCTTCCCTGTATTGGACCCTTCCCTGTATGGTTCCCTTCCCTGTATAGGACCCTTCCCTGTATGGGACCCTTCCCAGTATGGTTCCCTTCCCTGTATGGTTCCCTTCCCTGTATGGTTCCTTCCCTGTATGGTTCCTTCCCTGTATGGTTCCTTCCCTGTATGGTTCCTTCCCTTTTGGTTCCTTCCCTGTATGGTTCCCTTCCCTGTATGGTTCCCTTCCCTGTATGGTTCCTTCCCTGTATGGTTCCTTCCCTGTATGGTTCCCTTCCCTGTATGGTTCCTTCCTTGTATGGTTCCTTCCCTGTATGGTTCCTTCCCTGTATGGTTCCCTTCCCTGTATGGTCCCTTCCCTGTATGGTCCCTTCCCTGTATGGTTCCCTTCCCTGTATGGTTCCCTTCCCTGTATGGTTCCCTTCCCTGTATGGGACCCTTCCCTGTATGGTTCCCTTCCCTGTATGGGACCCTTCCCTGTATGGGACCCTTCCCTTTATGATTCCCTTCCCTGTATGGTTCCCTTGCCTGTATGGTTCCCTTCCCTGTATGGGACCCTTCCCTGTATGGTTCCCTTCCCTGTATGGTTCCCTTCCCTGTATGGTTCCCTTCCCTGTATGGGACCCTTCCCTGTATGGTTACTTTCCCTGTATGGTTCCCTTCCCTGTATGGGACCCTTCCCTGTATGGGACCCTTCCCTGTATGGTTCCCTTCCCTGTATGGAACCCTTCCCTGTATGGTTCCCTTCCCTGTATGGTTCCCTTCCCTGTATGGTTCCCTTCCCTGTATGGGACCCTTCCCTGTATGGTTCCCTTCCCTGTATGGTTCCCTTCCCTGTATGGTTCCTTCCCTGTATGGTTCCCTTCCCTGTATGGTTCCTTCCCTTTTTACGGAGTTTAGGGAAAGTTGTTGGGACTACTCAGGGGTTCTCATCAGGTGTTGTGGCGCAGTGGTAAGACACTCGCCTGGCGTTTCGCGAACTCTTGGGCCTGCTTCGTATCCTTTCCGGGGAGGACTGACCGGGCACCAATCCTTAATTGCAGCCTCTGTTCACCCAGCAGTGAATGGGTACCTGGGGTCAGATTCACGAAGCAGCTACGCAAGCACTTACGAACCTGTCCATCTTTTCTCAATCTTTGGCGGCTTTGTTTACAATTATTAAACAGTTAATTAGCTCCGAATCACCAGGAGGCTGTTTATAACAATAACAACAGTTGATTGGCAAGTTTTCATGCTTGTAAACTGTTTAATAAATGTAACCAAAGCCGTCAAAGGTTGAGGCAAGATGTACACGTTCGTAAGTACTTGCGTAACTGCTTTTTGAATCTGGCCCCAGGTTCGTAAGTGCTTTCGTAACTGCTTCGTGAATCTGGCCCCTGGTTCGTATGTGCTTGCGTAGATGCTTCGTGAATCTGGTCCCTGGTTCGTAAGTGCTTGCGTAGCTGCTTCGTGAATCTGGCCCCTGGTTCGTAAGTGCTTGCGTAGATGCTTCGTGAATCTGGCCCCTGGTTCGTAAGTGCTTGCGTAGCTGCTTCGTGAATCTGGCCCCTGGTTCGTAAGTGCTTGCGTAGATGCTTCGTGAATCTGGCCCCTGGTTCGTAAGTGCTTTCGTAACTGCTTCGTGAATCTGGCCCCTGGTTCGTAAGTGCTTGCGTAGATGCTTCGTGAATCTGGCCCCTGGTTCGTAAGTGCTTGCGTAGCTGCTTCGTGAATCTGGCCCCTGGTTCGTAAGTGCTTGCGTAGATGCTTCGTGAATCTGACCCCTGGTTCGTAAGTGCTTTCGTAACTGCTTCGTGAATCTGGCCCCTGGTTCGTATGTGCTTGCGTAACTGCTTCGTGAATCTTGCCCCTGGTTCGTAAGTGCTTGCGTAGCTGCTTCGTGAATCTGGCCCCTGATTCGTAAGTGCTTGCGTAACTGCTTCGTGAATCTAGTCACTGGTTGTTCAACCATTTAGCAGGTCGTATGCTGTTGGAATATAAAGATTAACGACCTGCCCGAGACGCCACGCACGCTATAGTGGCTGTACAAGAACGTAACAACTCTTGTATATATAAATAATTCTACATTTTTTCAGTTACCTTGAGGTGTTTTCGGGGCTTAGCTTCCCCGCGGCCCGGTCGTCGACCAGGCCTCCAAATAGTGATCTTCCGGTAACTCCTGAGGGTGGAGTACCCAGCTAAACAGTGTCCAATGTCCTGAGTGACGAGATACTAATTGACACTCCCCCTAACTGACACTCCCACTAGCTGACACTCCCACTAACTGACACTCCCACTAACTGACACTCCCACTAACTGACACTCCCACTAGTTGACACTTCCACTAGCTGACACTCCCACTAACTGACACTCCCACTAGCTGACACTTCCACTAACTGACACTCCCACTAGCTGACACTCCCACTAACTGACACTCCCACTAGTTGACACTTCCACTAACTGACACTCCCACTAACTGACACTCCCACTAACTGACACTCCCACTAGTTGACACTTCCACTAACTGACACTCCCACTAACTGACACTCCCACTAGCTGACACTCCCACTAGCTGACACTCCCACTAACTGACACTCCCACTAGCTGACACTCCCACTAGCTGACACTTCCACTAACTGACACTCCCACTAACTGACACTCCCACTAACTGACACTCCCACTAGCTGACACTCCCACTAACTGACACTCCCACTAGCTGACACTCCCACTAGCTGACACTCCCACTAACTGACACTCCCACTAGCTGACACTCCCACTAGCTGACACTCCCACTAGCTGACACTCCCACTAGCTGACACTCCCACTAACTGACACTCCCACTAGCTGACACTCCCACTAGCTGACACTCCCACTAGCTGACACTCCCACTAACTGACACTCCCACTAGCTGACACTCCCACTAGCTGACACTCCCACTAACTGACACTCCCACTAGCTGACACTCCCACTAGCTGACACTTCCACTAACTGACACTCCCACTAACTGACACTCCCACTAACTGACACTCCCACTAACTGACACTCCCACTAGCTGACACTCCCACTAACTGACACTCCCACTAACTGACACTCCCACTAGCTGACACTCCCACTAGCTGACACTCCCACTAACTGACACTCCCACTAGCTGACACTCCCACTAACACTCCCACTAACTGACACTCCCACTAACACTCCCACTAGCTGACACTCCCACTAACTGACACTCCCACTAACTGACACTCCCACTAGCTGACACTCCCACTAACTGACACTCCCACTAACTGACACTCCCACTAGCTGACACTCCCACTAACACTCCCACTAACTGACACTCCCACTAGCTGACACTCCCACTAACACTCCCACTAACTGACACTCCCACTAGCTGACACTCCCACTAACACTCCCACTAACTGACACTCCCACTAACACTCCCACTAGCTGACACTCCCACTAACTGACACTCCCACTAACTGACACTCCCACTAACACTCCCACTAGCTGACACTCCCACTAGCTGACACTCCCACTAACTGACACTCCCACTAACTGACACTCCCACTAACTGACACTCCCACTAACTGACACTCCCACTAACTGACACTCCCACTAACTAACACTCCCACTAGCTGACACTCCCACTAACTGACACTCCCACTAACTGACACTCCCACTAACTGACACTCCCACTAACACTCCCACTAACTGACACTCCCACTAACACTCCCACTAGCTGACACTCCCACTAACTGACACTCCCACTAACACTCCCACTAGCTGACACTCCCACTAACTGACACTCCCACTAACTGACACTCCCACTAACACTCCCACTAGCTGACACTCCCACTAACTGACACTCCCACTAACACTCCCACTAGCTGACACTCCCACTAACTGACACTCCCACTAACTGACACTCCCACTAACTGACACTCCCACTAACTGACACTCCCACTAACTGACACTCCCACTAACTGACGAAGCTGTCATCTCTCTTACTCTGAAGACAGTTGTAGTGCTGCAACACACCACAAACTCGACTGCAAGTTCTACTTGACTCTCGTGCTGCTAAGAGCATTGAATGCTGTCTTAATATCTCTATAGCTGAACCCAGAGCTCTTTATTCTCACGAAAGAAGCAATGTCTCTTCAGCTTTCAAGGTCGACAGCATGAACTTACTAACAGGTGGGAAGTATCAGTACCCTTGGGGCTATCTTGAGGTTATCTTGAGGTTATCTTGAGGTTATCTTGAGGTTATGTTGAGGTTATGTTGAGGTTATCTTGAGATTATCTTGAGGTTATCTTGAGGTTATCTTGAGATTATCTTGAGGTTATCTTGTGATGCTTTCAGAACTGAGCGTCCCCGCGGCCCGGTCCTCGACCAGGCCTCCTTTTTGTTACACATCTCCCAGGAAGCAACTTGTGGCAGCTGTCTAACTCCCAGGTACCTTTACTGCTAGATGAACAGGAGCATCAAGGTGGAAGAAACAATTTTGCCCATTTGTCTCCGCCTCCACCGGGGGTCGAACCCGGAACCTCAGGACTACGAATCCGAAGCGCTGTCCACCCAGCTATTGTGATTTCTATGTGTAAGAAAGTGTAGATGTTTTACACACAGAAATCACAATAGCGTGATGCATCAAATGAACCAATCCACAAGAGGGTTGCAATTCTTTTGACAATGTCGTGACACAGTCGATCTTCTCGGACGTAGGTTCGAACCTTCATCACGACCCTTGTAGATTTGTAGGTGCTTTCTTTCCCTATAGCGACCTTCCTGGTGCTGGGGTAAGGGTGATGGAATAGAAAGGCTTAACGCGCAGCCTGTGCAGAGCTACAGAGCAGCCATAGAGCAAGACTAGCCATAGAGCAAGACTAGCCACAGAGCAAGACTAGCCACAGAGCAAGGCTAGCCACAGAGTAAGACTAGCCACAGAGCAAGGCTAGCCACAGAGCAAGACTAGCCACAGAGCAAGACTAGCCACAGAGCAAGGCTAGCCACAGAGTAAGACTAGCCACAGAGCAAGGCTAGCCACAGAGCAAGACTAGCCACAGAGCAAGACTAGCCACAGAGCAAGACTAGCCACAGAGCAAGACTAGCCACAGAGCAAGACTAGCCACAGAGTAAGACTAGCCACAGAGCAAGACTAGCCACAGAGTAAGACTAGCCACAAAGCAAGACTAGCCACAGAGCAAGACTAGCCACAGAGCAAGGCTAGCCACAGAGTAAGACTAGCCACAGAGCAAGGCTAGCCACAGAGCAAGACTAGCCACAGAGCAAAACTAGCCACAGAGCAAGGCTAGCCACAGAGTAAGACTAGCCACAGAGCAAGGCTAGCCACAGAGCAAGACTAGCCACAAAGCAAGACTAGCCACAGAGCAAGGCTAGCCACAGAGTAAAACTAGCCACAGAGCAAGGCTAGCCACAGAGTAAGACTAGCCACAGAGCAAGGCTAGCCACAGAGCAAGACTAGCCACAGAGCAAGGCTAGCCACAGAGCAAGGCTAGCCACAGAGCAAGACTAGTCACAGAGCAAGGCTAGCCACAGAGCAAGGCTAGCCACAGAGCAAGGCTAGCCACAGAGCAAGGCTAGAAGCAGAGCAAGGCTAGCCACAGAGCAAGGCTAGCCACAGAGTAAAACTAGCCACAGAGCAAGGCTAGCCACAGAGCAAGAGTAGCCATAGAGCAACACTAGCCATAGAGCAAGACCGAGGTTAGTATTCCTATAGCTGCCAGGGCTCTCTTTACTCTGTCGTTTAGGTGAGTTTTCATTCCTTGTGCAGGGAGTGGGTGGGAGGAGGGGTGCAGACAACTATCTGTCTGTATTAGGGGATGATGGATAGAGGGCAGGAGGGCAGGGGGTGGCTCAAGGGGGGGGGGACAGCCACACACCCAGCCACATCTTCCGGTCATAACAATGGTCCTTCGTCTCCCAAGATGACCAGAAACAGTTTCCCACGGGCCTTCACAGAGACCCTGATCCTGGGGGGAAGGGGGGGGGGAAGGAGGGGATTTCAGAGTCGATTAAACTTCTGTAAATCGTGTTGGGTGAGGAAAGAGAGGAAGCTCCTGATCCTAGTTAATATGGTTGCTCTTCCTTCCCCTCCTCCCCCCTCCCAGTAACACCCCCCCCCCTCTTTCCCTGCCCTTTCTCTCCTCTTTCTCCCCTCCCCTGCACTTTTCCTTCCTCCCTCCCTCCCCCCCCCTCTCCTTCACATATACTGTAATAGCGTTCATCCCATAGGAGTTTGCACAGCAAAAGTGTCAATATATATATATATATATATATATATATATATATATATATATATATATATATATATATATAAATATATATATATATATATATATATATATATATATATATATATATATATATATATATATATATATATATATATATATATATATATATATATATATATATAATGGGGACGAAGGTGGCTATTCAGAAAATATGTAAATAGTTTCAATGTGGGGATAGGTGGACCAAGAACACTGGGAAAAACCTGCGGAAGACTCCAGTCACTACCACAAACGTGGAGTCACAGTATATAAGTCCACTGCCACTGACTTTTAAAAATTCAGTGGCAAGGTATATGCCTGCAAGTTAGGTTTGAGTTGTACTTGCCCAGTCATTGACGCGCTTCATTGCTGTATGTACGAGAGAAGATTGTTCAAATATACATGCGCATTCGGTACATCTTCTACCTTCTTCTACCGAACCGTCGGTATAGCATTATACAGTGAGAGTTATGACAGCAGGCGGGCTGCCCGCCTTGCTGACACGACGTATGGGTGTTGGCAAGCTAAGTTAAGCTTGCTCTCTCTCTTGTCAAGGAGAGCTGTGTGTACTCACCTATTTGTGCTTGCAGGATCGAGCATTGGCTCTTGGATCCCGCCTTTCGAGCATCGGTTGTTTACAGCAATGACTCCTGTCCCATTTCCCTATCATACCTAATTTTCAAAATATGAATAGAGTTTACTATTCACTTTATAGAGTTGGAAAAAAAAATGAAGCTAACAAACAAACTTAAATATTCCCAGGCCTAGAATAGCACACATTAGTACTATATTAGGCCTCAGAGATTGTGTATTAGGCCTAGGGAAGGTTAAGTTAGTTTAGTTTGTTTTTGAAACATAAGTAGAAAATAGTTTTCCTGTTTGTTCAACTTAATAGTACCGAATTCAACTTTCTAATTTCATTGTACGTCGGTATATATATATATATATATATATATATATATATATATATATATATATATATATATATATATATATATATATATATATATATATATATATATATATATATATATATATATATTGGTAGCAGTCTTTCCTGTAGACATATATTATTAAATATTACCGAAAAAGTAAGATTAATAATTCTAACACGAATTTTCTCGATCTTTCTTACGTTTCTTTTCACTGTTGATGGTAATTCAAAGATCAATTCTCCAAAATTCATTTTTATTTCTAGTCTAACGCGACACTTGAGCTCGTTTCGTAAAACTTATTACATTTTCAAAGACTTTTGTTTACAAACACACAACTGAAACTGAATGGAGCTTACACATCTTCGATTTTATATCTACATTTGGGTGAGTTGGATGAGGTGAAAACAAACTTTCAACAATGGGTATTGAATGGGTATTAAATTCAAACACAAGACAGAACACGAAACAATGGGTATTGAATGGAAGTAATTGTAGAAAGCCTATTGGTCCATATATCTTGATGCTTCTATATTGGAGCGGAGTCTTGAAGTGGGTAGAATATAGTTGTGCATTAATTGGCTGTTGATTGCTGGTGTTGACTTCTTGATGTGTAGTGCCTCGCAGACGTCGAGCCGCCTGCTATCGCTGTATCTATCGATGATTTCTGTGTTGTTTGCTAAGATTTCTCTGGTGATGGTTTGGTTGTGGGAAGAGGCTATATGTTCCTTAATTGAGCCCTGTTGCTTATGCATCGTTAAACGCCTGGAAAGAGATGTTGTTGTCTTGCCTATATACTGGGTTTTTTGAGGCTTACAGTCCCCAAGAGGGCATTTGAAGGCATAGACGACGTTGGTTTCTTTTAAAACGTTCTGCTTTGTTTCTGGAGAGTTTCTCATGAGTAGGCTGGCCGTTTTTTTTGTTTTATAGTAAATTGTCAGTTGTATCTTCTGATTTTTGTCTGTAGGGATAACGTTTCTACTGACAATATCTTTCAGGACCCTTTCCTCCGTTTTATGGGCTGTGGAAAAGAAGTTCCTGTAAAATAGTCTAATAGGGGGTATAGGTGTTATGTTAGTTGTCTCTTCAGAGGTTGCATGGCGTTTCACTTTCCTTCTTATGATGTCTTCCACGAAACCATTGGAGAAGCCGTTGTTGACTAGGACCTGCCTTACCCTACAGAGTTCTTCGTAGACTTGCTTCCATTCTGAGCTGTGGCTGAGAGCACGGTCGACATAAGCGTTAACAACACTCCTCTTGTACCTGTCCGGGCAGTCACTGTTGGCATTCAGGCACATTCCTATGTTTGTTTCCTTAGTGTAGACTGCAGTGTGGAAAACTCCGCTCTTTTCCATGACTGTTACATCTAGAAAGGGCAGCTTCCCATCCTTTTCCATCTCGTAAGTGAAACGCAACACAGAATTCTGCTCAAATGCCTCCTTCAGCTCCTGCAGATGTCTGACATCAGGTACCTGTGTAAAAATGTCGTCAACATACCTGCAGTATATGGCCGGTTTCAAGTTCATGTCGACTAAGACTTTTTGCTCGATGGTACCCATATAGAAGTTTGCAAACAGGACACCTAGGGGGAGAACCCATGGCGACCCCATCTACTTGCTTATACATGTGCTCATCCGGGCTCAAGAAGGGTGCCTCTTTAGTACAAGCTTGGAGTAGTTTCCTTAGACTGTTTTCTGGTATGTCAAGAGTATGTCTGGTATGTCTTGACATACCAGATTGACTGGTATGTTTGCAAAAACTGTTTGCAAACTGTTTGCAAACTTCTACATGGGTACCATCGAGTAAAAAGTCTTAGTCGACATGAACTTGAAACCGGCCATATACTGCAGGTATGTTGACGACTATATATAATTATAATATAGAATATTATAAATATAGAATACTAGAATTATACAATAGTGGCAAGAGGCGGCATCAGTGGTTATAAATCGGGTAACTGGAAACTGGTGACATCAACCTGGGACACAAGAGGTCACCTGTACTGACCGGGGGACCAGCTTCGCTACCCTACGCTAAGTGCCTGCCATAAAGTTTGAACAAAATAACATACATAATATTTCAAATATACGGTATACATATAATATTATAAATATTAAACATATAAATATATATACATATAATTTTATAAAGAGTTAAAAGGGCTGACATCAACAAGTGATCCATACAGTGAATCTCAAATACAACACAATACATCAGACAATGGAGAGGTGTGGCGAGTGTTGGGGAGTACTGGGAAGACGTAATGTAGGCGTAACGTGCTGCATTTGTAACATAAGATTTCACCTGGGCTGTACAAAATTAGCTCCAAGATGCATAAAAAGACAAGGAATTTACTGGGTTTGCAAAGATGACAGATTAATGTTAGAGAATATAACTAAACTAATGAAAAACATTCCCGAGTCACAGAGATTATCATTCACAGACAAGTTACCAGTGATATATGCGGACTGGGAAAAGTCAACATTGAATAACGACCAAAACTCAGGAACAGATAGTTTGGAGAACCGCAGCAGTAGTGTGGAGGAAGAGGGTATTGTGGTACAAAATAACAGCAATATTGCAGAGTCAGATAATATAAACGATGAGAGCAACAGTGAGACAGAGTGCATAGATGAAGGAATTGGGACGAAAAACGGAGATGGCTCCAATAAAGAGGTAGACAAGACAGTCACAGATATAAATACCTTGAAAAGCGCAAAACCGAAACACATTTGTAAATTCTACGCTAAAGGAATATGCAAATATGGAAAATTAGGAGCAAAATGTCATTTTCTGCATCCTCGAAAATGCAGGAACATGTTGGAGAGGGGTACATGCCGTTTTGGAACAGGGTGTCGATACTTCCACCCTAAATTATGTCAATTTTCAATTAGGGACAAAAAATGCTACAATCTTCAATGTCCGGAATTCCATGTGAGAGGTACAGAGCGTTATAGACAGGAAGATCAATATGACACTATTGGAAATTTTTTAGAGGAAGGCAGAAACAGAGTAGTAAATATAAGAGAGAGGAACAGTCAGATGGAACCACTACAGGATTACAGAGGGGAAGGGAGATACCCACAGGACTGGAATTCAAATTATCAAAAAGCACACAGGTACTACACCAGACAACACCCGTCCTACTACCAAAACTGGACGAATCACTTCCAAAACGACACACCCTGGACGCAAACACAGTGGCCTCCTTACCAGAGCCTCAGATATTAACACCAAGTAAGGCTTCCAGCACTTCCACTAACACGATAACATCATTTATATTTGCCAACATCCAGGGTATAAAAACACGCAAATCCAACAAAGTTCACTTTATAAATGGTCTCCTTCATGAGGCAAATGCAGTGTTTGCAGCCCTAACAGAAACCCACACAAAGGACTACCATGATGGTGAAATATGGATCTCAGAGTACAATCTTTTCAGATGTGATAGGAAACACCGGCTTCAGGGTGGGGTCAGCCTCTACATCAAAGACACACTCATCTGTACTGAGCTGCTAAACACCTCAAATGATATGGTGGAAGTGCTGATAATCAAAATAGAGATTTTAAATGTAGTTATTGTCCTTGTATATAAGTCACCGGAGGCAAACCCTCAGCAGTTTAAAGACCAACTAATGAAAATAGAACACTGCTTAGAAAACCTCACAAATCCAGCCCCGAACATCATCCTGCTTGGGGACTTCAACCTACGGCACCTGAAATGGAAGCACCTGGCTAATACAGTAATATCAGAAAGAATACCAGGAAGTAGCCTAAATGAACAGGCACATGCAAATGACCTGCAACGGATGTGCAACATGTTTGCCTTAAACCAGCAAATAGTAGAACCAACTAGGAAGGAGAACACGCTGGACCTCATTTTCACTAATAATGATGAATTGATCAGGAACATAATGATTACAAATACCTGTTACTCAGATCACAACTTAATTGAAGTTATGACAACCATGGGGAGTAGACCTTCAAAACCAGTCCAGATTCCCGGTGGAGGAGATTTCAGCAAATTCAATAATAAACAGATAAACTGGGAGCAAATAAACCAGGACTTCACAGAAATAAACTGGGAAGAACAGCAAGAAAATGCAAACCTGAACCAGTGCCTGGAAAAAATAAGCTCAGTAGCACTAGAAATATGTTCAAACCGCATAGCCCTAAGAAAAAAGAGGAAGAGATGCATATTGGAACGGGAACGTCGTTCCCTATATAGGCGAAGAAAACGAATCGCGGAACAACTTGAGAGTCGCACCCTATCTCAAGAACGGCGAAGAAGGTTAGGTAGAGAAATAGAAACAATTGAACGGAAGCTACGAGAATCATACAAAACCCAGGAGAGGCAAATAGAGCAAAAGGCCGTCAGTGAAATAGAGAGAAATCCGAAATATTTTTTCTCCTATACAAAATCAAGATCAAAAACCACATCTAGTATCGGGCCCCTGCGAAAGGGAGATGGAACTTTCACAGATGACAACAAAGAAATGAGCGAGTTACTGAGGAAGCAGTACGACTCTGTTTTCAGCGAGCCATTAAACGCACTAAAGATTGATAACCCAAATGAATTTTTCATGGATATGATACCATCATCAAATCATATATCAAACGTCACCCTATCCCCACTGGATTTTGAAGAAGCCATAAACAGTATGCCTATGCACTCTGCACCAGGCCCGGATTCTTGGAACTCCATATTCATCAAGAACTGTAAAAAACCACTATCGCAGGCCCTGCACATTCTGTGGAGACAAAGCCTAGATACTGGCGTTATCCCTGATATACTAAAAACAGCAGAGATAGCACCACTCCATAAAGGAGGAAATAAGGCAGAGGCAAAAAATTACAGACCGATAGCACTAACATCGCACATCATAAAAATTTTTGAGAGAGTGCTAAGAAGTAAGATCACAAAAAACATGGAATCACAGCAACTCCATAACCCCGGACAACATGGTTTCAGAACAGGGCGCTCTTGCCTGTCGCAGTTGCTATGATATGGCATTAGATGCTATGGAAGACAAACAAAACGCTGATGTAATTTACACAGATTTCGCAAAAGCTTTTGATAAATGTGACCATGGTGTTATTGCACTTAAAATGCGTTCAAAAGGAATTACCGGAAAAATAGGCAGATGGATCTACAATTTCCTGACCAACAGAACCCAATGTGTAATAGTCAACAAAATAAAATCCAGCCCATCAAACGTGAAGAGCTCAGTCCCCCAGGGTACTGTGCTTGCTCCAGTACTTTTTCTCATCCTCATATCGGACATAGACAAGAACACAACCTATAGCACTGTATCATCCTTTGCAGATGACACTAGGATCTTCATGAGAGTAGGCAACATAGAGGACACGGCGAACCTCCAGTCAGATGTAGATCAGGTCTTTCTATGGGCTACAGAAAATAATAAGGTGTTTAACGAAGATAAGTTCCAGCGCTCATGCGCTATGGAAAAAATGAAAATATAAAAACGGAAACCACGTACAAAACTCAGGCAAATCATAACATAGAACGAAAAGGCAATGTAAAGGATCTGGGTGTACTCATGTCGGAAGACCTTACCTTTAAAGAACACAATAAAGTAGCCGTCACAACTGCAAGAAAAATGACAGGTTGGATAACAAGAACTTTTCACACTAGAGATGCTATACCGATGATGATACTTTTCAAAACGCTTGTGCTCTCTAGAGTGGAGTACTGCTGCACAATGACAGCACCTTTCAAAGCTGGAGAAATTGCTGACCTGGAGAGCGTGCAGAGATCCTTTACTGCTAGAATCCACTCAGTAAAACATCTAAACTATTGGAACCGACTAAAGAGCCTAAAACTGTACTCCCTTGAGCGCAGGCGGGAGAGGTACATAATAATTTACACGTGGAAAATATTAGAGGGGCTGGTCCCAAACCTGCACACAGAAATAACATCACATGAGACCAGAAGACATGGCTGGATGTGCAGAATACCCCGGTTGAAAAACAGAGATTATGTAATGGGTAGAAACCTTGTGCAGGATAGGATGGAATGTTCGTTGGTAAATCACTTAGTTAGTGATCACTATGCAGTTTCTGCTTCCTATGAGGTACAGTGTGATGTACCTAATAGGCATCAGAGACGGAAAATGAATATTCCATATGGCTTGCATGACCACTTTATTAATTGTATTTCAAAATGGTATCAAGATTACACAATAACCAATGTAGAAGCCTTCTCCAGAGATCTCGTTGATACGATTACTACCTACTATGACACGTGGGTGTGTTGGGGAACAGGTCGTAAGCCTAGCAGAAGTGGGCAACACCTACCACCACCCAAGTGGGTCCTTGACCCCGTATTTGTTAAAGAACATGAACGAGTAAAGCAACTTGGAGATACGTACAAACGAACCAAAGCACAAGGTGACTTGCATGCATTTCTAGTTGCAAATAGAGAGGTGAGAGACATGAGCAACGTCATACGTAATAAACATTGGGAAGAGTTCCTACAAAGTATAAATGAGCAAACAACACTTGTTGAAGTTTGGGAAAAGATACGAAAAATCTCTAGAAGCAGCCCAACCAAACCGCTGCACCACAGCCCACTAGAACAAGCAAACATTCTCCTTGATCAATGGGCACTAACATCGAGCTACGACTCACTCCCAATTAACATACAGCACAAACTTGATGACATACGCCCCAACAGACAACGAACCATCAATCTTGCCTGTACAGCTATCGACGTGTCGGACCTTAATGATGTAACTGAATGGGAATTAAATCATGCACTAAAGATGGGAAAATCAACTGCTTCTGGAGAGGACGGTATTACTTACAGTCTACTGAGATTAGTCTCACACGTACCAGGTAATCCATTATTAGTGTTGTACAGAATGAGTTTACGTGAGGGAGTATTACCTGATGCTTGGACAAAGAGTGTCATTGTTCCCATCCCCAAACCACACTCAGATAATTATAGACCCATATCTTTAACATCGTGTGTTTGTAAAGTGCTTGAACGTATTGTTCTTAACCGACTCATGTATCGTATACAGGGGCACCTGTCACCCCAACTGTTTGGATTTATGCCTGGGCTCAGTACACAACAATGTTTTGCTGAGTACTTCGCACATATTGAAGCTTCCCCTCAAACAGTCTTCATCGACCTAGCAGCAGCTTTTGATACAGCAAACAGAGAAATCATACTGGAACAGCTTGCCGAGCTGGGAATACAAGGAAAATTACTGAAATGGATAAAGGGCTATTTGTCTAATCGAACAGCATATGTTTTGTTTAATGGTGTTAAAAGCACAGAGAGCAAACACTTTGAACTGGGAACTCCACAAGGAGGGGTCCTCAGCCCCTTGTTGTTTAACGTTCTGATGCATAAACTTATTAAAGATCTTCCAACTAATAATGAAGACACTGTCATTTGTTATGCTGATGATATATGTTTACAGGCTGCCTCCGAGCCAAGAATGCAAGTTCTGCTCGACGCTTTTGCTACTAGAGCTGAGGAATGTGGCCTCCTTATCTCTGTACAGAAAACTCGTGCCCTCATTCCATGTGGTATTCCACCACCCAATTATCATATAGATGGGCGAGCACTTGAGAACTGCGAGTCTTACAGATACCTTGGTGTCCCCATTAACGACCCTGGGTACCTTTCTTCTCTCAAGAGGAGACTCTGGGAGAGATTAAAGCCCTTGCGGGTCCTTGTTGGTGTCAATCATGGACTCAACGTGAGACTTGCTAAAATATTTTATGTATCATTTATACGCTCTGTGATTGACTACAATGCTCTACATCTCACACTGTATACTGACAAAGAGCTGAAATCTCTTGAAACCTTGCAAAATGAAGCTATGCGTCTCATCCTTGGGGCTCCAAAGTCCACGAGAATAGTTAATATGAGAGCAGAGTTAAAATTACCTACCATAAGTGAGAGAATTTTGTCTATTAGCACAGTTTTCGGCGTGAAGGCATTGAGTAGATCTAGACAACACATGAAGTTTCAAGCTAAACTTTCTAATATGCTGCACTCACCTGAGGTCTATAGAAGAAGAACGAAATCTGATTATGTATATTGGTTCTACAAGGTAGCCAACTCCATCAAAATATTAAATATGTACCCAACTCAACTAATGATTAATCAGCCAACTACTCTATGGGATAACTGGGATCTATCAGTTGATTTTGTAAATGCGCCCAAGAAAGATAGTGTGCACACCACATTATTAAAACAGTTAACACTGAAAAGCATCACTGAAAGTACTCAGAGTATGGGTAACGATATTTATCAGTGCTATACCGACGGCTCTGTAGAAGAAGGTGGACGATGTACCGGATGTGCATGTAACATATTTGAACAATCTTCTCTCGTACATACAGCAATGAAGCGCGTCAATGACTGGGCAAGTACAACTCAAACCGAACTTGCTGGCATATACCTTGCCACTGAATTTTTAAAAGACAAAGGCAGTGGACTTATATACTGTGACTCGCAGAGTGCACTCCTGGCACTGAATGCACATAGTAGTGACACCCAGAAAATAGTCAGTGATATTCGAATGAATGTTTTAGCTGCTAAAGAAAACAGATTTGAGATTAAATTCCTATGGATACCATCACATGTTGGCATCTCAAGGCATGACACTGTTGATATGCTTGCTAAGACAGCCTGCAGAAAACCAGTGGTAGAAATTGATATGGGTGTTTCATTAGCAGTGACAAAGAGAATACTTAAACAAATATCTAATGAAAATCTCACCGACCTAACAAATTCACAAAGACCTGAAAGTTGTAGCATTAAATATTATGATAGATATCGTGAGGAGACATTCACATATGGGACTAATAGAACAAGAACCCGGCAATGTGATGTTATAGTGGCCAGAATACGCCTGGGATATAGACGTATCTGGCAGCTTTCTCAAAACCCAAATGTCGAGTACACAATGTGTCAACTTTGTGAAAGAGAAAACATGCACTCTCTTGAACATTATATTGTAGAATGTCCCATATTGACTGACTTTCGCCCTCCTGGGCTAAGGTATGCTGAACTATGTAGTTACTATATGAGTACTGGAACACTTGATGATATATTGGACTTGTATCCAAGATTGACCATGTAATATATCACTTATTCAATGTTATATTCAATATATCACTTATTCAATGTTATATGATGTAACTATATAACCTGAGCTTGTAAAAGCACCTTCATCACCTTCAGTGATTAAGTGCTTAATTGCACACTAGTTTCTTTATCAGCTATCTCACCCTGTCAGAGTAAATGAGACAGATGTATGTGAATGCATGTGTGTGTATATGTATGTATATGTATGGGTATAAAGTATATATGGAAGCTGATCAGAATTACATTTCACCTTTGTGAATGTACATTAATGACACTGTGTAAAAGACACATCAAACACTTTATGTAGGGCATACGTAAATCTGTGTATCTATGTATTTACGTATGTACGTTAGCTTAGCATTTTAAAAGCACCGAATCACCTTCTGTGGTTGAGTGTTCAATAAACCCCTGAACTCTATGTTTAACATTTCTCTAACCCTGTCCATGGAGGACAGAAGAAAATGTATATATGCTGGTTAGCATTGTAAATGTGTGGCCACGTCTGTGGTAGAAAATAATAAAAAAAAAAAAAAAATAAAAACAGTGTTCAAGAGAGAACTGGATAAGCACCTCCAAAGGATAGCTGATCAACCAGGCTGTGACTCGTACGTCAGGCTGCGAGCAGCCGCGTCCAACAGCCTGGTTGATCAGTCCGGCAACCAGGAGGCCTGGTCGACGACCGGGCCGCGGGGACGCTAAGCCCCGGAAGCACCTCAAGGTAACCTCAAGGTAACGACATTTTTACACAGGTACCTGATGTCAGACATCTGCAGGAGCTGAAGGAGGCATTTGAGCAGAATTCTGTGTTGCGTTTCACTTACGAGATGGAAAAGGATGGGAAGCTGCCCTTTCTAGATGTAACAGTCATGGAAAGGAGCGGAGTTTTCCACACTGCAGTCTACACTAAGGAAACAAACATAGGAATGTGCCTGAATGCCAACAGTGACTGCCCGGACAGGTACAAGAGGAGTGTTGTTAACGCTTATGTCGACCGTGCCCTCAGCCACAGCTCAGAATGGAAGCAAGTCGACGAAGAACTCTGTAGGGTAAGGAAGGTCCTAGTCAACAACGGCTTCTCCAATGGTTTCGTGGAAGACATCATAAGAAGGAAAGTGAAACGCCATGCAACCTCTTAAGAGACAACTAACATAACACCTATACCCCCTATTAGACTATTTTACAGGAACTTCTTTTCCACAGCCCATAAAATGGAGGAAAGGGTCCTGAAAGATATTGTCAGTAGAAACGTTATCCCTACAGACAAAAATCAGAAGATACAACTGATAATTTACTATAAAACCAAAAAAACGGCCAGCCTACTCATGAGAAACTCTCCAGAAACAAAGCAGAACGTTTTAAAAGAGACCAACGTCGTCTATGCCTTCAAATGCCCTCTTGGGGATTGTAAGCCTCAAAAAACTCAGTATATAGGCAAGACAACAACATCTCTTTCCAGGCGTTTAACGATGCATAAGCAACAGGGCTCCATTAAGGAACATATAGCCTCTTCCCACAACCAAACCATCACCAGAGAAACCTTAGCAAACAACACAGAAATCATCAATAGATACAGCGATAGCAGGCGGCTCGACGTCTGCGAGGCACTACACATCAAGAAGTCAACACCAGCAATCAACAGCCAATTAATGCACAACTATATTCTACCCACATCAAGACTCCGCTCCAATATCGAAACATCAAGAAATATGGACCAATAGGCTTTCTACAATTACTTCCATTCAATACCCATTGTTTCGTGTTCTGTCTTGTGTTTGAATTTAATACCCATTCAATACCCATTGTTAAAAGTTTGTTTTCATCTCATCCACCTCACCCAAATGTAGATATAAAATCGAAGATGTGTAAGCTCTATTCAGTTTCAGTTGTGTGTTTGTAAACTAAAGTCTTTGAAAATGTAATAAGTTTTACGAAACGCGCTCAAGTGTCGCGTCAGACTAGAAATAAAAATGAATTTTGGAGAATTGATCTTTGAATTACCATCAACAGTGAAAAGAAACGTAAGAAAGATCGAGAAAATTCGTGTTAGAATTATTAATCTTACTTTTTCGGTCACATTTAATAATAATATATGTGTATATATATATATATATATATATATATATATATATATATATATATATATATATATATATATATATATATATTATTATAGACTGTGGGTTGGTTGGTGTTGTCGTCGTTGATCCTTCTCTATGGACAACCCAACCCACAACTCGGTAGAGTGCTTATACTAGGAGATCACCCTTGGCGCTTCTGGCTCTTGGAGAGGGGCTCAACGTCACACGTTTAGGAGATGCGGCTCCTACACTTAGCCTCGTTGTCACGTGCACACACCCACTCGAGCCGCTGTGACTCCCCACTCTCTCCTTATGAGATATGATCTCCTCAATCCCCTATGACTTACTAGTATTACCTCCTACCCTGTCCACAGCAGTAGTTCTTGGTTCTTTCTCTCTCCTTCTTTACTACCTCCTGGGAAGCCTCACTAGGACAAGGGCAAACACCAGCAAATTGTGATACATTTACTGGACAAAGCACATTCACAATACATACACACATATAATAATAATGAATCCTATACTCTATAATATTACAATCAGGTTGCACTCCAACACCATCAGAACTCTATCATCAGCTTATCAAGTGGTATCCTATCTCCTGGTTCACCACCTGATACTATCAACCTCCTCAAGTTGATCAAGTCTACATACACTGTTGCACCATCAGCAAGAGAATACATATATGTATCTATAAATGTGTACCAAGAAAATCAGCATTTGAATGCAATAACATATCAGTATAAATGTTCATTGATATACAACAATGATCAATCGATCACTCTATCAGTCCTAGAACGCATACGTCTGTAGGTAATCCAGCCTACGACTGTAACTCTAAACTTCAGTGTAAAACACTCCTTGACATCAGAATGCCAACAGTCACTCACCTCTCACTGCGTCTTGCACGCTACTGACAACCAAACACTATCAACTCCCTACAAGTAATCCACCAGTACTTCCCTTCCACCTCTGGAAGTTCACTACCCTAATATCTTTAGGTTCTTCCGGGCTTCACTACCAGGATCCTCTGCAGCTTCTCCAGGCTGCTATCATGAAGTTTCCTTGAGTAACTACGGTGCTTCACCCTTCTGCTAGGTTCCTCCACAGCTCTCTTGGCTGCTACACCACCTCTACAGAAGCACGTGACACTCCTCTTCACTGCTTCTCCTCACAGCTCGAGGTCCTCTGCTTCACTACCTTGGAGTCTCATCAATTACTTCATCTAGGCTGGCTTCGAAGTTCTCAGCAACTTCTTCCCCAAAGACAAACCTGCAACCCATCGACACTCCAATAAAATGTTCCCCTTTAACACATAAACAAAAATAACCACACAATATGCTTGCCTCAAACCTCTATCTGTTCTCTACATACAGTGAGAGTGGACTCCCCCGTTTTGGGCGGGTCCATACTCCACCTCGCCCGGCGGCGGTCCTCACTTGCTGGGAGGGTCTTCCTCCATCAGGAGCCGGGCTCCCTCAGTCGTCTGTCAGAGCTCAGAGGGGATGGACGTCGCTCCGTGTTCCTCCCTCTTCATTCTCCTATTTCAGGCTTTCTGCCTTATTAAAACATGTCTAACTTATAAATAAACATCGCTACTGTCGCTGGGCACACGACCAACTACAAGCAATCACTATGAACTGGCGTATATCGTGCTTACCACAGATTAACTGGTCGAGGGCGCTTTCCCTCTGACGGCGTCTGGTCAGGGCGCTCCACACAGCCCACGAAAATGCCTCTGAGCAGCTTATTGAACTCTGCTCGTCGACCAGGACTTGAGACCACAACGTTCCCAGCTCAGTTCCACAGCTGGCACGTCTACACACTTCTCTTCTCTTCGAGATATATCACTAGGGATTCCCTTCTGGCGGGAGCTCACGGAGCGCGGCTTTCCCCTGCGATGTCTGGCACTCAAGTGAGGTCAAGGTCCTCCGGAAGCGAGCCTCACGCCTCCAGCAAAATGTCCACATCTCCTAGCCAGTCATTTATCTGTTTTCTCCTTCATTGCCCATAATCTCAAACTGTTATACATATCCAAGCAACTATTTTACATATGCGTTATCACCTCAATATTTGCTAGACCTTCTAATCAGGTCAGGCTTGATGAATAACTCTCAAGGAGGGAGACTCGTTTCTCCTGTAGGCTGAGATCATAACACTCCCCTCCCCTTATTTTTGAGAGTTATTCTAGTGGCTAGGCTCGAGATAACGCATCAGCCACTACATTGTCTCGCCCTCTTATGTGCGTTATCACCAGGTCATACTCTTGGAGCGATAAAAACCATCTGGTTAATCTCTGGTTTGCATGCTTCATTTTCTTCAGGAAAACTAGGGGATTATGGTCTGTATACACCGTCAGTGGGTGTCCCCCCCCACTCACATACACTTCAAAATGTTTCAATGCCATCACCAGGGCCAAAGTCTCTTTCTCGACTGTACTGTACGACCTCTGGTGCTTAACGAACTTCTTCGAGAAGAAGGACACGGGGCGGTAAATTCCATCATTCTGCTGCGTCAGTATAGCTCCGGCCCCTATATCACTGGCATCTACAAATAACGTAAACGGCGCTTCAAAATCTGGCGACACTAGTACAGGTGCCTCAGTCAACAGTCTTTTGGTCTTCTCAAACGCTTCTTGTGCTGTTCCATTCCACTCCCACTTCTTGCTCTTTGATAGCAAACTCGTCATAGGAGCGGCTATGGTGGAGAAATTTTCACAGAACTTCCGGTAATACCCAATCATACCGAGGTATCTCAACAATTCTTTCTTACTCCTGGGCACCGGGAAGTTGTCAATGGCCTCCACCTTTGTTCTTACCGGAGCAACCTCGCCTTGCCCTACTATATATCCAAGGTACTCCAGGCGGGCTCTCCCGAACTCGCTTTTTGCCAAGTTGATCGTCATGTTGGCCTTCTCCAACCGATCGAACAAATCTAAAAGTCGATCCACGTGATCCTTCCAGGAATCAGCGAACACCACAATATCATCGATGTACACTGCACATCCAGTCGCGCCTTGTAATACCTGATTCATTACTCGTTGAAAACAACTACCACTATTCTTCATTCCGAAGGCACCACTTTATATTGGTATTAGCCGTCGGGTGTCACGAACGCTGTGATCCTCTTGGCCTCCTCAGACAGGGGAATCTGGTAGTATCCCTTCAACAGGTCTATCTTCGAGACATACCGTGCACTCCCAATCCGATCTATGCAATCGTCAATGCGCGGTATCGGAAACGAGTCAGCGACCGTGAGTGCATTCACTTTCTTATAATCGGTACAGAACCGGTACGTGCCGTCACTCTTCTTCACGAGGAGGCACGGCGAACTCCAGTCACTGTCGCTAACCTCTGCCAAGTCGTTATCTAGCAGATACTTCACTTTTGCTCTCATTGCCGCTGCTTTCTCCGGGTTAACTCTGTAAGGGTGCTGCTTGATGGGCTCAGCACTCCCTACATTCACTTCGTGCACCGTTCCGCGGTGTCTTCTAGGCACGTCCGTGAATAACGACTTATTCCTCCGTAGGATCTCCACTAGCTCCTGTCGTTGGTCATCCTCCAAATGACCCAGACGCTCACCTATCTTGGCCAGGCTTTCTGTATTTGATATCTTCGCGCCATCGGCCCTCTCTAACTTACAGTTCTCCTCTTCTATCCCTTTGCCGTCTCCTCCACACAGCACCGTCGCCTGCAATGGGGTTTCCATCGGTTCTTCATCGCCTAGAGGCTTATCTCTGTCATAGTACCACTTTATCATGTTCACGTGGCAAACCTGTGACTTCCTCGGACGATCTGGCATGTGGATTACATAATTCACATCCCCTAATGCCTTCTGGATGGTATATGGTCCACAAAATCTCGACTCGTATATACTTCCTTTTACCGGTAGCAGGACTAACACCTGATCTCCTTCTTGAAATTTCCTGCCCTTCGCCTTCCTGTCGTGGTACCTTACCATCTCTGCCTGGGATGTCCTCAAATTTTCCTTGGCCAAATCTCTGGCCCTAGAGAGTCGCTCTCTAAAAGTCTTCACATATTTTCCCACGTCCACCTTAGGCCTATCCACGGTGAGCTGCTCCTTCAGCGCGCCCACTGGGCTCCTCACGGAATGTCCGTACACCAGTTGAAATGGGGTGAATCCGAGTGATTCTACTACCGCATCCCTGATGGCGAACAACACGGATGGTAATGCCTCGTCCCAACTACTCCCTTCCTCAGCGCAGTATATCCTCAACAAGCTCTTTAGCGTTCCATGGAAACGCTCCAATGCTCCCTGCGACTGAGGGTGATACGGTGACGAGCGCACTTGCTCTACTCTCCATCCTTTCACAGTTTCCCTAAACAACTTCGACTGGAAGACACTCCCCTGGTCCGTCTGGATAACCTTGGGCATTCCTACCCACGCAATGTAGTTCTGTAGTCTATCCAGAACGGCTCTCGACGTCACTCTTCTCAGGAGGATTGCTTCAGGGAAACGGGTGGCCGTGCACATTATGGTCAGTAAGTACTCGTGGCCTTTTCTGGTCCTCGGCAACGGACCTACACAGTCTATCAAGACTCTCTCAAAAGGCTCGCCAAATGCCGGTATGGGCTTTAAGGGTGCCTTTGGTATAGCCGGAGCCGGCTTACCTGCACGTTGGCACGCCAAACATGTCCTACAATATTTCTTTACCTCCTTCCACACGTTCGGCCAGTAGAAGTGCTCCTGCACCTTATTTAAGGTCTTCTTCACCCCTAAATGCCCTGCCATATCTACGGAGTGGGCTAGTTCTAACACAGCCGCCCTAAACTCCTTCGGCACTAACACTTGGTGCTTCTCCAACCATACCTTATCTGCGCCGGCTTTGTCCGGTCGCCATTTCCTCATTAGTACATCATCGTCCAAGTAGTAATACACGGGGGACTCCGGACATGAATTTCCCCCTTTTGCCTCCCTGATTAGATCTATAAACTCCTCTTTCTGAGCCCTAATCAGGTCCGCTCGGTTCACGCTGAACTTTTCAGGTAGGGTCATTTTCACTTCCTGTCTCCTCGAATCCTCATTCTTCTGAGCTCGATCTTCGTCGAACAGCCCAGACATGTCCATGTTGACCTCCTCCCTTGGTGGAGTCGACACTGCCATATCATCTCCAATGTCTTCCTCGGCGGCTACGTCCGACTCTGTCACTACACAGGCCGGGTATACGATGACTTGACTGTCCTCTGCCTCATCTTCAAGGATGCTGGCTAGATCTATCTTGTCCGGCGTTCCACTTGTACCGCGGTCCTTCTGGTTCACCTCCGGCACAGCTTTTACTATCAGCTCTGGCAGCACCTTGGACCCACACAAGTCGTTCCCCAGGATCACTTGGACTCCTGGAACAGGTATGTTGGGGCACACTCCCATCATCACCTCCGCCGACAAATAATCTGACTTCAACTGGACAGCACACACGGGCATGTCACTCTTAGACAACAACCCATGAACCTTTATCCTCCTACTGTCAGCTAACAGTCGATCATTTCTTATTAGGCCTCTCAGAATCAAGCTCTGATTGGCTCCAGTATCCCTGAGGATACTAACCTCCACCTCGGGTTGACCTTCTATGCCGACCCAACCTTTACTAATGAACGGCTTATACCGCTCGTTCATCAAATCTACCTTCTGTGGTTTGTCTTGTTGTACATCAACGTACTTCAACCGGGGATCACATGTCGTCAGGGTCACGACTCTCTTGCCCTGCCGACAATCTCGCATCATGTGACCTGATCTGTTGCACTTGTAGCATCTCATTTGGGAGAAATCTCTCCTATACGCCCCCGAGTGGCTCTGACTCTGCCCACTCGTATTGGAGTTCCTCGGGCCAGATGTACTACTCATACTCTGTGGAGCTTCATTGGACTCTTGTCTCCTCTGCACATTTTTATTTTCCTGCTTACCTCCAGCAGGCGGACTCGGCAACTTTCCATCCTGGGGCTTAAAACTAGCTGGTCTGCTTGTCTGCCCCCCAAAACTTCTTCCTCCCCAGACTCCACTGGGTCTGCTATTGCTGCATCTCGCCTCGCTTCTTACTCTGTTCTCTCTTAAGCTCTTGTACGCTTCAGTAATCATATCCGCCCTATCTGCGGCATCTTTCACCTCCTTTATCCCTGCTTCTTGGATCTTGAACTTTGTTTCGGGATGCATCATCTCCAAGAACTTCTCCATGACCATCAGTTGCTTCAGGTCAGCGTAAGATCCAACTCCAGCAGCCTCAATCCACTTCTGGAATCGTCTTTCCAGATCCCTTGCTGTCTCAGCAAACGTACACGCTCCAACTTTGATCATCTCTCTGAAGCGCTTCCTATAAGCTTCTGGGGTTAACTGAAACGAGCGCAATATGCTGCTCTTTACCGTGGCATAATCCTGGCACTCTTCCAGTGACAATTGAGTGTATGCCTCCCTGGCTGCACCGGTCAATCTTAACTGGACCAGCTGGGCCCATTCCTCCTGTACTCACCTAGTTCTCACCTAGTTGTGTTTGCGGGGGTTGAGCTCTGGCTCTTTGGTCCCGCCTCTCAACCGTCAATCAACAGGTGTACAGATTCCTGAGCCTATCGGGCTGTCATATCTACACTTGAAACTGTGTATGGAGTCAGCCTCCACCACATCACTTCCTAATGCATTCCATTTGTCAACCACTCTGACACTAAAAAAGTTCTTTCTAATATCTCTGTGGCTCATTTGGGCACTCAGTTTCCACCTGTGTCCCCTTGTGCGTGTTCCCCTTGTGTTAAATAGACTGTCTTTATCTACCCTATCAATTCCCTTCAGAATCTTGAATGTGGTGATCATGTCCCCCCTAACTCTTCTGTCTTCCAGCGAAGTGAGGTTTAATTCCCGTAGTCTCTCCTCGTAGCTCATACCTCTCAGCTCGGGTACTAGTCTGGTGGCAAACCTTTGAACCTTTTCCAGTTTAGTCTTATCCTTGACTAGATATGGACTCCGTGCTGGGGCTGCATACTCCAGGATTGGCCTGACATATGTGGTATACAAAGTTCTGAATGATTCTTTACACAAGTTTCTGAATGCCGTTCGTATGTTGGCCAGCCTGGCATATGCCGCTGATGTTATCCGCTTGATATGTGCTGCAGGAGACAGGTCTGGCGTGATATCAACCCCCCAGTCTTTTTCCTTCTCTGACTCCTGAAGAATTTCCTCTCCCAGATGATACCTTGTATCTGGCCTCCTGCTCCCTACACCTATCTTCATTACATTACATTTGGTTGGGTTAAACTCTAACAACCATTTGTTCGACCATTCCTTCAGCTTGTCTAGGTCTTCTTGAAGCCTCAAACAGTCCTCTTCTGTTTTAATCCTTCTCATAATTTTAGCATCGTCCGCAAACATTGAGAGAAATGAATCGATACCCTCCGGGAGATCATTTACATATATCAGAAACAAGATAGGACCGAGTACAGAGCCCTGTGGGACTCCACTGGTGACTTCACGCCAATCAGAGGTCTCACCCCTCACCGTAACTCTCTGCTTCCTATTGCTTAGATACTCCCTTATCCACTGGAGCACCTTACCAGCTACACCTGCCTGTCTCTCCAGCTTATGTACCAGCCTCTTATGCGGTACTGTGTCAAAGGCTTTCCGACAATCCAAGAAAATGCAGTCCGCCCAGCCCTCTCTTTCTTGCTTAATCTGTGTCACCTGATCGTAGAATTCTATCAAGCCTGTAAGGCAAGATTTACCCTCCCTAAATCCATGTTGGCCATTTGTCACGAAGTCCCTTCTCTCCAGATGTGTTACCAGGTTTTTTCTCACGATCTTCTCCATCACCTTGCATGGTATACAAGTCAAGGACACTGGCCTGTAGTTCAGTGCCTCTTGTCTTTCGCCCTTTTTGTATATTGGGACCACATTCGCCGTCTTCCATATTTCTGGTAGGTCTCCCGTCTCTAGTGACTTACTATACACTATGGAGAGTGGCAGGCAAAGTGCCTCTGCACACTCTTTCAGTACCCATGGTGAGATCCCATCTGGACCAACAGCCTTTCTAACATCCAGATCCAGCAGGTGTCTCTTGACCTCCTCTCTCGTAATTTCGAACTCCTCCAAGGCTGCCTGGTTTACCTCCCTTTCTCCTAGCACAGTGACCTCACCCTGTTCTATTGTGAAGACCTCCTGGAACCTCTTGTTGAGTTCCTCACACACCTCTCTGTCATTCTCTGTATACCTGTGGCCACTCCTTGATGCTGGCTACTTTTTCAAAATGCTCGAAGAAGCTCTCCGCCTCTTTGGGAACAAACAAGGGAATGTCCTTCTCCCTAACCCTAACATCTGGTGAGTGTGATACCTGGGTGGTGCTCTCTGGCAACCCATGTTCAATCCTTTGCTCAGCCAAGGTTCTATTCGCTTCTATCTGCATTTGTTTTGTTCTCTCTTTTTCTTTTTCGACCTGGGCTTTTTCTTTTTCGACCTGGGCTTTTTCTTTTTCGACCTGGGCTTTTTCTTTTTCGACCTGGGCTTTCTCTTTTTCTATTTCCAGTCTGGTTTTCTCTTTTTCTACTTCCAGCCTGGTTTTTTCTTTTTCTACTTCCAGCCTGGTTTTTTCTTTTTCCTTCTCTGCTTCATTTTTCATCTGGAGTTCTAATTTCATCTTTTCCAGCTGGAACTGTCTCTCCTTGTCCTCTCGTTGTTGCTGCATCTGGAGCTCTAACTTGAATCTCTCCAAGCTCCTATTTCGGCTACTCCTGCTACTGCGGCTACTCTTGCTGCTCCTACTCGATCCCTGGGATCTCACGTCATCCTGCCCATCATCCTCCTTTCCACTTTCAGCTCCTTTCTGGGCTCCTTGCTCTGCCGCTTCACTTTTGGCTCTTAACTGCCTCAGGATCTCATCCTTCATCCCAGCTACTTTAGATGCTTTCAAGCTAATGCCACATTTTTCTGCTATTTGTTTCAATTGATCCCTCGTGCAACCTTCTAAGTCCTCAGGCTTGCCTGACTCCACAAACGCTTGCACCTTATCCATCTTGTCCTGTGAGTCTTCCCAAGAGAGAGAGTATACACCTGCGGTCACGCAGTTTATTTCAGCAAGGGTGTACAAATCCACTCTTGGACAGGGTGTGGGTGTGCCAGTTCACTCTCCCGGACACAGGCCCCCAATTTATTATAGACTGTGGGTTGGTTGGTGTTGTCGTCGTTGATCCTTCTCTATGGACAACCCAACCCACAACTCGGTAGAGTGCTTATACTAGGAGATCACCCTTGGCGCTTCTGGCTCTTGGAGAGGGGCTCAACGTCACACGTTTAGGAGATGCGGCTCCTACACTTAGCCTCGTTGTCACGTGCACACACCCACTCGAGCCGCTGTGACTCCCCACTCTCTCCTTATGAGATATGATCTCCTCAATCCCCTATGACTTACTAGTATTACCTCCTACCCTGTCCACAGCAGTGGTTCTTGGTTCTTTCTCTCTTTCTCTCTCCTTCTTTACTACCTCCTGGGAAGCCTCACTAGGACAAGGGCAAACACCAACAAATTGTGATACATTTACTGGACAAAGCACATACACAATACATACACACACATATAATAATAATGAATCCTATACTCTATAATATTACAATCAGGTTGCACTCCAACACCATCAGAACTCTATCATCAGCTTATCAAGTGGTATCCTATCTCCTGGTTCACCACCTGATACTATCAACCTCCTCAAGTTGATCAAGTCTACATACACTGTTGCACCATCAGCAAGAGAATACATATATGTATCTATAAATGTGTACCAAGAAAATCAGCATTTGAATGCAATAACATATCAGTATAAATGTTCATTGATATACAACAATGATCAATCGATCACTCTATCAGTCCTAGAACGCATACGTCTGTAGGTAATCCAGCCTACGACTGTAACTCTAAACTTCAGTGTAAAACACTCCTTGACATCAGAATACCAACAATCACTCACCTCTCACTGCGTCTTGCACGCTACTGACAACCAAACACTATCAACTCCCTACAAGTAATCCACCAGTACTTCCCTTCCACCTCTGGAAGTTCACTACCCTAATATCTTTAGGTTCTTCCGGGCTTCACTACCAGGATCCTCTGCAGCTTCTCCAGGCTGCTATCATGAAGTTTCCTTGAGTAACTACGGTGCTTCACCCTTCTGCTAGGTTCCTCCACAGCTCTCTTGGCTGCTACACCACCTCTACAGAAGCACGTGACACTCCTCTTCACTGCTTCTCCTCACAGCTCGAGGTCCTCTGCTTCACTACCTTGGAGTCTCATCAATTACTTCATCTAGGCTGGCTTCGAAGTCCTCAGCAACTTCTTCCCCAAAGACAAACCTGCAACCCATCGACACTCCAATAAAATGTTCCCCTTTAACACATAAACAAAAATAACCACACAATATGCTTGCCTCAAACCTCTATCTGTTCTCTACATACAGTGAGAGTGGACTCCCCCGTTTTGGGCGGGTCCATACTCCACCTCGCCCGGCGGCGGTCCTCACTCGCTGGGAGGGTCTTCCTCCGTCAGGAGCCGGGCTCCCTCAGTCGTCTGTCAGAGCTCAGAGGGGATGGACGTTGCTCCGTGTTCCTCCCTCTTCATTCTCCTATTTCAGGCTTTCTGCCTTATTAAAACATGTCTAACTTATAAATAAACATCGCTACTGTCGCTGGGCACACGACCAACTACAAGCAATCACTATGAACTGGCGTATATCGTGCTTACCACAGATTAACTGGTCGAGGGCGCTTTCCCTCTGACGGCGTCTGGTCAGGGCGCTCCACACAGCCCACGAAAATGCCTCTGAGCAGCTTATTGAACTCTGCTCGTCGACCAGGACTTGAGACCACAACGTTCCCAGCTCAGTTCCACAGTTGGCACGTCTACACACTTCTCTTCTCTTCGAGATATATCACTAGGGGTTCCCTTCTGGCGGGAGCTCACGGAGCGCGGCTTTCCCCTGCGATGTCTGGCACTCAAGTGAGGTCAAGGTCCTCCGGAAGCGAGCCTCACGCCTCCAGCAAAATGTCCACATCTCCTAGCCAGTAATTTATCTGTTTTCTCCTTCATTGCCCATAATCTTAAACTGTTATACATATCCAAGCAACTATTTTACATATGCGTTATCACCTCAATATTTGCTAGATCTTCTAATCAGGTCAGGCTTGATGAATAACTCTCAAGGAGGGAGACTCGTTTCTCCTGTAGGCTGAGATCATAACAATATATATATATATATATATATATATATATATATATATATATATATATATATATATATATATATATATATATATATACTATGGTCATCTGTAAAATCTCAAACCAACGGAATACTATGCCTTCATTGATGTCTCTGTGCAGTTTTTCACTGTAGAACAGGTTGTGCATGTGCAGTGTATAAAGGGAATGAAATGATCATGTATAGTACACAAGGATAGAACAACTGGGCAAGCACGACACAGACTGAGCTATTGTGTATTTATCTAGCCACTGTGTACCTTAAGCTCAATGGTGGTGGAGTGATATTCTGTGACTCTAAAAGTGCTCTGCAGTCCTTAAATAACAATTTATGTCTGAAGTAGCTTGTAATATTAAATGGAATGTAATTTTTGCCAATGATAATAACTATTGTATAAAATTTGTGTGGATCCCATCCCATGTTGGAGTTGGAAAACATGACTTTATAAATTGATTGGCCAATGAGGATTGCAGGAAAGAAAACACTGATTATGACTTGGACTATCTAATGCATTTATTAAAAACATACAAATTAAAGAAATTAATTCAGATTTAGAAAAAATAAGAAATGCCCAGAGACCTGAAAGCTGCAGTATTAAAAGTTATGACAACTTTTGTAATAATAGGTATTTGTATGGTCAGCACAGTAACCGGACCAGGCAATGTGATGTAGTCATTGCGGTAATTCGCCTTGGCTATAGACACATCTGGCAGGTTAGTGAGGCTGAGCCACTACCAGAATACTCAGATTGTAAACTCTGTGATAAACCTTTAATGCATTCACTAGAACACTATATTGTTGAATGTGAAACCGTAAAGGACTTTAGACCTCCTGGCCTCTTGTACCACCAACTGTGTAACTATTTTATTGACTCAGGGGTTCTGGACGACATCCTAACAATTTATCCAAAATTTGCTTGTCCATTTTAAACAATGAAGAACAATTTTATTAATTTTATTTTTAAGCTGCATCTTTTATGGACACATCGATGCCCTTGTGTGGCAGTGCGCAATAGAAAACTGTATTTACATATTCGTACATTGAAACATAAATTGTAACCATGTAACCATATGTGCCACCAGCATATGTGCTTCAGCATACAGTTTCGACCTATTGTCTTGTGTATGACCCTCTGTCCTGTGTGACAGTGAATACCAGCATTATCCTCACTTTAATAAGATTAATTCAATTCCTCAGATTAGGCAAAATTGTAATAAAATTGTCAATAAAGATGTAAATAATAATAATGTTTTTCAACATATATGGACGCCTATAGATGAATACTGTGTAGCATTTATATATACAATATACACATGCTTCCACACATGGTTTGTTTGTAAACATGTTAAACATGTGTTGATGTTCTGTTTAAGGCTTTATATTTTATCATTATTCATCTACATACTTATTTTGTATTAATTTATTAGGGAAGGGATTCTTGGTCAGTATTTCATCTGGGAATTATGTACTGTGGGTCTGGGTTTTCATTGAGTAGATCGAGGCTCTTGGACCACCAGCTGTGGGAGTGGGGCGTCTCATCTTGGGCCACCAGCTGTGGGAGCGGGGCGTCTCATCTTGGGCCACCAGCTGTGGGAGTGGGGCGTTTCATCTTGGGCCACCAGCTGTGGGAGTGGGGCGTTTCATCTTGGGCCACCAGCTGTGGGAGTGGGGCGTTTCATCTTGGGCCACCAGCTGTGGGAGCGGGGCGTCTCATCTTGGGCCACCAGCTGTGGGAGTGGGGCGTCTCATCTTGGGCCACCAGCTGTGGGAGCGGGGCGTCTCATCTTGGGCCACCAGCTGTGGGAGTGGGGCGTCTCATCTTGGGCCACCAGCTGTGGGAGTGGGGCGTCTCATCTTGGGCTACCAGCTATGGGAGTGGGGCGTCTCATCTTGGGCCACCAGCTGCGGGAGTGGGGCGTCTCATCTTGGGCCACCAGCTGTGGAAGTGGGGCGTCTCATCTTGGGCCGCCAGCTGTGGGAGTGGGGCGTCTCATCTTGGGCCACCAGCTGTGGGAGTGGGGCGTCTCATCTTGGGCCACCAGCTGTGGGAGTGGGGCGTCTCATCTTGGGCCACCAGCTGTGGGAGTGGGGCGTCTCATCTTGGGCCACCAGCTGTGGGAGTGGGGCGTCTCATCTTGGGCCACCAGCTGTGGAAGTGGGGCGTCTCATCTTGGGCCACCAGCTGTGGGATTGGGGCGTCTCATCTTGGGCCACCAGCTGTGGGAGTGGGGCGTTTCTTCTTGGGCCACCAGCTGTGGGAGTGGGTCGTCTTATCTTGGGCCAGAAGGCTGTGGGAGTGGGTCGTCTTATCTTGGGCCACCAGCTTTGGGAGTGGGGCGTCTCATCTTGGGCCACCAGCTGTGGGAGTGGGGCGTCTCATCTTGGGCCACCAGCTGTGGGAGTGGGGCGTCTCATCTTGGGCCACCAGCTGTGGGAGTGGGGCGTCTTATCTTGGGCCACCAGCTTTGGGAGTGGGGCGTCTCATCTTGGGCCACCAGCTGTGGGAGTGGGGCGTCTCATCTTGGGCCACCAGCTGTGGGAGTGGGGCGTCTCATATTGGGCCACCAGCTGTGGGAGTGGGGCGTCTCATCTTGGACCACCAGCTGTGGGAGCGGGGCGTCTCATCTTGGAGTAATCTTTCTAACATTGGGTCCTCTAACATTTGAATGGTGTTCCACACCCTGATGGCTTGGTGCTGCAGTCTGATGTTTAGTGGCTGTATGTTCAGGAGTTCGTGGAGCTCCTGGATTGTCTGATCATATATTGGACGGTGTTTTGCTGCTCTTCTTAGTGCCATATTTTGTACTGCTTGCAGTTTTTGCATGCAAGTTTTCTTTATAGTGTGTAGTGGTACTGGGGGATACTCTAGATGCGGCCGAACTAGAGCCTTGTACAGGTGGTTCTGGATGTTAGTACTGAGGCTTCGGAATCTTCTCAGTTTTTCTAAGGCTGTTTTGGCTTAGTTTAGTCGGTTCCTTACATGAATTTGTATCCCTATTCTATTGATCATGAGTCCCAGTATTCTGCCTACCTCCGCATATTGGATCGGACGGTTGTCAAGACTAGTAAAATCTGGGTTTCTTTTTGCAATGTGTATTATCTGGAACTTTTGTTTATTTGTACTTATTTTCCATTTCTTTTCAAAGTTGTTTATGAATTTAATTGGTGCCTTGGTCTTATTGGCCAGTAGCGGCTGTGATTGTCCAGGCTGGCATATTATTTGTGTGACATCGTCAGCGTATGTGATGTATTCTCCATGTTGGGGTCGGGGTAGGTCAGCTGTATATATGTTGAATAGAGTGGGGGAGAGGCAGCTTCCTTGTGGTACTCCACTCTTCAGTTCTATTATGTCACCCAGGTAGCTGCCGATGTTGAGCCTGGCAGTCCTGTTAAGGTCCTTAAAGCTGCAAAGTGTGGCAGTAAACCTCAGTAGGAGTCCTAGCTTCAATACCTTGTATTCTTAGCCTGTGTGCCAAACTCTGGCTTTCAAAACATCTCTGAGCACATAATTGCACTGATCCGTTTTAGACATTGCATTAGCTATGTGCTCGTAGATCAGGGCTCTAGCTGTACTCACCAAGTTGTGCTTGCGGGGGTTGAGCTCTGGCTTTTTGGTCCCGCCTCTCAACTGTCAATCAACTGGTGTACAGGTTCCTGAGCCTATTGGGCTCTATCATATCTACACTTGAAACTGTGTATGGAGTCAGCCTCCACCACATCACTGCCTAATGCATTCCATCCATTAACTACTCTAGTAGTTAGGCCTCTTTGCGGAGGGGTATGGGTTTCTAAACCCATGTTGCCTGGTGCTATACTTCTCTTCCTATTCCATGTACTTCACAAGTCTCTGATTGGATATTCTTTCGACTATTTTGCCTGGTATTTCGACAAGGGAAATTGGTCTGTGATTATAAGTTTGGGTTCCACTGTCTTAGGAGTTGGGTGTGAGGAGGTCCTCTACTGGCGTGTGGTATGGGTGATTGGGTGGTGAGGGAGGGAGGGATATGAGGGAGGGGTGATAGAGGGGTATGAGGGAGGGGTATGAGAGGTGAGGAGGAGGGGGGGGGGATCAGGCTGCACCACAGGTAACAAGGAGAGAATACCTTTATATATCATAATCCCACAACCGCTGCCTCTTCCATAATCCTCATCTCTTCCTTCCTCTCTCCTCACTCCATCACACCCTCCCTCCACCCCTCCCTTCCTCACTACCTCCCTTCCTCACTACCTCCCTCACTACCTCCCTCTCACCCTCCCTCACTACCTCCCTCCCTCACACCTTCCCTCACACCCCTAAACCCCTAATATTACGTTTCTCTTAATGTGAATTACTCTCACTCTCACACTAGCCAGCCGTCCACTACCACAAACACTCAGTATGCGCGAGCTTCAGCTCCTGGGCCCCACCGCTTACCTTGTATCAAACTAGTGTGATGCCTCATATAATCATTTAGTCTTTGTTATATTCCCAATTGAGTGTGAGTCTATGTGAGAGTGTATGTGAGTCTATGTGAGAGTGTATGTGTGTGTGTGTGTGTATTTACCTACACCAGTTCCTCAGTGGTTTCCATACCACTGACTAGAACTGACTTTGTGTGTATCCTGTGTCCTCTGTGTCCTCTAGTGCCCTTGATAACTGACTGATTGTGTTCACCTGTGTGATCTTAGTGCACCTGTGTCCTCTAGTGCCCTTGATAACTGACTGATTGTGTTCACCTGTGTGATCTTAGTGCACCTGTGTCCTCTGTGTCCTATGTGTCCTGTTTCCTCTGAAGATCTCACGTTGCTGATAAATCAGCAACATTTAAAATGAGAAGATCAAGTTTTTCTTCAACTTCTAGATCACCATTTTCCAACAGATGTGTGTCGAGGGACACAGGTGTGTGTCGAGGGACACAGGTGTGTGTCGAGGGTCACAGGTGTGTGTCGAGGGTCACAGGTGTGTGTCGAGGGACACAGGTGTGTGTCGAGGGACACAGGTGTGTGTCGAGGGACACAGGTGTGTGTCGAGGGACACAGGTGTGTGTCGAGGGACACAGGTGTGTGTCGAGGGACACAGGTGTGTGTCGAGGGACACAGGTGTGTGTCGAGGGACACAGGTGTGTGTCGAGGGACACAGGTGTGTGTCGAGGGACACAGGTGTGTGTCGAGGGACACAGGTGTGTATCGAGGGACACAGGTGTGTATCGAGGGGACACAGGTGTGCCGAAGGAGTTTGGGAGAAAATTGAAAAGAAGCGAAATAATTGAGAAATCCAAAAAAAATTCATTGATGTTAAAATCAAAAAAATATTTTCTATTTCCATAAAAACCCAGAGTTTGGCAACAGTGAGAGTCAGTCTTCAGTCAGCCGTCACCGGGATTGGACGTGTCTGTCTGTCAATGTGAGTTCTGTCTGTCTCTGTGAGTTCTGTCTGTCTCTGTGAGTTCTGTCTGCCTCTCTGAGTTCTGTCTGCCTGTCTGTATGAGTTCTGTCTGTCTGTCTGCCTGTGTAAGTTCTGCCTGTCTGTGTGAGCTCTGTCTGTCTGTCTGTGTAAGTTCTGTCTGTTTGTGTGAGTTTTGTAATTTTTCCATTTAATTTGGTTTTTCTGATTTCAATTGATTTTCATATATATTATTTTACAAATAATATAAAAAGTTGATTTTTTTTTCATAATAAATAGTAAAACAAACCTTGAGCCTTGACAATTTTAACATCTTGCTCACTGTGCAGTGAGTTTAAAAACGTTGACAATTTCTGCTCTAGTTGGAAAATATGAAAATGAAAACTAGGAATTGAAATAATGATATGATTAATTCCATGAGTATTAGATAATTTTGCTCCCCTTTCACAATGGTGTATTGGCAAAAGGATGGAAGCAGACCAATATGGACTGCATGGGTTGCACTGCGGAAGCTCCAAGGGCTGGCATGCAAGAATCAACGAGGTGAATGACATCATCAAGAGGAGCCTGGCCTCAGCTCAGTGTCCAGCAGAGAGAGAGCCATGCATCATAACGGTACAAAATAAAGACCGCGACACGAGGGCCCTACGCAAACACTATTCCAAGATGTACTTCAACACACTGGTGCAAAGTGTACACCAACACACTGATACAAAGTGTACACCAACACACTGGTGCAAAGTGTACACCAACACACTGGTACAAAGTGTACACCAACACACTGGTACAAAGTGTACACCAACACACTGGTGCAAAGTGTACACCAACACACTGGTACAAAGTGTACACCAACACACTGGTATAAAGTGTACATCAACACACTGGTACAAAGTGTACACCAACACACTGATACAAAGTGTACATCAACACACTGGTATAAAGTGTACATCAACACACTGGTACAAAGTGTACACCAACACACTGATACAAAGTGTACATCAACACACTGGTATAAAGTGTACATCAACACACTGGTACAAAGTGTACACCAACACACTGATACAAAGTGTACATCAACACACTGGTATAAAGTGTACACCAACACACTGATACAAAGTGTACATCAACACACTGGTACAAAGTGTACATCAACACACTGGTGCAAAGTGTACATCAACACACTGGTACAAAGTGTACACCAACACACTGATACAAAGTGTACATCAACACACTGGTATAAAGTGTACACCAACACACTGATACAAAGTGTACACCAACACACTGATACAAAGTGTACATCAAGACACTGGTATAAAGTGTACATCAACACACTGGTACAAAGTGTACACCAACACATTGATACAAAGTGTACATCAACACACTGGTATAAAGTGTACACCAACACACTGATACAAAGTGTACACCAACACACTGATACAAAGTGTACATCAACACACTGTTATAAAGTGTACATCAACACACTGGTACAAAGTGTACACCAACACATTGATACAAAGTGTACATCAACACACTGGTATAAAGTGTACACCAACACACTGATACAAAGTGTACATCAACACACTGGTATAAAGTGTACACCAACACACTGATACAAAGTGTACATCAACACACTGGTGCAAAGTGTACATCAACACACTGGTACAAAGTGTACACCAACACACTGGTACAAAGTGTACACCAACACACTGGTACAAAGTGTACACCAACACACTGGTGCAAAGTGTACATCAACACACTGGTACAAAGTGTACACCAACACACTGGTACAAAGTGTACACCAACACACTGGTGCAAAGTGTACACCAACACACTGGTACAAAGTGTACACCAACACACTGGTACAAAGTGTACACCAACACACTGGTACAAAGTGTACACCACACACTGGTACAAAGTGTACACCACACACCAAAGGGTTAATATACCCCAACTGTTTCTTTAACAAGGAGTCATACATCTGGCAGCCGCCACGAAGAACACATTCCCTTCCTCTACTCACATAATATTTTCTTAATAATGACACTTAACATCACTTGTATTTCTTTATTAAATAGATCCTTGTTATTGTCACGTTCAAGAAGTACAATTGAATAGCGCCAGTCCTCGTCCCAGGGGTCGAGAGGATAGTCCCTGGGAGGTCCAACGCCCCTATCCGGCTAGGGGCTTGGGAGTCCCGCGGCTAGGCTTTGAGAGATTCATGGTGTCGACAATGTGTTGAGGGGTGTCCATCCCCCCCTCCCGCCTATCCCTGCTGGGCCGAACAATCCCTTCCGAGCCCCATGAGCGATCCTTTGTGTAAAACTTCTCGATACCTATGCTGATTATTCAGGAATATCTGCAAGTCATATCTTTGTCAGTAATGTACCAGGCAGCGGGGGTTTAATGCCTTGTATTCTGTGGTGGTCGCCAGACAAACGACCCTTACCACATCCTGTATGATGGGGAATGGTCGTTTCCTCGACCCGGAGTCGTTCAGTGACCGCAAGAAAGTTGCGCGGTGGAGGTGGCGGTCTGGTGTGGAGTCGCCATTACAAGGGTGAAAAGTAACACTTCCTAATCTGTGGTGGTGTTGTGGTTAGGTTAATGAATGACTTCTCCTGGGGGGCCTCTGGCTGCTGGTGGTGGTGGGTGGTGGTGCTGCTGGTGATGCTGGCTGGTGGTAGTGGGTGGTGGTGCTGGCTGGTGCTTCTGGCTGGTGGTACTGGCTGGTGGTGTTGGCTGGTGCTGGCTGGTGGTGGTGGTGCTGCTGGCTGGTGGTGCTGGCTGGTGGTGGTGGTGGTGGTGGTGGTGGTGGCTGGTGGTGGTGGGTGCTGCTGGTGGTGGTGGTGGTGGTGGTGGTGGTGCTGGCTGGTGGTGGTGGGTGGTGGTGGTGGTGGTGCTGCTGGTGGTGGTGGTGGTGGTGGTGGTGGTGGCTGGTGGTGGTGGGTGCTGCTGGTAGTGGTGGCTGGTGGTGGTGGTGCTGGTGGTGGTGGCTGGTGCTGCTGGTGGTGGTGGGTGGTGGTGGTGGCTGCTGGTGGTGGTGGCTGGTGCTGCTGGTGGTGCTGGCTGGTGGTGGTGGGTGGTGGTGGTGGCTGCTGGTGGTGGTGGCTGGTGCTGCTGGTGGTGCTGGCTGGTGGTGGTGGTGGTGCTGGCTGGTGGTGCTGCTGGCTGGTGCTGGCTGGTGGTGGTGGCTGGTGGTGGTGGGTGGTGGTGGTGGCTGCTGGTGGTGGTGGCTGGTGCTGCTGGTGGTGCTGGCTGGTGGTGGTGGTGGTGCTGGCTGGTGGTGCTGCTGGCTGGTGCTGGCTGGTGGTGGTGGTGGTGCTGGTAGTGGTGGCTGGTGGTGGTGGGTGGTGGTGGTGGTGGTGGTGCTGTTGGTGGTGGTGGTGCTGCTGGCTGGTGGTGCTGGCTGGTGCTGCTGGTGGTGGTGCTGCTGGTGGTGGTGGTGGTGGTGGTGGTGGCTGGTGGTGGTGGGTGGTGGTGCTGGCTGGTGGTGGCTGCTGGTGGTGGTGGTGCTGGCTGGTGGTGGCTGCTGATGGTGGTGGGTGGTGGTGCTGGCTGGTGGTGCTGGCTGGTGGTGGCTGCTGGTGGTGGTGGGTGGTGGTGCTGGCTGGTGGTGGCTGCTGATAGTGGTGGGTGGTGGTGCTGGCTGGTGGTGGTGGTGGCTGCTGCTGGTGGTGGTGGCTGGTGGTGCTGCTGGTGGTGGCTGCTGGTGGTGCTGGCTGCTGGTGGTGCTGGCTGCTGGTGGTGGCTGGTGGTGCTGGCTGGTGGTGCTGCTGGTGCTGGCTGGTGGTGCTGGCTGGTAGTGCTGGCTGGTGGTGCTGCTGGCTCGTGCTGGCTGGTGGTGCTGGCTGGTGGTGGCTGCTGGTGGTGCTGCTGGCTGGTGGTGCTGGCTGCTGGTGGTGGCTGCTGGTGCTGCTGGCTGGTGCTGGCTGCTGGTGGTGGCTGCTGGTGGTGCTGGCTGGTGGTGGCTGCTGGTGGTGGCTGCTGGTGCTGGCTGGTGGTGGCTGCTGGTGGTGCTGCTGCCTGCTGGTGCTGGCTGCTAGTGCTGGCTGCTGGTGCTGGCTGCTGGTGCTGGCTGCTGGTGCTGGATGCTGGTGGCTGCTGGTGGTGGTGGCTGGTGGTGGTGGTGGTGGTGGTGGTGACTGCTGCTGGTAGTGGTGGCTGGTGGTGCTGCTGGTGGTGGTGGGTGGTGGTGGTGGCTGCTGCTGGTGGTGGTGGCTGGTGGTGGTGGTGCTAGCTGGTGGTGGTGGTGGTGGTGCTAGCTGGTGGTGGTGCTGGTGGTGGTGCTGGGTTGTGCTGGTGGTGGTGCTGGTGCTGCTGCTGGTGGTGGTGGTGCTGCTGCTGCTGGTGGTGGTGGCTGCTGGTGCTGCTGCTGGTGGTGGTGGTGCTGCTGCTGCTGGTGGTGGTGGCTGCTGGTGGTGGTGGTGGCTGCTGCTGGTGGTGGTGGTGCTGCTGCTGCTGGTGGTGGTGGCTGCTGGTGGTGGTGGTGCTGCTGCTGGTGGTGGTGGCTGGTGGTGGTGCTGCTGCTGCTGGTGGTGGTGCTGCTGCTGCTGGTGCTGGTGGCTGGTGGTGCTGCTGCTGCTGCTGGTGGTGGTGGTGGTGGTGCTGGTGGTGGTGCTGGCTGGTGGTGCTGGCTGGTGGTGGTGCTGCTGGCTGGTGGTGGTGCTGCTGCTGGTGCTGCTGGCTGGTGGTGGTGCTGCTGCTGGTGGTGGTGGTGGTGGTGGTGCTGGTGGTGGTGCTGGCTGGTGGTGCTGGCTGGTGGTGGTGCTGCTGGCTGGTGGTGGTGCTGCTGGCTGGTGGTGGTGCTGCTGGCTGGTGGTGGTGGTGCTGGCTGGTAGTGGTGGTGGTGGTGCTGGCTGGTAGTGGTGGTGGTGGTGCTGGCTGGTGGTGGTGGGTGGTGCTGGCTGGTAGTGGTGGTGGTGGTGCTGGCTGGTAGTGGTGGTGGTGGTGCTGGCTGGTATTGGTGGTGGTGCTGACTGGTAGTGGTGGTGGTGGTGCTGGCTGGTAGTGGTGGTGGTGGTGCTGGCTGGTGGTGGTGGTGGTGGTTCTGGCTGGTAGTGGTGGTGGTGCTGCTGGCTGGTGGTGATGGCTGGTAGTGGTGGTGGTGCTGCTGGCTGGTGGTGCTGGCTGGTGGTGGTGCTGGCTGGTAGTGGTGCTGGCTGGTGGTGCTGGCTGGTAGTGGTGGTGGTGCTGCTGGCTGGTGGTGGTGCTGGCTGGTGGTGGTGCTGGCTGGCGCTACCTTGAGGTGCTTCCGGGGCTTAGCGTCCCCGCGGCCCGGTCGTCGACCAGGCCTCCTGGTTGCTGGACTGATCAACCAGGCTGTTGGACGCGGCTGCTCGCAGCCTGACGTATGAGTCACAGCCTGGTTGATCAGGTATCCCTTGGAGGTGCTTATCCAGTTCTCCCTTGAACACTGTGAGGGGTCGGCCAGTTATGTCCCTTATGTGTAGTGGAAGCGTGTTGAACAGTCTCGGGCCCTCTGATGTTGATAGTTCTCTCTTGAACACTGTGAGGGGTCGGCCAGTTATGTCCCTTATGTGTAGTGGAAGCGTGTTGAACAGTCTCGGGCCTCTGATGTTGATAGAGTTCTCTCTCAGAGTACCTGTTGCACTTCTGCTTTTCAACGGGGGTATTCTGCACATCCTGCCATGCCTCCTGGTCTCATGTGATGTTATTTCTGTGTGCAGGTTTGGGACCAGCCCCTCTAATATTTTCCACGTGTAAATTATTATGTATCTCTCCCGCCTGCGGTCAAGGGAGTACAGATTTAAGCTCTTTAGTCGGACCCAATAGTTTAGATGTTTTACTGAGTGGATTCTAGCAGTAAAGGATCTCTGCACGCTCTCCAGGTCAGCAATTTCTCCAGCTTTGAAAGGGGCTGTCATTGTGCGGCAGTACTCCACTCTAGAGAGCACAAGCGTTTTGAAAAGTATCATCATCGGTATAGCATCTCTAGTGTGAAAAGCTCTTGTTATCCAACCTGTCATTTTTCTTGCAGTTGTGACGGCTACTTTATTGTGTTCTTTAAAGGTAAGGTCTTCAGACATGAGTACACCCAGATCCTTTACATTGCCTTTTCGTTCTATGTTATGATTTGCCTGAGTTTTGTACGTGGTTTCCGTTTTTATATTTTCATTTTTTCCATAGCGCATGAGCTGGAACTTATCTTCGTTAAACACCATATTATTTTCTGTAGCCCATAGAAAGACCTGATCTACATCAGATTGGAGGTTTGCCGTGTCCTCTATGTTGCCAACTCTCATGAAGATCCTAGTGTCATCTGCAAAGGATGATACAGTGCTATAGGTTATGTTCTTGTCTATGTCCGATATGAGGATGAGAAAACGTACTGGAGCAAGCACAGTACCCTGGGGAACTGAGTACTGGAGCAAGCACAGTACCCTGGGGGACTGAGTACTGGAGCAAGCGCAATACCCTGGGGGACTGAGCTCTTCACGGTTGATGGGCTGGATTTTATTTTGTTGACTATTACACATTGGGTTCTGTTAGTCAGGAAATTGTAGATCCATCTGCCTATTTTTCCGGTAATTCCTTTTGAACGCATCTTATGTGCAATAACACCATGGTCACATTTATCAAAAGCTTTTGCAAAATCTGTGTAAATTACATCAGCGTTTTGTTTGTCTTCCATAGCATCTAATGCCATATCATAGTGGTCCAGCAACTGCGACAGGCAAGAGCGCATTGTTTTGAAACCATGTCGTCCGGGGTTATGGAGATGCTGTGATTCCATGTATTTTGTGATCTTACTTCTTAGCCCTCTCTCAAGATTTTTTATGAAGTGCGATGTTAGTGCTATCAGTCTGTAATTTTTTGCCTCTGCCTTATTTCCTCCTTCATGAAGTGGTGCTATCTCTGCTGTTTTTAGTATATCAGGGATAACGCCCTGTAGGCGTTAGTATCTAGGCTTTGTCTCCACAGAATGTGGAGGGCCTGCGATAGTGTTTTTTTTAAGGTTCTTGATGAATATGGAGTTCAAAGAATCCGGGCTTGGTGTAGAGTGCATAGGCATACTGTTTATGGCTTCTTCAAAATTCAGTGGGGATAGGGTGACGTTTGATATATGATTTGATGATGGTATCATATCCATGAAAAATTCATTTGGGTTATCAATCTTTAGTGCGTTTAGTGGCTCGCTGAAAACAGAGTCGTACTGCTTCCTTAGTATCTCGCTCATTTCTTTGTTGTCATCGGTGAAAGTTCCATCTCCCTTTCGCAGGGGCCCGATACTAGATGTGGTTTTTGATCTTGATTTTGCATAGGAGAAAAAATATTTCGGATTTCTCTCTATTTCATTGATGGCCTTTTGCTCTCTTTGCCTCTCCTGGGTTTTGTATGATTCTTGTAGCTTGAGTTCAATTGTTTCTATTTCTCTACCTAACCTTCTTCGCCGTTCTTGAGATAGGGTGCGACTCTCAAGTTGTTCCGCGATTCGTTTTCTTCGCCTATATAAGGAACGACGTTCCCGTTCCAATCTGCATCTCTTCCTCTTTTTTCTTAGAGGTATGCGGTTTGAACATATTTCTAGTGCTACTGAGCTTATTTTTTTCCAAGCACTGGTTCAGGTTTGCATTTTCTCGCTGTTCTTCCCAGTTTATTTCTGTGAAGTCCTGGTTTATTTGCTCCCAGCTTATCTGTTTTTATTGAAGTTGAATTTGCTGAAATCTCCTCCACCGGGAATCTGGACTGGTTTTGAAGGTCTATTCCCCATGGTTGTCATAACTTCAATTAAGTTGTGATCTGAGTAACAAGTATTTGTAATCATTATGTTCCTGATCAATTCATCATTATTAGTGAAAATGAGGTCCAGCGTGTTCTCCTTCCTAGTTGGTTCTACTATTTGCTAGTTTAAGGCAAACCTGTCGCACATCCGTAGCAGGTCATTTACATGTGCCTGTTCATTTAGGCTACTTCCTGGTATTCTTTCTGATATTACTGTATTAGCTAGGGTCTTCCATTTCAGGTGCCGTAGGTTGAAGTCCCCAAGCAGGATGATGTTCGGGGCTGGATTTGTGAGGTTTTCTAAGCAGTGTTCTATTTTCATTAGCTGGTCTTTAAACTGCTGAGGGTTTGCCTCCGGTGACTTATATACAAGGACAATAACTACATTTAGGATCTCTATTTTGACTATCAGCACTTCCACCATATCATTTGAGGTGTTTAGCAGCGCAGTACAGATGAGTGTGTCTTTGATGTAGAGGCTGACCCCACCCTGAAGCCGGTGTTTCCTATCACATCTGAAAAGATTGTACTCTGAGATCCATATTTCACCATCATGGTAGTTCTTTGTGTGGGTTTCTGTTAGGGCTGCAAACACTTCATTTGCCTCCCTCATGAAGGAGACCATCTATAAAGTGAACTTTGTTGGATTTGCGTGTTTTTATACCCTGGATGTTGGCAAATATAAATTATGTTATCGTGTTAGTGGAAATGCTGGAAGCCTTACTTAGTGTTAATATCTGAGGCTCTGGTAAGGAGGTCACTGTGTTTGCGTCCTCTCTAGCATTTGACCGAGTTGGTGGTAAAGTCTGGTCATTTTTAGCCATTCTTCTCCTCCTCCTCTTGCTAAAAAATTATCCCAGTCGATGGAGTAGTGGCTGTTTTCATAGTGGCGGTCTGTCGGTTTTATTCGCCTGGTATCTCTTATATGAAAAGCTGGACATTCAGCATTCAAGCACTCTTTCCTGTCCAAAGAGTTCTTGCAAATTTCTGGGTGAAATAATTCACAGCTTTTGGTAAATTTACCTGTATTGAGGAGGTTTCTGCACTTTATAGGGTGATCGTACTTACATGTTCCATTTGTTCTTCCCTATATCCCTTGTTTACAGGTAGCCCATTTGTAATACCAACAGATTTTGGGGCCTTGTTTTGTTTGTGTCCCTTTGCCAGGGACCACACTCTGCTGCGGCGTCCCCGACACTGTGCCCTGCTGTGCGGCCTGTGACACCGCGCTCTGCTCCGGTGCCATCGACACCGCGCTCTGCTCCGGTGCCCGCAACACCGCGCTTTGCTCCAGTGCCATTGACACCGCGCTCTGCCCAGGCGTCTCCGACTCCGTGCTTTGCCCAGGCGTCCCTGACTCCGCATTCTGCTCAGGCGTCCCCGATTCCGCGTTCTGCTCAGGCGTCCCCGATTCCGTGCTCTGCTCAGGCGTCCCCGACTCCCTGCTCAGCTCAGGCGTCCCCGACTCCCTGCTCTGCTCAGGCGTCCCCGACTCCCTGCTCTGCTCAGGCGTCCCCGACTCCGCGCTCTGCTCCGGCGCCGCTGCCACCGAGCTCTGTGCCACATCTGGTTGTACCTTGGTGTCATGTGCAGTTTTTGAAAGACATTAGAAATTGCTATGCAGGCATTTATTAGTGATTCTCTGTTTTCGGCGGAGTTTTATCCAGGATTTCCATCATCTTCAAAAAGTTACATCATCCTTTTTGCAGAGCCAAAAAGTGGTGGTGCTGGCTGGTGGTGCTGGTGCTGGTGCTCGTGGTGCTGGCTGGTGCTGGCTGGTGCTGGCTGGTGCTGCTGGTGGTGTTGGCTGGTGGTGCAGGCTGGTGGGGCTGGCTGGTGGTGCTGGCTGGTGGTGCAGGCTGGTGGTGCTGGCTGGTGGAGGTGCTGGCTGGTGGTGGTGCTGGCTGGTGGTGCTGGCTGGTGGTGGTGCTGGCTGGTGGTGCTGGCTGGTGGTGCTGGCTGGTGGTGCTGGCTGGTGGTGGTGCTGGCTGGTGGTGCTGGCTGGTGGTGGTGCTGGCTGGTGGTGCAGGCTGGTGGTGCTGGCTGGTGGTGCTGGCTGGTGGTGCTGGCTGGTGGTGCTGGTGCTGGTGGTGGTGCTGGCTGGTGGTGCTGGTGCTGGTGGTGGTGCTGGCTGGTGGTGCTGGCTGGTGGTGCTGGCTGGTGGTGCTGGCTGGTGGTGCTGGCTGGTGGTGCTGGCTGGTGGTGGTGCTGGCTGGTGGTGCTGGCTGGTGGTGCTGGTGCTGGTGGTGGTGCTAGCTGGTGGTGCTGGCTGGTGGTGCTGGCTGGTGGTGCTGGTGCTGGTGGTGGTGCTGGCTGGTGGTGCTGGCTGGTGGTGCTGGCTGGTGGTGCTGGCTGGTGGTGGTGCTGGCTGGTGGTGCTGGCTGGTGGTGCTGGCTGGTGGTGCTGGCTGGTGGTGCTGGCTGGTGGTGCTGGTGCTGGTGCTCGTGGTGCTGGCTGGTGCTGGCTGGTGCTGCTGGTGGTGTTGGCTGGTGGTGCAGGCTGGTGGTGCTGGCTGGTGGTGCAGGCTGGTGGTGCTGGCTGGTGGTGGTGCTGGCTGGTGGTGCTGGCTGGTGGTGGTGCTGGCTGGTGGTGGTGCTGGCTGGTGGTGGTGCTGGCTGGTGGTGCAGGCTGGTGGTGCAGGCTGGTGGTGCTGGCTGGTGGTGGTGCAGGCTGGTGGTGCTGGCTGGAGGTGGTGCTGGCTGGGGGTGCTGGCTGGTGGTGCTGGCTGGTGGTGCAGGCTGGTGGTGCTGGCTGGTGGTGCTGGCTGGTGGTGGTGCTGGCTGGTGGTGCTGGCTGGTGGTGCTGGCTGGTGGTGGTGCTGGCTGGTGGTGCAGGCTGGTGGTGCTGGCTGGTGGTGGTGCTGGCTGGTGGTGGTGCTGGCTGGTAGTGCTGGCTGGTGGTGCTGGCTGGTGGTGCAGGCTGGTGCTGCTGGCTGGTGGTGTTGGCTGGTGGTGTTGGCTGGTGCTGCTGGCTGGTGGTGCTGGCTGGTGCTGCTGGCTGGTGGTGCTGGCTGGTGCTGCTGGCTGGTGCTGCTGGCTGGTGGTGCTGGCTGGTGGTGCTGGCTGGTGCTGCTGGCTGGTGGTGCTGGCTGGTGCTGCTGGCTGGTGGTGCTGGCTGGTGCTGCTGGCTGGTGGTGCTGGCTGGTGCTGCTGGCTGGTGGTGTTGGCTGGTGGTGTTGGCTGGTGCTGCAGGCTGGTGGTGCTGGCTGGTGGTGCTGGCTGGTGCTGCAGGCTGGTGGTGCTGGCTGGTGGTGCTGGCTGGTGCTGCTGGCTGGTGCTGCTGGCTGGTGGTACTGGCTGGTGCTGCTGGCTGGTGGTGCTGGCTGGTGGTGCTGGCTGGTGGTGCTGGCTGGTGGTGCTGGCTGGAGGTGCTGGCTGGTGGTGCAGGCTGGTGCAGCTGGCTGGTGCTGCTGGCTGGTGGTGCTGGCTGGTGGTGCTGGCTGGTGCTGCTGGCTGGTGGTGCTGGCTGGTGGTGCTGGCTGGTGGTGCTGGCTGGTGCTGCTGGCTGGTGGTGCTGGCTGGTGCTGCTGGCTGGTGGTGCTGGCTGGTGCTGCTGGCTGGTGGTGTTGGCTGGTGGTGTTGGCTGGTGCTGCAGGCTGGTGGTGCTGGCTGGTGGTGCTGGCTGATGCTGCAGGCTGGTGGTGCTGGCTGGTGGTGCTGGCTGGTGCTGCTGGCTGGTGCTGCTGGCTGGTGGTGCTGGCTGGTGGTGCTGGCTGGTGGTGCTGGCTGGTGGTGCAGGCTGGTGGTGCTGGCTGGTGCTGCTGGCTGGTGGTGCAGGCTGGTGGTGCTGGCTGGTGGTGCTGGCTGGTGGTGCTGGCTGGTGGTGCTGGCTGGTGCTGCTGGCTGGTGCTGCTGGCTGGTAGTGCAGGCTGGTGGTGCTGGCTAGTGGTGCTGGCTGGTGGTGCTGGCTGGTGGTGCTGGCTGGTGCTGCAGGCTGGTGGTGCTGGCTGGTGCTACTGGCTGGTGGTATTGGCTGGTGCTGCTGGCTGGTGGTGCTGGCTGGTGGTGCTGGCTGGTGGTGCTGGCTGGTGGTCCAGGCTGGTGGTGCTGGCTGGTGCTGCTGGCTGGTGCTGCTGGCTGGTGGTGCAGGCTGGTGGTGCTGGCTGGTGGTGCTGGCTGGTGGTGCTGGCTGGTGGTGCTGGCTGGTGCTGCTGGCTGGTGCTGCTGGCTGGTGCTGCTGGCTGGTGCTGCTGGCTGGTGCTGCTGGCAGGTGGTGCAGGCTGGTGGTGCTGGCTGGTGGTGCTGGCTGGTGGTGCTGGCTGGTGGTGCTGGCTGGTGCTGCTGGCTGGTGGTGCTGGCTGGAGGTGCTGGCTGGTGGTGCAGGCTGGTGGTGCTGGCTGGTGCTGCTGGCTGGTGCTGCTGGCTGGTGGTGCAGGCTGGTGGTGCTGGCTGGTGGTGCTGGCTGGTGGTGCTGGCTGGTGCTGCTGGCTGGTGGTGCTGGCTGGTGGTGCTGGCTGGTGGTGCTGGCTGGTGCTGCTGGCTGGTGCTGCTGGCTGGTGTTGCTGGCAGGTGGTGCAGGCTGGTGGTGCTGGCTGGTGGTGCTGGCTGGTGGTGCTGGCTGGTGGTGCTGGCTGGTGCTGCAGGCTGGTGGTGCTGGCTGGTGCTGCTGGCTGGTGGTATTGGCTGGTGCTGCTGGCTGGTGGTGCTGGCTGGTGGTGCTGGCTGGTGGTGCTGGCTGGTGGTGCAGGCTGGTGGTGCTGGCTGGTGGTGCTGGCTGGTGCTGCTGGCTGGTGGTGCAGGCTGGTGGTGCTGGCTGGTGGTGCTGGCTGGTGCTGCTGGCTGGTGCTGCTGGCTGGTGGTGCTGGCTGGTGGTGCTGGCTGGTGGTGCAGGCTGGTGCTGCTGGCTGGTGGTGCGGGCTGGTGCTGCTGGCTGGTGGTGCTGGCTGGTGCTGCTGGCTGGTGGTGCTGGCTGGTGCTGCTGGCTGGTGCTGCTGGCTGGTGGTGCTGGCTGGTGGTCCTGGCTGGTGGTGCTGGCTGGTGGTGCTGGCTGGTGCTGCTGGCTGGTGCTGCTGGCTGGTGGTGCAGGCTGGTGGTGTTGGCTGGTGGTGCTGGCTGGTGCTGCTGGCTAGTGCTGCTGGCTGGTGGTGCTGGCTGGTGGTGCTGGCTGGTGGTGCTGCTGGCTGGTGGTGTTGGCTGGTGGTGCTGGCTGGTGCTGCTGGCTGGTGCTGCTGGCTGGTGCTGCTGGCTGGTGCTGCTGGCTGGTGGTGCTGGCTGGTGGTGCTGCTGGCTGGTGGTGCAGGCTGGTGCTGCTGGCTGGTGGTGCGGGCTGGTGCTGCTGGCTGGTGGTGCTGGCTGGTGCTGCTGGCTGGTGGTGCTGGCTGGTGCTGCTGGCTGGTGCTGCTGGCTGGTGGTGCTGGCTGGTGGTCCTGGCTGGTGGTGCTGGCTGGTGGTGCTGGCTGGTGCTGCTGGCTGGTGCTGCTGGCTGGTGGTGCAGGCTGGTGGTGTTGGCTGGTGGTGCTGGCTGGTGCTGCTGGCTAGTGCTGCTGGCTGGTGGTGCTGGCTGGTGGTGCTGGCTGGTGGTGCTGCTGGCTGGTGGTGTTGGCTGGTGGTGCTGGCTGGTGCTGCTGGCTGGTGCTGCTGGCTGGTGCTGCTGGCTGGTGCTGCTGGCTGGTGGTGCTGGCTGGTGGTGCTGCTGGCTGGTGGTGCAGGCTGGTGCTGCTGGCTGGTGGTGCGGGCTGCACCACCAGCCAGCAACCATCTCCATTTCCCATTTCCCAGCAACCAACCATTTCCCTGACCATCTCTGCAACAGGTTGCAGAGATGGTCAGGGAAATGGCTACTGGAGTTTAACACCAGTAAATGTAAAGTTATGGAAATAGGATCAGGTGATAGGAGACCAAAGGGACAGTACACAATGAATGGGAACAGCCTACCTGTAACGATTCGAGAAAGAGACCTGGGAGTGGATGTGACACCTAATCTAACTCCTGAGGCACATATAAATAGGATAACGACAGCAGCGTACTCTACACTGGCGAAAATTAGAACTTCATTCAGAAACCTAAATGAGGAGGCTTTTAGGGTGCTTTACACTTCCTACGTGAGACCCGTCTTAGAGTATGCCGCGCCATCATGGAGACCCCACCTGAAGAAACACATAAAGAAACTGGAGAAGGTTCAGAGGTTTGCGACGAGGCTTGTCCCAGAGTTACGAGGGATGGGTTATGAAGAGCGTCTGAAGGAACTGAACCTTACGACACTAGAGAAAAGAAGGGAGAGAGGAGATATGATAGGGACATATAAAATACTCAGGGGAATTGTCAAAGTGGAAATAGATGAAATGTTCACACATAATAATAACAGAACGAGGGAACATGGGTGGAAACTGGAAACTCAGATGAGTCACAGAGATGTTAGGAAGTTTTCTTTTAGCGTGAGAGTAGTGGAAAAATGGGATGCACTTGGGGAACAGGTTGTGGAAGCAAATACTATTCATACTTTCAAAACTAGGTATGATAGGGAACTGGGACAGGAATCATTGCTGTAAACAACCGATAGCTGGAAAGGCGGGATCCAAGAGTCAATGCTCGATCCTGCAAGCACAAATAGGTGAGTACACACACACACACACACACACACACACACACACATATAAGACAGCTAATGTAGTTCCAATATACAAAAAAGGGTGACAGGCAAGAGGCACTGAACTACAGGCTAGTTTCCCTAACTTGCATATCATGCATGCAAGGTGATGGAGAAGTAAGTAATTATCAAAAAAAGGCACCAAGCTGGGAAGGCTTTGTTGGAAGGTAAACAATGCGGGATATTCAAAAGGCGCTAAATATCACTAAGGATGCCAATACGAGAACAAAAGCGCATAAAGCGAACAACATGAAAGGTATCAGATTCATCAAGAATACTATCGAGGGACAGTCAGTAAGCAAGACGAACGCACATCCTGGAAGTCAGGACATTCGACAAGAATATGCACAACCGTAATAGGAACAATGCAATTCTGACAATATAGAGTAGGGCGGCGCTCCATTAAGTGTCCCATGAGTTAAGCGGGCATGGCCAATACATAACCTCACCAGAGCTGTTTCCCACCGCCGGTTACGGTGGTAGGAGGAAGACCACAGGAACACACTAACCTTAAGAGCATACAGTTTGTTACCAGTAACAGAAGACCAGCGATCCTACTAACGGGCATGGCTAGAGCAATGAATAACAGGGTAGAAGTCAAAATAAGGAACACTTTTGCAGGAAATGTGACAAGTGCTGATAGCCTCCTTCGCAGCAGCATCCGCACGCTCATTTAAGGAAGCCCCAATATGGCTGGGAACCCAGCAAAACTCGACTGTCTTAAATCCGCTGGTGATAAGAAACTGCCTATACTGAATTTCGACGACCACAGAATGAAGAGGATTAAAGGACTCCAGAGCCATGAGGGCACTGTGAACGTAAACTACAACAACAAAGGAAGAATTATGGCAAGACAGCAGTTGACGAAGAGTGAACAAAATTGCATAAAGTTCTGCCGTCAAGATGCTAGTCTCTGGCGACACATATAGGTGCAGTCAGGAAAGACATCGGAGTAGCCTACACCGTCAACAGACTTGGACCCATCTGTGAAGACGGAGATGGAGTGGAAGTGTGAAGAAAAGTGAACAAGGAAAAGGCGTTTCAGAACTGAAGGAGGGGTAAAAGCCTTAGTCATGCAGGTCAAGGTTCTACAAAACTTAGAAGAGCTTAGGAAGAAGAATATACACTCCACGGGGGCAAGGATGGAACGACACGAGGAGAAACATTGGTAACATGAACCGAAAGAGAACCTTGCAAGCAAGACAACCATACAGAAAGGAAAAAGTGGTGAAAGGGAACAGGGCACACAGGAGGGGTAATGGTCAAAGTATGACATAATCGATAGTGAGGGCGTTGTATGGAACACGCAAAGTAGAGAAGACAGTAGCGATCACGGCAAACCTGCAGAGACAGGATGCCGGTACATACATGCTCTGGGTAGGAGTCGAATGAAAGGCACCAGAGCTGAGGCAGAGCCCAATATGATGAAGAGTCCCAAGATGAAGCGAGGAGGGAGAGGCAGACGAGTAAGCAGGACAGTCATAATCGAGTTTAGACAGGACGAGAGAGGAATGTAAAGGGAGGAGCGTGTGCCTATCACGTCCCCATTAAGTATGGGACAAGACCTTAAGTAAATTAAGGGCCTTAGTACATACAACTATGAGGCAACCAGGACAAGCGAGTGTCAAAGATTAACCCCAGAAGTTTAGCAGAATCATTATACAAAAGAGAATTACCATAAAGCGAGAGAGGGGGGTCGAAGAACGACCTGCTTCCCAGTCAAAGTCATAACACAAGTCTTAGCTGCAGAAAATATGAAGTCATGATTGGAAGCCCAGAATGACACGACATCAATTGCAAGTTTAAGTCGCCATTGGAGGAAAGGCGAGTCATCACCATGACAGCAGAGGGTAAAATCGTCAACATATAGAGTAGAAAAAATGTCAGAGGGAAGGGAGGAAAGAAGACAATTAAGGGCAACCAGGAAGTGAGTAGTGCTCAGAACACTACCTTGGAGCACACCTTCGTATTGCCAAAAAGAGGGAGAGAGCAATCACCAAGCCATACACGAAATGAACGACGAGAGAGGAAGCTCTGGAGGAAGTGAGGGAGATTACCACAAAGGCCAAAAGAACGGAGTTGGGACAGAATATGGTATCTCCAGGTGGTGTCATACACCATTTCCAAGTAAAAAAGGATAGCAACAATGGAGGTCTTCGCAGCAAAGGCAGTTTGAATATAGACCTCCAAATTCACAAGGACCATCAGCCGTACTGCGACATTTGTGAAAGTCAAATTGAGAAGGGGTCAGGAGGTAATAGTGTTTCAAGAACCATATCAGATGGACATTGACCATACGCTCAGAGAGTTTGGAGACACAACTCGTGAGAGTAATGGGGACAGAAGTCTTTAGGGGATGACCATAGAGAACCAGTTTTCTGAATAGGAAGAACAACCGCCTCGAGCCAGTACTCAGGGACTGCTGAGGACTCCCAGATACGGTTATAAACACTCAGAAAATACTGAAACGTGATTAGAGGGAAATGGCAAAGCATCTCATAATGAATATGATCCAAGCCCGCTGCCGTGGAACCACAGAGAACCAGGGCAGACTGGAGTTCAGAGAGAGAGAGAGAGAAAAGATCGTTATATGGAAGCTGAAGAGAAGTGCAAAAATCTAAAGGAGAAGATTCAAGAAGGACTTACGAGTAAGGAAAGAAAGAGGAAGATGAGAACCGGAGCTAACAGTCAATAAGTGAGAACCCAGTTCGGTCGCGACCGACACCGGATCCGCCACAATAGAACCACAGAAGTGAAGGACTGGCGAGACATCTGGAACAAACTTACCTCGCTATCTTGTTGATTTTCTTTCAGATCAGGGGCAGTGGAGTGTCAGACATAATGGTGGAAACGAAAGATCTCCAACCCTCACGTTTAGCTGTATAGATGGTCCTATGGGCAACTGTAGTTGCCTTCCGAAACAAAATAAAAGAGGAGATAATAAATAAGAGAGAACCCAGGCTTACGATTCTGACGTAGAGAGACAGGTGTACCATCAACAATATATTGGACGACCAATTGTACCATCAACAATATATTGGACGATAATTTCAACAGAAGGAGAATGGAAACGGTCAACATGATGAACGCTGGGAGGAGGATGGACATTGGCGTGAACAGACAGGCGGTGAGAAGGGCCAAGAGACAGAGGGGAGGGCTGAGAAGGAATGGGGCGAGAAGAGAAGGAGGGCACAGGAGACAAAGAAGGAAGGAAACACCAGACGGAGAGGCAGGAGAATAACCCTCTGGCCCAGAACGCAAAGGAACAGACGAAGCAGATGAGGTGGTGGTGGAGGTGTCGGGGTCCAAGGCCCTTGACTGAAGAGGGAAAGGACCTACTATCAAACATGACCTTCACAACGTGAAGAGGCTGACAGCGACGACCACGAGAGGGTCAAGTTAAGGTATCCATCTGGAGGATAGAATAGTCTTGGGCCTCAAGGATATACTTAATACCCTCGGGGCAGTCTTTAAATTCCCTGTCTTCAGTTACAACATGATGCAGGAGAAAAATTGTGCCAATGCTGGCATTCAATCGGGTATTTTTGGAGATCTAAACAGGAGTCTTCCCAATGCAGGACTCCGAAGCTAAGCGGGCAGCCGCTTCCTGAGAAGGGACTGCAACATCATGGGTACCAGTACGGGTATAGTTAAAGGTGACCAACTTATCCACCGAATCAACAAAGTGATTTTGGAGAAATAAGTCATCAGGACAAGTAGCATCAACATGACTAAGATCAAAATACGTGTTTGGTCCACGCAGTAGGACCAAACAAAGCCTGGAAAGAAGGAGATTGGGACGGAATCAAGTGTGAGCAAGTGCATAGGTGACGACGCCAAGCACCCCCAGTTTGACAGGGAAAAAAGGCGCAGTTGTGACAACTAGAGATGGAGCCAAGCCAGGTGATGAGGTCGTCACTACTGTGGGCTTGGTGCTGAAACCCCACCATAGAGGTGGGAGGGGAGCAGAGAGAGTTGGGCGTCCCCAAGAAGGAACAAGGTCAGGGCCTAATGAAATGGGGGATACAAAGTCTGCTCTTCCAGTACAGTCCAACTCGGGGGCCTGGTCGCCTACCCTCCTCGAGTCTGAGAAGGTAAAGGAGGGTAAAAATAAAAAGGCATAAAAACGAACAGAAACAAAATTCATCCTCGAATAAGCTCCCTTACCCACTATGAAGCCACAATTAGAGGATAAGACACCTGACAAGATAGGGCCCCCAGGGGTGCATTGTGGGTATACGCCCTGCAATCGTCACCTTAAGAACCGTCAGTCGGTCGAGATCGGGTTCAGCAACGAAGGCAAAGATTGACAATAAAAGCTTTCCCTCGCTCGAAACGTCGAGTACCACAGTTTTACGGGTGAGAGTGTTCCTCCCCAAATACCTGGCATCAAAACAGAAGAAGACATCTGAAAGAATAATCAAGAAAGGCAAAAAGTCGGCGGGAGGTGACAATCAGAAAGAAAAATAGGGGGAGGGAAAAATAAACATAAAGAAGCAGAAAAAGCCCTCCAGCACAATTTGTGCAGAGGCAGCAGGAGCATAAGGCTTCAAAACGACAGGACTGTCCCATGGAGCATCACACCTTGGCAGCCACCCACCAAGCGGGTGGGAGGGGAAGGTGCCCAGTAAGTACTTCCCTTGCGTTCTAGGGCTATCTTCCCTTGGACATTTGGATCTCACTTCCATTTGAGGGCTTCGTCGCTTGGCATTGTTCTAGCCCTTGGGGAATGTCAGGGGTCTTGGGTTTTCCATCTTGCCCTGAGTAGAAAGTGGGTTTTTGTGGGGTGGGGCGCACTGTGGCTGGTGCGGCTTGCATACACATTGCCGATGATTCTCTCTGGCGAACAGTTTCTTTATGTGTCTTGCTTTGATTTTTTTTCGTTTTCGCTTGCTTTTAACGGAGGAAGTTCGCCTAGCTTCCCCTTAGACCTGCCTAGGTTGTGTTGATGGTCCTTCTCTGTTGTCCCAAAGTATCACTGCGACTTCTGATGGTCAGTTTGCCTGCAACAGACAGCTTGGGTTTTTGGGACCAGGATTTTGGGGCATTGGTTACTTCAACCGTAGTTCAGTCCATTTTTGTGTGACATATCTCTGTTTGGGTTATGTCTCCTTTGATTGGGGCATGGATGTCTGTGAATTGTGTTGAGTTCTTGCATCCCTGCTGAGATGTTGTTTAGGTGAGTTTATGTTTCTCTCTCTGTGCTTATCTTGTTGTGCTTGCAAGTGTCGTGCTTTGGCTCTTTGGACTCCCCTTGTATTTTTTCCTGGGGTTCCTATTTCTGCACTTCTGGTGTTCCTGCAGTTCTCTGTTTGTAGTCTTCACCTCAGCTCTGCCTCCTGCATTCTCTTTCCTTCCTCCTCTGCCTCTAGGCGAGTTCTTTTCTTGTTTCTGTGGATCCATTGGGTACTCTGTTACCCCTGGTGTCTCTTTTTGGGTGTTCTGCTTATTTTGAGTCGTCCATCATTTTCCTACCCTGTATTATCTGCAATGGCATGTACGCCTTTATTTTATCTTTTTCTTTGGTGGTTTGGGTTCTTGGGGTTCTTTTGTTCACATTCGTACATGTTGTTTGTTTTCAGTCCATTCTTTCTTCCGGACACTGCTGCTGTGCATTCTTTCCATGGGTCTGTCTGTCTGTGGTTATGCTTCAGCTGCTGATTGGCATTTTATGTCTTGGTTCTTTATCTTCATGGCATCCTACCCAGTATGTTTCCCCTGGGGGCTTGTGGGTGATGATCTTGTCTTACAGTCTTGTGTTTACTGACTATGGTTCTGGAGTAGTTTTCTTTCTATTCATCTGGACGCAGGTTTTGGGCCCGTTGACCTTGTCCTGTAAGCTCGTCAGGCTCCCAAGCCTTCGGCCCTCGGTATCCTGTCCATCTTATGGCCATACTAGCTTTGTTTTTTGTTTTATCGGGGTCATGTGACTTACCCTTCATTATTCTATTACTTCTATGGGCACCTTAACATTTTTCATTCCCGTGATGCGTTTTTCCGCTGGCAAATGTGGTAGATAGAGCTCCTCCCAGGTCCGTTTTCGGGTGCCCTAGGGTTCCTCGGATTCGTCTTTTGAGAGGTTTTCTTTCTCTCGGCATCCTCTTGGTGGGGGGGGGGGAAGACCTCGGCATGTGCCTCCAGCATGAAGCGGTTTCATCTGTGTTGGATCGGTTTGGTTTCCGTTAGGTTCTTCTTATCCTGAAGGGGGTGTTTCGAGGTTCTGGTGCCTTCCTAGCTGGCAGCTGCCTGGAATGGCTAGTTGATGTTGGCTCCTTCCTGGTCTGCTTGTCTGCCAGCCAAGGTTCTGGTTCTTCCCAGCTTGCCAGGTACAGGTTCCTGGTGATTTGGTGGGAAGGGAAGGGCATTATCAGGGGAAAGCGCCAAGCCATCATGACTATATAGCACTTGGAAGTGGTCAGGATAAGGATTTGGGATGGGACGGGGGAAAGGAATGGTGCCCAACCACTTGGACAGTCGGGGATTGAATGCAGACCTGAATGAAGCGAGACTGTCGCTCTACTGTCCCAGCGAGTTCCTTCCCAGGTTCAGACTTGGCTGGGCCTCGTGTGAGTTGCTCAGATGGCGTCCGTCTCTCTTTCCCCTGTGGCTTTGCTTCGGCTGCAGTCCCGCTTCTGCCATTCTTGAGGGGAATCCGGGTTACTCAACAGTTGCTCGAGGAGCTGAGTGGGAGCCTGTACTTGACCTTGCTGGTTTTCCCGCGTGGCAGCGTTGGCTTCGGAGGCTGTTCTGGTATCCTAGAGGCAGCCCCTTTGCCGTTTTTGTAATCGATGGGTTTAACCTGGGGTCCTTGCATTGGTTGCTGCGGCTCCGGCTACCCCTTCGACTTTAGGGTTTGATGCCATGGTACCTTCTTTTGCCCTCACTCGATGTGTTCACGGACGCCTTCTTGGCTGGGGCTTTGTGACCAGTGCTCACCTGGCCGGCCGGGGGCGTTAGGCTCCATCCTTCCGACGGGGTCCCAGCTTGCGGGAGTTTGTGGTTGTGTGGCAGGTGCTGTGGGGTTTTTGGATCTCTTGGGGCTCTGTAATCCTTGCACTGTATCCATATTTCACTTCCAGTAGATAAACGACATATGAGATGAAGAAACAAGTAGTGTATTGTGAAGACTAATAATAAACAGAAGCTACCCTATGACTATCTCCATTGGTCAAACTATTATGTATTAGCGATAAGTCCTACCATTAATGTACAATGACTTACTGTAAATGTATAGCTCTTAAAATAGCACTTTCTCTGTAACTAGCTGACATTGTAACTATAAGGTGTGAAGGATAGATGAAATTGTTTATGTAATAATCTAAGATGAGGTCTGATAAAGACCTTTTGTGCCCTCTGTAATGCTTTTTACTCTCTCGCTCACAGGATGTGTATGGGGTGCACAATAAACTAGCCGCCTCCGGCGGCAACAATCAAAATCAATCTGTGATCCGGCTCCATTTAGACTGTGCCCCTATGGTTCATTGTCTCAATTGGGGGTGAGGGTTCTCTGCGGTCCGTGGCTATTAGGGGCTGGTCACTTCGAGTGGCTCTTCTGCTAAGTTCTCGGGGTTTGGCTCTCCTCACGGTTCACATTCAGGGAGTGTCCAACATCCTGGCAGGTGGTGTGTCGTGCTTCGTTCCTCTTTCTGCGGAGTGGATAGTCGAAGACACCTTGTTTTGGCTTTGCCAGATGTTCGGACACCCGGAGGTGAACCTCTTCGCGTTCCTCCTTCCGGCGTGTCCCATTTTCCGTGGCACCGTTCCCAGACTGTGAGGCCGTTGCGGTGGACGCTTTTCGAAAGAATTGGTCGGGGTGGGGGATCCTGTACCTTTCTCTCCCAGTCCAGCTATTGCTCCGGGTGTTGGCTCGGCTCTAATCCTTTCGGAGGCGAATGCTTCTGGCCCCATGGTGGCCGGCCCACCCTTGGTTCCTGACGCTGCTTGCTCGGTGTCCGAACCTTAGAGTTTTCCCGCGGCTCCGCCTCTTTCAGTGGTTGCAAGGATCAGGTTGGGTTACCGTTACCTGTGGCAGGTGGCTGCAGGTGACGGGTCTCCCAATCCTGAGCACTCCAGTTGCAAACTCTGTGAGCAGGAACTACGGCATGATCTCCCGCACTACATCACTGAATGCCCAGTTATTAGACCTTTCAGACCAGTTGGCATGAGGTACCTGGAGCTTTGCAATTACTTTATTCACTCTCGTATTCTTGAAGATATCCTCACAGTATACCCAAAATTTGCCAGTGCAGGCTATTAAACACATGGCTCTGTATGACTAACCATCCTGCGAGATGGGGACTTGTATTACCACTGCTACCTTATTCAATCTTGTGTTGTTGATATCCTCAAAATGCATCCGGAGTCTGCCAGTGCAGACCGCCTATCACATGCCTCTGTATGACTAACCATCCTGTGTGATGGGGATTTTTTAGCATCACCTAGTTAGCTTTTTTTGACACACTGTACTCCACTTCATATAGTCTAGGGTAGCTGCACTAATGCAGATGTACCTCATAACTTAATAAAAAAAAAAAAAAATCAGCATGCCGATGTACCTCATGTATTAATAAAAAAAATCAGCAAGTCGGGGTCGATAAGGTACCTTGTTGGTTTACCCTTGTCTTCCGCTCTTCGTATCTGGTTGTGGGGTAAGAATGGTGCTGGGGTAAGGGTGGTGCTGGGGTAAGGAAAGTGCTGGGGTAAGGGTGGTGCTGGGGTAAGGGTGGTGCTGGGGTAAGGAAAGTGCTGGGGTAAGGGTGGTGCTGGGGTAAGGGTGGTGCTGGGGTAAGGGTGGTGCTGGGGTAAGGAAAGTGCTGGGGTAAGGGTGGTGCTGGGGTAAGGGTGGTGCTGGAGTAAGGAAAGTGCTGGGTCCTCCAGCGCTCAGCTGCTGACAGCTTGACGGGTGAGTGATCGATCACTTCCCAAACGCTTCAGATATAATATAAAACTGGATCTGGTGGTGGACAGAAGACGGAGGATGGCTGATGGACAGTCATGGATGATTGTTGTGATGGATGATACTGTTGCAGGGACGGAAGTGGTTGATGAATGTTGGTAGCTGGATAGGATAGTGTTTGTGAACGCTTAGCGGTGGTAGACGGTTGGAGATGGATGGTTGTTGTTTGTGGATGACTAGACGAGATTGGATAGTGGTGGTGGTGGATAACTGGTGGTGGTTGAGGCCTGATAGTAGGTGATGGATAATATCCGGGTAGGTTGATGGTATTTAAGGTGTAGTGGAGGATGTCTAGCGGTGATATATGGGTGGTGGTGATAAAGGGTGGGGCTGGTGGTGGTAAAGGGTGGGGCTGGTGGTGGTAAAGGGTGGGGCTGGTGGTGTTAAAGGGTGGGGCTGGTGGTGATAAAGGGTGAGGCTGGTGGTGATAAAGGGGTGGGGCTGGTGGTGGTAAAGGGGTGGGGCTGGTGGTGGTAAAGGGTGGGGCTGGTGGTGTTAAAGGGTGGGGCTGGTGGTGATAAAGGGTGGGGCTGGTGGTGATAAAGGGGTGGGGCTGGTGGTGGTAAAGGATGGGGCTGGTGGTGATAAAGGGTGGGGCTGGTGGTGATAAAGGGTGGGGCTGGTGGTGATAAAGGGTGAGGCTGGTGGTGATAAAGGGTGAGGCTGGTGGTGGTAAAGGGTGGGGCTGGTGGTGGTAAAGGGTGAGGCTGGTGGTGTTGACGGGTGGGCTGGTGGTGGTAATGGGTGGGGCTGGTGGTGTGGAGAGTCTATGGGTGGATGGCTGGAGGTGCTAAAGGTACGGTGGTGGATGTCAGGTAGTAGGAGAGGTGGACGGGTGGGGAAGGATAGCTGGTGCTTGTGGTCAAAGACATGGTCTCTGTAAGACATGGTCTCTGTAAGACATGGTCTCTGTAAGACATGGCCTCTGTAAGACATGGTCTCTGTAAGACATGGTCTCTGTAAGACATGGTCTCTGTAAGACATGGTCTCTGTAAGACATGGTCTCTGTAAGACATGGACTCTGTAAGACATGGTCTCTGTAAGACATGGTCTCTGTAAGACATGGTCTCTGTAAGACATGGTCTCTGTAAGACATGGTCTCTGTAAGACATGGTCTCTGTAAGACATGGTCTCTGTAAGACATGGTCTCTGTAAGACATGGTCTCTGTAAGACATGGCCTCTGTAAGACATGGTCTCTGTAAGACATGGTCTCTGTAAGACATGGTCTCTGTAAGACATGGTCTCTGTAAGACATGGTCTCTGTAAGACATGGTCTCTGTAAGACATGGTCTCTGTAAGACATGGTCTCTGTAAGACATGGTCTCTGTAAGACATGGTCTCTGTAAGACATGGTCTCTGTAAGACATGGTCTCTGTAAGACATGGTCTCTGTAAGACATGGTCTCTGTAAGACATGGTCTCTGTAAGACATGGTCTCTGTAAGACATGGCCTCTGTAAGACATGGCCTCTGTAAGACATAGCCTCTGTAAGACATGGTCTCTGTAAGACATGGTCTCTGTAAGACATGGCCTCTGTAAGACATGGCCTCTGTAAGACATAGCCTCTGTAAGACATGGTCTCTGTAAGACATGGTCTCTGTAAGACATGGTCAATTGTCTAATACTTTGTTTGCTCATTTGTCATAAATTCTCACCTAATTGATTTGGAAGGAAGGAAGGAACTATCAGGGGAAGCGCCAAGCCATTACGACTATATAGCACTGGGAAGGGGTCAGTATAAGGATTTGGGATGGGACGATGGGAAAGGAATGGTGCCCAACCACCTGGACGGTCGGGGATTGAACGCCGACCTGCCTGAAGCGAGACCGTCGCTCTACCATCCAGGTGGAGCGACGGTCTTCTTCAGTAACGAATTGTAAAAACACTTTCAATAGGAACATAATTGAATCTGCTTTAATACAGATTACAAAATCATGTAATTTGAACATTAGCGAAGGTTTGTATAATTTAGATCCATTTTTGATTGATCAGTTAAAAGGCGATTAGGATCCTTGATACACATTTGTCTCAATAATATTTGTTAATATCCACCATCTTATGTTATTATTATTATTATTCATGTATGGCCCTATTGGCCCATATGATGCAGCTCCTATGTATATCCACCCAATCCCATTCATATACTTGTCATTGTACCTCACTTCACTTCACCTCTCTCTCCTGCTTATACATGTCCAAATCTATGAACTTGTAAATCCATCCTTCTGAAAGTACTTAAGGAAATTTCTGTTTCAATTCTTCCTTCGTGGTCTGACACTATCATATTATATATATATATATATATATATATATATATATATATATATATATATATATATATATATATATATATATATATATATATGTATATATATATATATATATATATATATATATATATATTGTGTGTGTAAATCCTTGTTGAAGAGACTGCATCCGATGGTAAAGAAAAAATAAACTGAGTAGCCAAGTGTAGAATTCTTGTTTGAAAATGATGTGGGTAAAAAATGTGTTCACCGAGACAAACGCAGAGGGCATTTCAAACAAATATAATGAGCATGGTGATCATGACAAAGTGGAGAGAGAGAGAGAGAAAGTGAGAGAGATGTACAATACGATGAAGCTGAAGGATGGTTCTCTGGAAGCTGTAGCGAAGCTTTATTAAGGAAGCTGTGAGAAGTCGTGTTAAAATTAACCGCTGGATTGACCAAATGGCTTCGAATAAATGCAGTTGGCCCGTATTAGGACAAGATCATTAGCATATGATTCCGAGGCCATGAATTTAGTTCATGAAAGGGGATAAATGTAGTTTATCACGCTAATGTATAATCATAATTTTTTTTTCGCTGAGTGAAAGAGATTTGCGTAGAGTTGTCGACAGATATTTTATGTGTTAGGGAACAACGCTTGAAAATGAATGTTATTTAAAACCCATGAATGGAAGAGAGGACATTTGTGTGAATGACATCAGTTTTGATTTTAAAAGTATTGGAGTTTCCTATTTTACAGACAGGAAATGTGTGACATGTAAAATATAAATGGTTAATAAATACAGAGAGAGAGAGAGAGAGAGAGAGAGAGAGAGAGAGAGAGAGAGAGAGAGAGAGAGAGAGAGAGAGAGAGAGAGAGAGAGAGAGAGAGAGAGAGAGAGAGAGAGAGAGAGAGAGAGAGAGAGAGAGAGAGAGAGAGAGAGAGAGAGAGAGAGAGAGAGAGAGAGAGAGAGAGAGAGAGAGAGAGAGAGAGAGAGAGAGAGAGAGAGAGAGAGAGAGAGAGAGAGAGAGAGAGAGAGAGAGAGAGAGAGAGAGAGAGAGAGATAAATCATGTAATTCAATGTATTTCTTGAAATAGCAAATCACGCTTTTTAAGCCACAGAAAACTATATACAGCACAGATCGTCACGATGGAGAGAAAGAGAGAGAGAAACTATTCGACCTATATTGTACGACTGTGCAACACACCTGAAACACCAAGCTGTGCAACACACGTGAAACACCAGGTGTGTAGGATCAAGACTTTAGTGAAAGTCTAGAGTCACACGCCAAGGGGACATATGGCAATAGAGGAAAATATACATTAAGGAATAGTAATATTAGAGTGCAAGACTCTGTCACTCGTAAGAGTGAAGAGAGTGTACCACGAGGGAAGGGACAATTGGAACGAATTGATAATAATACAGTGGCCGGGGGGGGGGGGGGGAAGGGGGGGATTGTATACGAGTTAGTGCTGGGATACGAACGGGACAGGAAGGTGGTGTAGACGACGGTAGACAGATATAGTGAACTTGGGTAGGGAGGAGGTGGCGCCCATGGTACGGGGTGTCACACCGTCACCCTCACTGTGGGAGGATGGAACGTTCAGGTGAACAGTGAACACATCACACTGTTGTTCATGTTATACACGAGTGGTGAACAAGTTCCAGGCGGGGGGGGGGGGTCTGTGGTGTGTATGTACTTTGTATTATATTAAAATAATTTTCCTATTGACGGTTCGAATTTAAACTCGTATGACAAGTTCTAGAGTTTAAGTCAAGAGTTTAGGTCAAGAGTTTGACTCACGCATATATCCGGGACCTGTGCTTCATGTAGCACAGGTTAAGTCTTGACCGCGTGTGGTCAAGGCCACATAGAATGTGTGTTTATTTCAACTCACACTGAATGACGGCTGAGTGGACAGCGCTCGGGATTCGGAATCCTAAGGTTCCGGGTTCGATCCCCGGCGGAGGCGCAACCAAATGGGCAGAGTTTTGTTCACGTTCACCCCTTTGCGCCTGTTCACCTAGCAGTAAATAGGTACCTGGGAGTTAGACAGCTGCTACGGGCTGCTTCCTGGGGGTGTGTAACAAAAAGGAGGCCTGGTCGAGGACCGGGCCGCGGGGACACTAAGCCCCGAAATCATCTCAAGATAACTATAGTCAGAGAGGATGTCGTGGCACAGTCGACTAGACCGCACCTGGGAACACCCAGCGCGTAGGTTCGAACCCTTATGACGGCTCCTGTTAGATTTGTTCATTGATATATCAAATTAATGTGATATCTCTGTGTAGTGTAGACGTTAAGCAGGAGGCAACCGCGTACACCTCTGTCTTGAGGTTATCTTGAGATGATTTCAGGGATTAGTGTCCCCGCGGCCCGATCCTCGACCAGGCCTCCACCCCCAGAAAGCAGCCCGTGACAGCTGACTAACTCCCAAGTACTTATTACTGCTAGATAACAGGGGCATTATGGTGGAAGAAACTCTGCCCACTGTTTCTCGCCGGCACCCGGAATCGAACCCGGGGCGACAGGATCACGCGTCCAGTGTTCTGTCCGCTCAGCCACCGGCTCCCAAAGGACTATTCTAGTACAGTTACTATTCCTATGTTATATAAGCGACTTACTAAAGGTAGCGAGATCCCGCATGCCAATGTTTACTGACGACGCAAAGTTGATGTGAAGGGTGGGAAGTGAGGACGGGTGCGGCGTGCTGTGGGGAAGGTTATGACATACACATGATATGGGAAGACACGTGGCAGCTAGAATTCAATGCCAACAAGTGTAAGGTAATGAAGATTGGAAATGGAGAAAGAGTAGACTGTGCAGCATGAATCCACACTACTAGATAGGACGAAAATGAAAGCTATGTGGTATTGGATATCATTTCCATACGAACACAAGAATAACACACAAGAAGTTTGCAAATATAGAAGAGGATTTAACTCTCTAAATAAGGAAGAGCTCTCAGACCATATCAACAGCCTGTGAGACCATTATTTGAGTATGCAACATCGGCTTCAAATTTGCACATGGTGAAGGCCACTCAAAACTTCAGAGGGTAGAGAGGTTAATAAAAAGACTGGTATCAGAGTTAAGAGGAAAGATTGAAGAGGAAAGTTATTCCCAAAACCCTTGCCGAATGAAAGGGCAGAGGGCATAGGATCCCTACACGGCAATCACTGCTAGGTGAACTCTGCTTCCCCTTACACCGTCTTTAGTTCAGCGAAGGAGGGGTTTAGGGATAGTAAAGAAGATGGAGAGATGCAGGTGAAGGATAAAGTTTACAAATTTGAGGAAGCTGAGAGCGTTTGTAGTGATTGTCTCATGTATAAGGCAACCATATATGTGGTCTCACCTCCCAAAGGTCCCTCTCTCCCAAGGGTCCCCTCTCCCAAGGGTCCCCCTCTCCCAAGGGTCCCACTCTCCCAAGGGTCCCACTCTCCCAAGGGTCCCCCCTCTCCCAAGGGTCCCCCTCTCCCAAGGGTCCCACTTTCCCAAGGGTCCCACTCTCCCAAGGGTCCCCCTCTCCCAAGGGTCCCCCTCTCCCAAGAGTCCCCCTCTCCCAAAGGTCCACTCTCCCAAAGGTCCCACTCTCCCAAAGGTCCCCTCTCCCAAGGGTCCCCTCTTCCAAGAGACCCACTCTCCTAAAGGTCCCACTCTCCCAAAGGTCACCCTCAAGGTAAACTCCACAAATTTTAGGAGCCTTAGAATCATAATTTAACTCTATGGTAATCCTCTGTGTCCCATCTTCCACCTTCAGGTCCTCACATCCTCTGGTGGTTATCTTAGTTCCATTTATCCCAGAAATTCCATAGTCTATGAAAATTAGCTTTTCGAGGATCTGGGGCGTCATGGCCGAATTTTCTCTTACATAACTATTCATTCTATGTTAGCTCTCTTCTTATTTCAGGGTCACTTGTGTCTGCCTGTTAGTTAAGACTACGATATTATCTTCCAGTGGTGGCATCTTGATATGTTGTTTAAGGAAGCATACATCAACACAGTCTAAATAGTCTTCTGCTTGGGTATTCTGAGCTAGACGTCTTCCAGCGACGTGAGGTGCAATTCTCGCAACCTTTCCTCGTAACTTATACCACGTAAATGAACAAATCCTCAAGGGCCGTGATGGGGGTTCGAAACACGCCATGGTCAAAGAATTTCTTTCACTATGTCGTGGCCTAGTCGATTAAGGCGCGTCTGGGATCCTCTCAGACGTAAGTTCGAACGTCCCTTGTGGATTTGTTCATTTGATTTATCACGCTATTGGGATTTATGTGTGTATCTGTATCCACGTACTTCTGGAAGTAGCCTTGTGGCATACATTTGAACCTTTTCCATCTTCGTCTTGTGCCTGACAAAGTATGGACTCCATGCTGGAGCCGCATACTCCATGACTGGTCTGACATATGTGGTATAAAAGGTTCTGCATGATTCCTAACACAAATTTCTAACAGCAGTTCTGATTTTAGTCAGAAATGGCTAAACCTTTCATACGCCGCTGAGGTTATCCCTTTAAAGTGGGCTTCATTGAACTGCTTCGGTGTGATAACAGCTCCTAGATCCTTCCCTGTTTCTTGAAGGATTGCCTGTCTCATTTGATATCTTCCTCCTGCTGCTTCTGCCAAGCTTCATTACTTTACTTTTACTTGAGTAGGTAAACTTTTTGTAGCCATTTGTCGGAACATTCCTTCAGTGTGTCCAGGTTGTCTTGTAGCCTCTTGCTATCTTCCTCAGTCTTAATCCTCCTCATAATTTTTGCATCATCAGCAAACATTTAGAGGAACGAGTCTATTCCCTCGGGAAGATCATTTACACATCAGAAACAGGATAGGTCCGAGTACTGAACCCTGTGGGATTCCACTGGTGACGCCACGCCACTCTGAGACCTCTCTCATAGTGAATCGCTGTCTTCTGCTGCTTAGGTACTCCATTATCAACTGGAGTACCTTCCCTTTCATTCCTGCCTGCATCTCCAGCTTATGCACTGGTCTCTTATAGGTTACTCTATCTGCATATTTTTGGATTGCCAGTGATCTCGCAATCCAAAAATCTGCAGTCTGCCCATCCTTCTCTTTCTGACCTAATTGTTGTTGTCTGGGAATATAATTATATTAAGGCAAGATTTGCCATCCCTGTACCCATGCTGGTGATGTGTCACAAAATTCCTTCTCTCTAGAAGTTTTTCTAGTTTTTTTCCTCACAATATTCTCCAGCATGAACCCCAAGCGCTGTCCACTTAGCCGTCAGGCCCCTTGCATGGTGTGCAACTTAGGGACACTGACCTGTAGTTCAGTTCCTCCTCTCTGTCACCCTTCTTGTATATTGGGAACTACATTAACTGTCTTTCAGATTTTTGGCAGTTCCCCTGTTACCATCGACTTGTTATACACCCTGTAAAGAGGTAGACATAGTGCGTCTGCTCCTTCTTTTAGTATCCATGGTGACATTTCGTCTGGGCCAACAGCTTTTGCCACATTCAATTCAAGCAAATGTCAGTTAATGGAGGGTTGTAATGCCTACTACACAGCACTCGGTGGACAGAGATCACACTTCATGAAATCAGTTCATTATATGAGGAAAATGCAAGATTCAAATGCGTTTCCTAGTACGTTTGGATTGTCTGGCTGTCTAAGGTTTGAACCATTATATATATATATATATATATATATATATATATATATATATATATATATATATATATATATATATATATATATATATATATATATATATATATATATATATATATATATATATATATATATATATATATATATATATATATGTCGTACCTAGTAGCCAGAACGCACTTCTCAGCCTACTATGCAAGGCCTGATTTGCCTAATAAGCCAAGTTTTCATGAATTAATTGTTTTTCGACTACCTAACCTACCTAACCTAACCTAACCTAACTTTTTTGGCTACCTAACCTAACCTAACCTAACCTATAAAGATAGGTTAGGTTAGGTTAGGTAGGGTTGGTTAGGTTCGGTCATATATCTACGTTAATTTTAACTCCAGTAAAAAAAATTGACCTCATACATAATGAAATGGGTAGCTTTACCATTTCATAAGAAAAAAATTAGAGAAAATATACTAATTCAGGAAAACTTGGCTTATTAGGCAAATCGGGCCTTGCATAGTAGGCTGAGAAGTGCGTTCTGGCTACTAGGTACGACATATATATATATATATATATATATATATATATATATATATATATATATATATATATATATATATATATATATATATATATATATATATATGACTAAAAACTCACACCCCAAAAGTGACTCGAACCCATACTGCCAGGAGCAACGCAACTGGTATATATAGGACGCCTTAATCCGCTTGACCATCACGACCGGCCATAAGGAAGTGATAGCCGAAGCTATTTGAACCACTTCCCCGCCGGCACTCGGATGGTAATCTTGGGCATAGCATTTTATCAAATCACCTCATTCTTTGGGGCACACGTGAGGAACACAAACGCGAACAAGCCTGAATGGTCCCCAGGACTATATGCGACTGAAAACTCACTCCCCAGAAGTGACTCGAATCCATACTGCCAGGAGCAACGCAACTGGTATATACAGGACGTCTTAATCCGCTTGACCAGCACGACCGGAGATAAGGAAGTGAGTTTTCAGTTGCATATAGTCCTGGGTACCATTCAGGCTAGTTCGCATTTGTGTTCCTCATGTGTGCCCCAAAGAATGAGGTGATTTGATAAAATGCTATGCCCAAGATTACCATCCGAGGGCCGGCGGGGAAGTGGTTCAAATAGCTTCAGCTATCACTTCCTTATGTCCGGTCACGATGGTCAGATTATCTTGAGGTTATCTTGAAATGATTTCGGGGCTTTTCAGTATCCCTGCGGCCCGGTCCTCGACCAGGCTTCCATCCTTAGGAAGCTGCCCGTGACAGCTGACTACCACCCAGGTACCTATTTTACTGCTAGGTAACAGGGGCATAAGGCGAAAGAAACTGTGCCCATTGTTTCTCGCTGGCGATCGAATCCAGGACCACAGGATCGCAAGTCCAGCGTGCTGTCCGCTTGGCCGACCGCCTCCCCTGGTCAAGTGGATTAAGGCGTCCTGTACATACCAGTTGTGTTGCTCCTGGCAGTATGGGTTCGAGTCACTTCTGGGGTGTAAGTTTTTAGTTATATATATATATATATATATATATATATATATATATATATATATATATATATATATATATATATATATATATATATATATATATATATATATATATATATATATATATATATATATATATATATATATATATATATATATATATATATTGTGACGATAGTGACGATAATCTCCTTCAAGAGATTGAGCCTGCTCTTCCCTCCAAAATACGTCGCTATAAATCTATATACAACTAATATGGAAGAAATATCCAACAACTACACCAGCAAGGTTTGCCAGAGCGCAAAACGTATGCAGCCAGGAACACCTGCTCCACCTCGAACCGCCAAACTACCTGTCTGTCGCCTGCTCATCGCTGATTGGCTGCGGGTCCAGTTGCACCTGCCCTCCACCCACCACACTACCTGATGTCTGGGGCCACACGACCGCCAGACCTCAGAATATCCAGTGCTTTCAACAAGTTAACACGTCTCGTTGGTAGACTAAGCTGTGGCTTACGTGTACTAAGAGAGGTGGCAGCTTAAAGCCAATATTCCTGCACCTCTTATTTGATTGTATATTGTTCACTTGTTATTACTCACTTGTCTTAACGTAACTTTTCATTTTGTCATTTGATTATTCTTATTATTTTGATTGATTGATTTTATGATACGAATTTGTATGTCCATTTTATTCATGTTTTGCTTCTCTAATGTAATTAAAATCTCATTGTTAAATTTACTTGTGTTTTGTGTGTCTTCTCATTACTTTACCACAGACGAAGTTCCAGGTTTTCTATTTTTTGTTTCTATATGTGACGAGGCCATACCCCTAGCTTTTGAACAGCCGAACACCAACGCGTTACCGTCACATATTAAGTGGGGGCCTGTCCTAGGAGCTTCACTCAGGTACTGGTGCCAAGTAGTAATTTATGGTAAGCGTATTTAACTTTGTTAACGTAGCTTTTACTATTTTTCATATTCAATTTCATTTTTTTATATGGTGTGGTGTATTGTGCATTACGAGAGTAGCATATGGTGAAGGTGAGACAACTTTGGATTACGTGGTGACTGTAGGCCGCAGTCATACTCTTAATTGGTCATCTCTCCCTCCGTGTTATTACTCGTGTTTACTATGCTTGTCCCTTGGATATTTCTCATTTTTGACAGATCATCATATTGGTACCCTGGTACTGTGGTCTGCCCCGGGTCAAGTGCACCCAATCTTCTGCAATCTGACTGTAGGAGGACAAAGAGGGCCATAGTTCCTCTAGCTCGAACTTTAGTTGCTGAATTGGGACCTCAGCAGCAGTTCTCGTCACCAGTTGACACCTCGCACCCCTACACGTCAGTCAGAGATGATGATACATACAACGGTAGGGAATTAGCTTACTTTTTCAGAGCACAAAAGTTCACTAATTCTGTAAGTATCATATTAATTTCAGTAGGAAAAACTTGCTTATGTCCTATAGAGACTCGGCAAGGTATGCATACATCCTTGGACTACCAATTTTACTTTTGAGGCAATTAACTGTTTCATTTGTTTTCGAAACTCTGTTTCATTTGTTAGTAGGATTTTCTTGCCCTTATCCTCTTACATGAGTACCGGGTACAAGATTTCCTGCGCCTTTGATTTAAATTAATCATTTAACATCTTTTACTTAACTTTAATTGTTAAAGATCCTACAGGATAGGTACCAGTTGCCACGTTGTCCTGTTTCTGACATTCACCATATAACTGTATATTCGTTGTACATTTATTTGCTAATTTCACAATGTTTCGTCTCCAAGCTTTCTGTGCAGATCCAGCTGGTACAATAGGGACTTTAAGTCATGCCAAGAGAGCTGAATTACAAACTCTTGCACGTGAGTATCAACTAACAGTTCCCTACCAAGCCAACAAGAGTGAAATATACAACCTGTTACTGGATCATTTCTTAGAGCAAGGTAAGATAGACTCTGAAACTCATGAAACTTACTATATTGCAGATAAAACTGATTTGGCAACGATGAAACTCAAACTAGAGCTGGCCAAGATTGAACGTGAGCAGCAAAGGGAAGCCCTCGAGCAGCAAGAACGAGCTGCTGCCATACGAAGAGAAGAACAAGAACGTGAGGCTGCTTTGAGGAGAGAAGAACAAGAACGCGAAGCTGCCTTGAGGAGAGAAGAACAAGAACGCGAAGCTGCCTTGAGGAGAGAAGAACACGAACGTGGAATCGCCCTCCAGGAACGTGAGGTTGCACTACTCCAGGAGCGGGAACGAGTACAGCTTGAAACCAAACGACGCGAGTTGGAGATGCAACGCGAACATGACAAGCAACAAGCGACTCTGGCTCTAGAGTGTAGTCAACGCGAAATAGCCTTGGAAACTTCACACTTCACTCAACGCCAGCAAGCTACTGCCAATCTTCCCGTCAGTTTTAATATATCACATGCAAGTAAGTTAATGCCATCCTTTGTAGAAGCAGAAGTTGATGTGTTTTTCACCACCTTTGAAACCCTTGCTAATCAACTCAGTTGGCCTGTCGACCAATGGGCCACACTTCTCAGAGTCCATCTTACAGGTAGAGCTGCAGTCACACTCAGTACTTTGGCGTCTGAGAATGACTACCAGACTCTGAAACAAGCAGTGTTGGACGCCTACCTCCTCTCCACAGAAAGTTATCGAAGGAAATTCCGTGACCACCTGAAGGCAAGTACCACTACCTTCCTCGAGTTTGCTAACACAAAACGGAGATATTTCATGAAATGGCTGGAAGCAGCACATGTCTCTACTTTTACAGAACTCGTCAACCTGATGCTTGTTGAAGAATTCTTGAGGCGTGTGCCGCCTCCTGTCCGTCTATACTTGGCAGATAAAGAAGAAACCGACTACCTGAAGTGTGCTAAGTCGGCTGACACTTACAGCCTCATCCACCGGCTGACACCCGAACCATCCTCCAGTAAGAAGTCGTGGTACAGTTACGAGAAAGTGAGCACCGATCAAGCTGGCTCGCAATTGTACTGCAAGTATTGTAGACTCTATGGACATACCATTGACAAGTGTGGTAAGTCTCGATACAAGGGGACCACTGACCCACAGAAACCCAAACCAACTCCTCCTAAGTCCGGTAAGCCTGTGATGAATGTTGGTGTTAATGTTAATGATCTTTCTCTTTTCAGTAACCACCTGTATACTGGAACTGTCTCTGCCAACGGTTCAAATCCGGAGGGACGTTTCAAATTGAAGATCTTGAGGGACACAGCGGCTCTTCAATCGATCATCTTGAAGTCGGCTGTGCCCAACATCGCCTACACCGGGGAAACTGTCTTCATCACTGACCTCACTGCTACCACTCCATACCCTCTCGCCAGAGTCCACCTGGATTGTCCCTACGTGAACGGAGAAGTCCAAGTCGCCGTCAGGGAAAAGCCTTTTCCCATGCCTGGAGTGCAACTTCTCCTAGGCAACGACTTGGCAGAAGACCTGCAACCGACCAACCTGATCGTCATGGACAAACCCCAGGTGTGTACCTCTGTGCCAATTAACCCTATACTAGCGTATGTTCCAGCAGAGGTTCAAGAGAGTGATGAAGTTTCTCCTCCGGTTCTCGTGACCACCCGTGCACAAGCCGCACGTCCACAGCCAGCTGACTCTACTGCTTCCGCTGTCCCTCAAGACCCTCAGAAACTACCCCCGAATCTGACCAAGTTGGAGTTCCGTAAGTTGCAGAGGGAAGATCTTACTTTAACACCATTGTTTTTCCAGGCTGAGACTCAACCCGACAGTATTCCTGGGTTCTTCCTAGAGAACGACTTGCTCTACAGCAGATATAGACCCAGTAAACTGAAGGAGGAGGACGATTGGGCCAACATCGAACAACTTGTGATTCCTACCAGCCTGCGGCCCACTATTCTACACCTGGCCCACGGAGCACTCTCCCACTACGGATTCAACAAGACTTACCATGGGATTCGTCAAGACTACTACTGGCCAGGTATGGTAAATAACGTCAAACAGTACGTAAAACAGTGTCATACATGTCAGATGGCAGGCAAACCGAACATCTCCATTCCCAGAGCGCCACTGCTTCCCATACAGGTGCCTGCAGAACCTTTCCACAGACTTATAATAGACTGTGTTGGTCCTTTACCTCGGACCAGTTCAGGTAACGCCTATATCTTAACCATCCTGTGTCCTACCACCAGATTTCCCATAGCAGTTCCAGTGAAGAACATCACGGCTGCTACGGTTGTAAAACATCTATTGAAGATCTTCACTCAATACGGATTTCCCAGGGCGATTCAGAGCGACTGTGGTACCAACTTCACCAGTGATCTCTTGAAAAGGACACTGGAGGAGTTCAACATCAAACAGGTATTGTCCAGCCCCTATCAACCTGCTTCACAGGGTTCTCTTGAACGTAGTCATCAGACTATCAAAGCACTCTTGAAAAAGTTTTGTAGTGAAACCTCTAAGGATTGGGATAAGCAAATCGACCTTATAATGTGTATTTACAGAAGTCTTCCCAATGAGTCCCTAGGAGTATCTCCTTATGAGATGCTCTACGGCCGTAAGTGCCGTACTCCCCTTAAGGCTTTCAAAGACTCTCTCCGAGATGCCACCTTCAGTGAGCATCAGAATGTGCCCCAGTTTCTTCAAAACCTTCAACACATTCTAGAGAGAGTCCACCGTTTTGCCCATGATAATCTATTGAAAGCCCAGGAGAGGATGAAGATTCATTACGACCAGACCAGCAAAGTAAGAAAATTTAAGCCGGGAGACTTCGTCCTAGCATACTTTCCTATCCCAGGTTCACCTTTAAAAAACAGGTTTTCAGGACCCTACCGCGTCAAGGAGTGCAGAAATAACAACAACTACGTTATAGAGACTCCAGATAGGCGGCGGAAGACCCAGCTGTGCCACGTCAACCTCCTGAAGCAATATAATGGTACTCCTCCCACTGTCCTAATCAATTATTCTACCTTCACAGAACCCTACATCCACAGTGAGACCTTCCCAGCTTCTCCACCCGAAAGCACTGACAAGGAGTCAGCGCTTTCTAATTCCGAAATCCTTAATGATCTTCCCAAATACTTTCAGGATAATCATAGTGCACCTCTTGTCAAGATCTTCAGAGAACATCAGGAGTTGTTCCGAGATGACCCCCAAGAGTGTAATGTTACCCAGCACGACATCCAACTGCTCCCCGACACCCGGCCGATTCGTCAACCCTTCTACCGAATCAGCCCGAGCAAGAAGGAAGTCATGCGTGCTGAGGTGCAGTACCTCTTGGATCATGGACTGGCTACACCTTGTGAGTCCCCCTGGGCCTCACCCTGTATCTTGGTGCCCAAACCCCAAGGTAAGGTGCGGTTATGTACTGACTATCGAAAACTCAATAACGTAACTGTCAAGGATGCTTACCCCTTGCCTAGGATAGATGACATCCTTGACGCCATTGGTAGTGCCCAGTACTTGTCCCAAGTGGACTTGCTTATGGGGTACTATCAAGTGTGTCTAACGGAGCGAGCTAAAGAAATATCTGCCTTCTTCACTCCTTTTGGACTTTTCAGATATGAACGCCTTCCTTTCGGACTATGTAATGCCCTGGCCACCTTTCAGAGAGCTGTCAACCGTGTCATCCAGGGCTTGGATAACACATACGCCTACCTGGACGATATCGTCGTAGCATTCAACACCTGGAGTGAACATCTGCTCCAGCTGCGACGTCTGTTCTCCAAGCTCCTGACAGCCGGCCTCACCATCAACCTGGGCAAGTCCACCTTCGCGAAAGGTAAAGTGCGTTATCTGGGTCATGTTATTGGGAGTGGCAGCCTAGCTCCGTTAGACTCACACACTCAAGCCATCCAACAGTATTTACAGCCTACCACCAGGAAGCAGCTCCTGCACTTCCTTGGTCTTGCCTCCTACTACCGTAGGTTTGTGAGGAATTTCAGTACAGTCGCCACACCTCTAATTCTATTAACCAGTCCCAAGCAACGGTATAATTGGACCATGCAGCAAACCGTTGCTTTCGAACAACTCAAATTCCTCCTCTGTTCTAATCCCATTCTCGCCTCACCAGATATCACCAAGCCTTTCGTCCTTCATGTCGACGCCAGTGGTACCGGCGTTGGTGGTGTCCTGATGCAACAACGAGGCGAGGAGGTTCTACCTGTCAGCTACTACAGCTACAAATTGAAACCACACCAGAGGAACTACAGCACTATTGAAAAGGAGCTACTATCCATCGTCCTGAACCTCCAACACTTCGCTCCGTACCTACAAGGCGCCAGGTCAACAACCATCTTCTCAGACCACAACCCTCTCCGCTTCCTACATCAAGCCCAATTCACTAACCAGCGTCTTCTACGATGGGCTTTGTATTTACAAGATTTCAACCTGGAGATCCGCTATATCAAGGGTTCTGACAACACCATAGCCGATGCCCTCTCCAGAGTTTATGAAGTAGAAGCGACTCCATCTATTACTCCACCACAGAACGACGTACTTCTTCCAGAACCGCAGGCTTCGGGGGAGAGTTGTGACGATAATCTCCTTCAAGAGATTGAGCCTGCTCTTCCCTCCAAAATACGTCGCTATAATTCTATATACAACTAATATGGAAGAAATATCCAACAACTACACCAGCAAGGTTTGCCAGAGTGCAAAACGTATGCAGCCAGGAACACCTGCTCCACCTCGAACCGCCAAACTACCTGTCTGTCGTCTGCTCATCGCTGATTGGCTGCGGGTCCAGTTGCACCTGCCCTCCACCCACCACACTACCTGATGTCTGGGGCCACACGACCGCCAGAACTCAGAATATCCAGTGCTTTCAACAAGTTAACACGTCTCGTTGGTAGACTAAGCTGTGGCTTACGTGTACTAAGAGGTGGCAGCTTAAAGCCAATATTCCTGCACCTCTTATTTGAGTGTATATTGTTCACTTGTTATTACTCACTTGTCTTAACGTAACTTTTCATTTTGCCATTTGATTATTCTTATTATTTTGATTGATTGATTTTATGATACGAATTTGTATGTCCATTTTATTCATGTTTTGCTTTTCTAACGTAATTAAAATCTCATTGTTAAATTTACTTGTGTTTTGTGTGTCTTCTCATTACCTTACCACAGACGAAGTTCCAGATTTTCTATTTTTTGTTTCTATATGTGACGAGGCCATACCCCTAGCTTTTGAACAGCCGAACACCAACGTTACCGTCACAATATATATATGTATATGTATATATATATATATATATATATATATATATATATATTATTAAATATGACCGAAAAAGTAAGATTAATAATTCTAACACGAATTTTCTCTGTTTCTTATATTTCTTTTTACTGTTTTACTGAGCGCGCATCGTAAAACTTATTACATTTTCAAAGACTTTAGTTTACACAGACACAACTATAACTGAACAGAGCTTAAACATCTTCGATTTTATACCTGCATTTGGGTGAGGTGATATGTTATAACAGTTTTGGATGAGGTGAAAACAAACTTTCAACACAAGACAGAACACGAAACAATGGGTATAATATTTTGTAAGTTAAAGGGAAGAATGGAAGTAACTGCAAAGGGCCTATTGGCCCATATTTCTTGATGCTTCTATATTGGTGCGGAGTCTTGAAGTGGGTAGAATATAGTTGTGCATTAATTGGCTGTTGATTGTTAGTGTCGACTTCTTAATGTGTAGTGCCTCGCAGATATCAAGCCGCCTGCTATTGCTGTATCTATCGAAGATTTCCGTGTTTTTTGTTAAGACTTCTCTGGTGATGGTCTGGTTGTGGGAAGAGATTATATGTTCCTTAATGGAGCCCTGTTGCTTATGCATCGTTAATCGCCTGGAAAGAGATGTTGTTGTCTTGCCTATATACTGAATTCTTTGAGGCTTACAGTCCCCAAGTGGGCATTTGAAGGCATAGACGACGTTAGTCTCTTTTAAAGCGTTCTGCTTTGTGTCTGGAGAGTTTCTCATGAGATGGTTGGCCGTTTCCTTGGTTTTATAGTAGATTTTATAGGTTATAGTAGGTTTTATAGTAGATAATTGACGATCTACTATAAAACCAAGAAAATGTCATGTGTCAGAAAGTGTCGCTTCAGACTAGAAATAAAAATGAATTTTGGAGAATTGATTTTTCAGTTACTATCAACAGTCAAAAAAAAAATATAAACATAGAGAAAATTCGTGTTAGAATTAGTAGTCTTACTTTTTAGGTCATATTTAATAATATATGTCTACAGGAAAGACTGCTACCAAAATATATTATATATATATATATATATATATATATATATATATATATATATGTCGTACCTAGTAGCCAGAACGCACTTTTTGGCCTACTATGCAAGGCCTGATTTGCCTAATAAGCCAAGTTTTCCTGAATTAATATATTTTCTCTAATTTTTTCTTATGAAATGATAAAGTTACCAATTTCATTATGAATGAGGTCAATTTTTTTTATTGAAGTTAAATTTAACGTAGATATATGACCGAACCTAACCAACCCTACCTAATCTAACCTAACCTATCTTTATAGGTTAGGTTAGGTTAGGTAGCCTAAAAATTTAGGTTAGGTTAGGTTAGGTAGGTTAGGTTGTCGAAAAACAATTAATTCATGAAAACTATATATATATATATGTCGTACCTAGTAGCCAGAACTCACTTTTTGGCCTACTATTCAAGGCCCGATTTGCCTAATAAGCCAAGTTTTCCTGAATTGATATATTTTTTCTAATTTTTTTCTTATGAAATGATAAAGCTACCCATTTCATTATGTATGAGGTCAATTTTTTTTTATTGGAGTTAAAATTAACGTAGATATATGACCGAACCTAACCAACCCTACCTAACCTAACCTAACCTGTCTTTATAGGTTAGGTTTGGTTAGGTAGCAGAAAAAGTTAGGTTAGGTTAGGTTAGGTAGGTTAGGTAGTCGAAAAACAATTAATTCATGAAAACTTGGCTTATTAGGCAAATCGGGCCTTGCATAGTAGGCTGAGAAGTGCGTTCTGGCTACTAGGTACGACATATATATATATATATATATATATATATAACTGAAAACTCACACCCCAGAAGTGACTCGAACCCATACTCCCAGAAGCAACGCATCTGGTATGTACAAGACGCCTTAATCCACTTGACCATCACGACCGGACAAAATGAGGTGATAGCCGAGGCTATTTGAACCACCCCACCGCCGGCACTCGGATAGTTATCTTGGGCATAGCATTTTACCAAATCACCTCATTCTTTGGGGCAACACGTGAGGAACACAAATGTGAACAAGCCTGAATGGTCCCCAGGACATATGCAACTGAAAACTCACACCCCAGAAGTGACTCGAACCCATACTCCCAGAAGCAACGCATCTGGTATGTACAAGACGCCTTAATCCACTTGACCATCACGACCGGACAAAATGAGGTGATAGCCGAGGCTATTTGAACCACCCCACCGCCGGCACTCGGATAGTTATCTTGGGCATAGCATTTTACCAAATCACCTCATTCTTTGGGGCAACACGTGAGGAACACAAATGCGAACAAGCCTGAATGGTCCCCAGGACATATGCAACTGAAAACTCACACCCCAGAAGTGACTCGAACCCATACTCCCAGAAGCAACGCATCTGGTATGTACAAGACGCCTTAATCCACTTGACCATCACGACCGGACAAAATGAGGTGATAGCCGAGGCTATTTGAACCACCCCACCGCCGGCACTCGGATAGTTATCTTGGGCATAGCATTTTACCAAATCACCTCATTCTTTGGGGCAACACGTGAGGAACACAAATGCGAACAAGCCTGAATGGTCCCCAGGACATATGCAACTGAAAACTCACACCCCAGAAGTGACTCGAACCCATACTCCCAGAAGCAACGCATCTGGTATGTACAAGACGCCTTAATCCACTTGACCATCACGACCGGACAAAATGAGGTGATAGCCGAGGCTATTTGAACCACCCCACCGCCGGCACTCGGATAGTTATCTTGGGCATAGCATTTTACCAAATCACCTCATTCTTTGGGGCAACACGTGAGGAACACAAATGCGAACAAGCCTGAATGGTCCCCAGGACATATGCAACTGAAAACTCACACCCCAGAAGTGACTCGAACCCATACTCCCAGAAGCAACGCATCTGGTATGTACAAGACGCCTTAATCCACTTGACCATCACGACCGGACAAAATGAGGTGATAGCCGAGGCTATTTGAACCACCCCACCGCCGGCACTCGGATAGTTATCTTGGGCATAGCATTTTACCAAATCACCTCATTCTTTGGGGCAACACGTGAGGAACACAAATGCGAACAAGCCTGAATGGTCCCCAGGACATATGCAACTGAAAACTCACACCCCAGAAGTGACTCGAACCCATACTCCCAGAAGCAACGCATCTGGTATGTACAAGACGCCTTAATCCACTTGACCATCACGACCGGACAAAATGAGGTGATAGCCGAGGCTATTTGAACCACCCCACCGCCGGCACTCGGATAGTTATCTTGGGCATAGCATTTTACCAAATCACCTCATTCTTTGGGGCAACACGTGAGGAACACAAATGCGAACAAGCCTGAATGGTCCCCAGGACATATGCAACTGAAAACTCACACCCCAAGAAGTGACTCGAACCCATACTCCCAGAAGCAACGCATCTGGTATGTACAAGACGCCTTAATCCACTTGACCATCACGACCGGACAAAATGAGGTGATAGCCGAGGCTATTTGAACCACCCCACCGCCGGCACTCGGATAGTTATCTTGGGCATAGCATTTTACCAAATCACCTCATTCTTTGGGGCAACACGTGAGGAACACAAATGCGAACAAGCCTGAATGGTCCCCAGGACATATGCAACTGAAAACTCACACCCCAGAAGTGACTCGAACCCATACTCCCAGAAGCAACGCATCTGGTATGTACAAGACGCCTTAATCCACTTGACCATCACGACCGGACAAAATGAGGTGATAGCCGAGGCTATTTGAACCACCCCACCGCCGGCACTCGGATAGTTATCTTGGGCATAGCATTTTACCAAATCACCTCATTCTTTGGGGCAACACGTGAGGAACACAAATGCGAACAAGCCTGAATGGTCCCCAGGACATATGCAACTGAAAACTCACACCCCAGAAGTGACTCGAACCCATACTCCCAGAAGCAACGCATCTGGTATGTACAAGACGCCTTAATCCACTTGACCATCACGACCGGACAAAATGAGGTGATAGCCGAGGCTATTTGAACCACCCCACCGCCGGCACTCGGATAGTTATCTTGGGCATAGCATTTTACCAAATCACCTCATTCTTTGGGGCAACACGTGAGGAACACAAATGCGAACAAGCCTGAATGGTCCCCAGGACATATGCAACTGAAAACTCACACCCCAGAAGTGACTCGAACCCATACTCCCAGAAGCAACGCATCTGGTATGTACAAGACGCCTTAATCCACTTGACCATCACGACCGGACAAAATGAGGTGATAGCCGAGGCTATTTGAACCACCCCACCGCCGGCACTCGGATAGTTATCTTGGGCATAGCATTTTACCAAATCACCTCATTCTTTGGGGCAACACGTGAGGAACACAAATGCGAACAAGCCTGAATGGTCCCCAGGACATATGCAACTGAAAACTCACACCCCAGAAGTGACTCGAACCCATACTCCCAGAAGCAACGCATCTGGTATGTACAAGACGCCTTAATCCACTTGACCATCACGACCGGACAAAATGAGGTGATAGCCGAGGCTATTTGAACCACCCCACCGCCGGCACTCGGATAGTTATCTTGGGCATAGCATTTTACCAAATCACCTCATTCTTTGGGGCAACACGTGAGGAACACAAATGCGAACAAGCCTGAATGGTCCCCAGGACATATGCAACTGAGGTTCGAGTCACTTCTGGGGTGTGAGTTTTCAGTTGCATATGTCCTGGGGACCATTCAGGCTTGTTCGCATTTGTGTTCCTCACGTGTTGCCCCAAAGAATGAGGTGATTTGGTAAAATGCTATGCCCAAGATAACTATCCGAGTGCCGGCGGTGGGGTGGTTCAAATAGCCTCGGCTATCACCTCATTTTGTCCGGTCGTGATGGTCAAGTGGATTAAGGCGTCTTGTACATACCAGATGCGTTGCTTCTGGGAGTATGGGTTCGAGTCACTTCTGGGGTGTGAGTTTTCAGTTGCATATGTCCTGGGGACCATTCAGGCTTGTTCGCATTTGTGTTCCTCACGTGTTGCCCCAAAGAATGAGGTGATTTGGTAAAATGCTATGCCCAAGATAACTATCCGAGTGCCGGCGGTGGGGTGGTTCAAATAGCCTCGGCTATCACCTCATTTTGTCCGGTCGTGATGGTCAAGTGGATTAAGGCGTCTTGTACATACCAGATGCGTTGCTTCTGGGAGTATGGGTTCGAGTCACTTCTGGGGTGTGAGTTTTCAGTTGCATATGTCCTGGGGACCATTCAGGCTTGTTCGCATTTGTGTTCCTCACGTGTTGCCCCAAAGAATGAGGTGATTTGGTAAAATGCTATGCCCAAGATAACTATCCGAGTGCCGGCGGTGGGGTGGTTCAAATAGCCTCGGCTATCACCTCATTTTGTCCGGTCGTGATGGTCAAGTGGATTAAGGCGTCTTGTACATACCAGATGCGTTGCTTCTGGGAGTATGGGTTCGAGTCACTTCTGGGGTGTGAGTTTTCAGTTGCATATGTCCTGGGGACCATTCAGGCTTGTTCGCATTTGTGTTCCTCACGTGTTGCCCCAAAGAATGAGGTGATTTGGTAAAATGCTATGCCCAAGATAACTATCCGAGTGCCGGCGGTGGGGTGGTTCAAATAGCCTCGGCTATCACCTCATTTTGTCCGGTCGTGATGGTCAAGTGGATTAAGGCGTCTTGTACATACCAGATGCGTTGCTTCTGGGAGTATGGGTTCGAGTCACTTCTGGGGTGTGAGTTTTCAGTTGCATATGTCCTGGGGACCATTCAGGCTTGTTCGCATTTGTGTTCCTCACGTGTTGCCCCAAAGAATGAGGTGATTTGGTAAAATGCTATGCCCAAGATAACTATCCGAGTGCCGGCGGTGGGGTGGTTCAAATAGCCTCGGCTATCACCTCATTTTGTCCGGTCGTGATGGTCAAGTGGATTAAGGCGTCTTGTACATACCAGATGCGTTGCTTCTGGGAGTATGGGTTCGAGTCACTTCTGGGGTGTGAGTTTTCAGTTGCATATGTCCTGGGGACCATTCAGGCTTGTTCGCATTTGTGTTCCTCACGTGTTGCCCCAAAGAATGAGGTGATTTGGTAAAATGCTATGCCCAAGATAACTATCCGAGTGCCGGCGGTGGGGTGGTTCAAATAGCCTCGGCTATCACCTCATTTTGTCCGGTCGTGATGGTCAAGTGGATTAAGGCGTCTTGTACATACCAGATGCGTTGCTTCTGGGAGTATGGGTTCGAGTCACTTCTGGGGTGTGAGTTTTCAGTTGCATATGTCCTGGGGACCATTCAGGCTTGTTCGCATTTGTGTTCCTCACGTGTTGCCCCAAAGAATGAGGTGATTTGGTAAAATGCTATGCCCAAGATAACTATCCGAGTGCCGGCGGTGGGGTGGTTCAAATAGCCTCGGCTATCACCTCATTTTGTCCGGTCGTGATGGTCAAGTGGATTAAGGCGTCTTGTACATACCAGATGCGTTGCTTCTGGGAGTATGGGTTCGAGTCACTTCTGGGGTGTGAGTTTTCAGTTGCATATGTCCTGGGGACCATTCAGGCTTGTTCGCATTTGTGTTCCTCACGTGTTGCCCCAAAGAATGAGGTGATTTGGTAAAATGCTATGCCCAAGATAACTATCCGAGTGCCGGCGGTGGGGTGGTTCAAATAGCCTCGGCTATCACCTCATTTTGTCCGGTCGTGATGGTCAAGTGGATTAAGGCGTCTTGTACATACCAGATGCGTTGCTTCTGGGAGTATGGGTTCGAGTCACTTCTGGGGTGTGAGTTTTCAGTTGCATATGTCCTGGGGACCATTCAGGCTTGTTCGCATATATATATATATATATATATATATATATATATATATATATATATATATATGTCGTACCTAATAGCCAGAACGCACTTCTCAGCCTACTATTCAAGGCCCGATTTGCCAAATAAGCCAAGTTTTCATGAATTAATGTTTTTTCGTCTACCTAACCTACCTAACCTAACCTAACCTAGCTTTTTTTGGCTACCTAACCTAACCTTACCTATAAATATAGGTTAGGTTAGGTTAGGTAGGGTTGGTTAGGTTCGGTCATATATCTACGTTAATTTTAACTCCAATAAAAAAAATTGACCTCATACATAGAGAAAAGGGTTGCTTTATCATTTCATAAGAAAAAAATTATAGTAAATATATTAATTCAGGAAAACTTGGCTTATTAGGCAAATCGGGCCTTGAATAGTAGGCTGAGAAGTGAGTTCTGGCTACTAGGTACGACATATATATATATATATATATATATATATATATATATATATATATATATATATATATATATATATGTCGTACCTAGTAGCCAGAAAGCACTTCTCAGCCTACTATGCAAGACCAAATTTGCCTAATAAGCCAAGTTTTCCTTAATTAATATATTTTCTCTATTTTTTTTCTTATGAAATGATAAAGCTACCTATTTCATAATGTATGAGGTCAATTTTTTTTTATTGGAGTTAAAATTAACGTAGATATATGACCGAACCTAACCAACCCTACCTAACCTAACCTAACCTATCTTTATAGGTTAGGTTAGGTTAGGTAGCCGAAAAAGTTAGGTTAGGTTAGGTTAGGTAGGTTAGGTAGTCGAAAAACAATTAATTCATGAAAACTTGGCCTATTAGGCAAATTTGGCCATGCATAGTAGGCTGACAAGTGCGTTCTGGCTACTAGGTACGACATATATAGATATATATATATATATATATATGTCGTACCTAGTAGCCAGAACTCACTTTTTGGCCTACTATGCAAGGCCCGATTTGCCTAATAAGCCAAGTTTTCCTGAATTAATATATTTTTTCAAATTTTTTTCTTATGAAATGATAAACCTACCCATTTCATTATGTATGAGGTCAATTTTTTTTTATTGGAGTTAAAATTAACGTAGATATATGACCGAACCTAACCAACCCCTACCTAACCTAACCTAACCTATCTTTATAGGTTAGGTTGGGTTAGGTAGTCGAAAAAGTTAGGTTAGGTTAGGTGAGGTAGGTTAGGTAGTCGAAAAACAATTAATTCATGAAAACTTGGCTTATTAGGCAAATCGGGCCTTGCATAGTAGGCTTAGAAGTTCGTTCTGGCTACTAGGTACGACATATATATATATATATATATATATATATCGTATATATATATATATATATATATATATATATATATATATATATATATATATATATATATATATATATATATATATATCGTACCTAATAGCCAGAACGCACTTCTCAGCCTACTATTCAAGGCCCGATTTGCCTAATAAGCCAAGTTTTCATGAATTAATGTTTTTTCGTCTACCTAACTTCCCTAACCTAACCTAACCTAGCTTTTTTTGGCTACCTAACCTAACCTTACCTATAAATATAGGTTAGGTTTGGTTAGGTAAGGTTGGTTAGGTTCGGTCATATATCTACGTTAATTTTAACTCCAATAAAAAAAAATTGACCTCATACATAGAGAAAAGGGTTGCTTTATCATTTCATAAGAAAAAAATTATAGTAAATATATTAATTCAGGAAAACTTGGCTTATTAGGCAAATCGGGCCTTGAATAGTAGGCTGAGAAGTGAGTTCTGGCTACTAGGTACGACATATATATATATATATATATATACATATATATATATATATATATATATATATATATATATATATATATATATATATATATATATATATATTTATACATATATATATATAAATATATATATATATATATATATATATATATATATATATATATATATATATATATATATATATATATATATATATACATATATATATTTATACATATATTTATAAATATATATATATATATATATATATATATATATATATATATATATTATATATATATATATATATATATATATATATATATATATATATATATATAGATATATATATATATAATATATTTATATATATATGTGTGTGTGTGTACTCACCTAGTTGTGTTTGCGGGGGTTGAGCTCTGGCTCTTTGGTCCCGCCTCTCAACCGATAATCAACAGGTGTACAGATTCCTGAGCCTATTGGGCTCTATCATATCTACACATGAAACTGTGTATGGAGTCAGCCTCCACCACATCACTTCCTAATGCATTCCATTTGTCAACCACTCTGACACTAAAAAAGTTCTTTCTAATATCTCTGTGGCTCATTTGGGCACTCAGTCTCCACCTGGGTCCCCTTGTGCGTGTGCCCCTTGTGTAAAATAGCCTGTCTTTATCTACCCTATCAATTCCCTTCAGAATCTTGAATGTGTTGATCATGTCCCCCGTAACTCTTCTGTCTTCCAGCGAAGTGAGGTTTAATTCCCGTAGCCTCTCCTCGTAGCTCATACCTCTCAGCTCGGGTACTAGTCTGGTGGCAAACCTTTGAACATTTTCCAGTTTAGTCTTATCCTTGACTAGATATGGACTGCATGCTGGGGCTGATACTCCAGGATTGGCCTGACATATGTGGTATACAAAGTTCTGAATGATTCTTTACACAATTTTCTGAATGCCGTTCGTATGTTGGCCAGCCTGGCATATGCCGCTGATGTTATCCTCTTGTTATGGCCTGCAGAAGAAAGGTCTGGCGTGATATCAACCCCCCAAGTCTTTTTCTTTCTCTGACTCCTGAAGAATTTCATCTCCCAGATGATACTTTGTATCTGGCCTCCTGCTCCCTACACCTATCTTGTGTGTGTGTGTGTGTGTGTGTGTGTGTGTGTGTGTGTGTGTGTGTGTGTGTGTGTGTAAATCACGAAAATTAACAAGTGATGAAAAATATGACAGTGTCAGACCAAAGAGGAAGAATTGAAGCAGGAATTTACTTAGGTACTTAGGCGTCCTGTACATACCAGTTGCGTTGCTCCTGGCAGTATGGGCTCGAGTCACTTCTGGGGTGTGTGTTTTCAGTTTCATATAGTCTGGGGACCATTCAGGCTTGTTCGCATATATATATATATATATATATATATATATATATATATATATATATATATATATATATATATATATATATATATATATATATATATATATATATATTGAAAACATCAATATATATGGGCAGTTTCCTAAAGTCTCGTGTTCTAAAGTATACCTTACAAGAAAAAAACTGTTTTTGGTAGAGAGACGAGCCCAAGATGGATTAGAGCTTGGTTATTTCAAAGAAATCAGAGTCAATTTAAACTGAGTCAAGTCCAAGTGGGAGACTTTTGTAAGTGGTGAGCGTCAAGGCCTCAACCCGTCCTGAGACCAAGTCCATTCCATCCTGCGGTCGACCCCAAAGATGCATTCATCAATTTTAACATTCAATTCATTCAAAACAGGAATGCTCTCAAATATAAATTATTAGTATTATATATTAGTATATTGTGCATTTTTAGGCAGTGGCTAGGTTAGGTGTTTAGGTTCTGTTGGCGATTTTTTGTATTTGTAGTACGTGGGTGAAGCATTTACAGCGTTGCGGTTCGAACACAAGTCGTCAGTGAAGCACTTGTTCCGGAAGTGTTCAGACGTCATCTGTTGTGAGTCCTGTGTAAACTGTTTTTCATTCTTAAACAGCCGGGAAGGGGGGGGGGGATGGCGGGGTGGATGGAATTGAAAAGACCCAAAGAAAGACTTTGGGTCTTTCTTTGTGAGGACGGGCTTTAGGCTCTGTCCTGAAACCTCTGTTGTTTCCTATCTTTATAAACGATTTCGACGAAGGATTCAAAAGCAACATTTGCCAATGTGAAGCTGACACAAATATACGGCAGGAAATTAAATGAAACAAAATAAGACTATCAAGATAGGCTGTCAAAATGGACCAAAGATTACAAGATGCAGTTTTAAGCTGAAAAAAGTAAGCTTTTGAGTTGAAGTAATAATGAGAGTTCCTGGATCTCAGCTGTGCAATATTCATATTGAGAAGCCTCAATGGCAGAACGTCATCGCTAGTAGCGAACTTCAGCCAAGAAATCAATCTTGGAGATTGATCCATCTCGTTGTTACTGCTCCAGTGATCTCGTTGTTACTGCTCCAGTGATCTCGTTGTTACTGCTCCAGTGATCTCGTTGTTACTGCTCCAGTGATCTCGTTGTTACTGCTCCAGTGATCTCGTTGTTACTACTCCAGTGATCTCGTTGTTACTGTTCCAGTGATCTCGTTGTTACTGCTCCAGTAATCTCGTTGTTACTGCTCCAGTGATCTCGTTGTTACTGCTCCAGTGATCTCGTTGTTACTGCTCCAGTGATCTCGTTGTTACTGCTCCAGTGATCTCGTTGTTACTGCTCCAGTGATCTCGTTGGTACTGTTCCAGTGATCTCGTTGTTACTGCTCCAGTGATCTCGTTGTTACTGCTCCAGTGATCTCGTTGTTACTGCTCCAGTGATCTCGTTATAATTATTTCAGTAATGTCGGAAAAACAGGCGGAGAAGTCCTCCTCGGTGGCGGTTCGTACAAGGCCTTTGGGCTCTCCTGCGCTAATTGGCCACGTCAACGATTCTTCATGCTCATTGGCTGCCTTGTTTGGAGTCTGGAGAGTCATTGGCTGCCTTAATAAAAAGATATTAATTGTGGCTGGTTGTCTCATTAGCTGCTGTGTCTCCCTTATTGGCTGTCCCATATGCGTTATTATTTTGCTCATTGACTCGCTCGCGTTATTTGTTCGAGGTTCACTGTGATTTCGCACGCTCAGTGGTGATTGAACAATGATTTTGAACTCTCATTAGCGGCCTCAGGGGGTCATTGTCAATGTTAATTGGCCGTCTCTCTCTGAATTTAGATGCTTGTTATCTGTTTAATTATGATTTTGGACACTCATCTGTTGTGTGAGTGTGACACAGGGGAAGCAACCGCTCCTCATTGTGATGGTTGGTATATACGGCCTGGTATTCTGGACGGCCATTGGCTGGTTGGTTGTGAGCCTTCTTTACTTGTAACTACTGCATGGTGCTTTTATAAGTCATATATCCTCTCTCTGGTCTTCACGTGTGTAATTCAAGTCCTCACTGTTTGGCAGGTTACAAGGACATCCGGTCCTGCTAAGGGCGCAACCCGTCCGGTTGACTCATCCGGACAGATCATAGTTAGGGGTCTGGAGAGCTCCACCACGGCCCCCCCACCTCCCCTGACCCAGTCCCGAGAGCCCCCCAACAGGGGACAGTTCGCCGGTCACTTGTCAGCACACGCGAACGACCCATTACTTCGCCCTGGTTCATCGTTTACACCTTCCCTTGGCGCCAGACGTGACGCCACACACGGGCATATATGAGCCCTGCCTGTGACCTAACTGAGCAGGATACTCTTGATGCTCTCTCGGATACTACACCGTCTCCTCCTTTCCTCGATGTGGTCTGGCTACAGCGCGTGAATAGTCATGCTTTCTTGTTTGGAGTAACGTAAATATTAGGTTTGTGTCTTGTTGTTGAGTAAAGCCAAGTTTCCAGGATTTATTGTATTGATTTGGTTTATTATTGTAAGTGAAGAATAGAATTATTCATGTTTGTTTACTCCTGTAACTAGTACAAGTGACAGGATGTACAACCCAGCGGGTTTTCTTCCTATTGGGGAGTGTTGTATACTGTCACTATGGCGGTGTGTCCACTCACAGGATGAGTGACGCTGCCCAATACTGCCACTATGGTGGTGTGTCCACTCACAGGATGAGTGGCGCTGCTCAATACTGCCACTATGGCGGTGTGTCCACTCACAGGATGAGTGGCGCTGCCCAATACTGTCACTATGGTGGTGTGTTCACTCACAGGATGAGTGGCGCTGCCCAATACTGTCACTATGGTGGTGTGTCCACTCAGAGGATGAGTGGCGCTGCTCAATACTGCCACTATGGCGGTGTGTCCACTCACAGGATGAGTGGCGCTGCCCAATACTGTCACTATGGTGGTGTGTTCACTCACAGGATGAGTGGCGCTGCCCAATACTGTCACTATGGTGGTGTGTTCACTCACAGGATGAGTGGCGCTGCCCAATACTGTCACTATGGCGGTGTGTCCACTCACAGGATGAGTGGCGCTGGCCAATACTGTCACTATGGAGGTGTGTCCACTTACAGGATGAGTGACGCTGCCCAATACTGTCACTATAGCGGTGTGTCCACTCACAGGATGAGTGACGCTGCCCAATACTGTCACTATGGCGGTGTGTTCACTGACAGGATGAGTGGCGCTGCCCAATACTGTCACTATGATGGTGTGTCCACTCACAGGATGAGTGGCGCTGCCCAATACTGTCACTATGGTGGTGTGTCCACTCACAGGATGAGTGGCGCTGCCCAATACTGTCACTATGGTGGTGTGTTCACTCACAGGATGAGTGACGCTGCCCAATACTGTCACTATGGTGGTGTGTCCACTCACAGGATGAGTGGCGCTGCCCAATACTGTCACTATGGTGGTGTGTCCACTCACAGGATGAGTGGCGCTGCCCAATACTGTCACTATGGTGGTGTGTCCACTCACAGGATGAGTGACGCTGCCCAATACTGTCACTATGGCGGTGTGTCCACTCACAGGATGAGTGACGCTGCCCAATACTGTCACTATGGCGGTATGTCCACTCGCAGGATGAGTGACGCTGCCCAATACTGTCACTTTGGCGGTGTGTCCACTCGCAGGATGAGTGACGCTGCCCAATACTGTCACTATGGCGGTGTGTCCACTCACAGGATGAGTGACGCTGCCCAATACGATCACTATGGCGGTGTGTCCACTCACAGGATGAGTGACGCTGCCCAATACTGTCACTATGGCGGTGTGTCCACTCACAGGATGAGTGGCGCTGCCCAATACTGTCACTATGGTGGTGTGTCCACTCACAGGATGAGTGGCGCTGCCCAATACTGTCACTATGGCGGTGTGTCCACTCACAGGATGAGTGGCGCTGCCCAATACTGTCACTATGGCGGTGTGTCCACTCACAGGATGAGTGACGCTGCCCAATACTGTCACTATGGCGGTGTGTTCACTCACAGGATGAGTGGTGCTGCCCAATACTGTCACTATGGCGGTGTGTTTACTCACAGGATGAGTGGCGCTGCTCAATACTGTCACTATGGCGGTGTGTTCACTCACAGGATGAGTGGCGCTGCCCAATACTGTCACTATGGCGGTGTGTCCACTCACAGGATGAGTGACGCTGCCCAATACTGTCACTATGGCGGTGTGTCCACTCACAGGATGAGTGGCGCTGCCCAATACTGTCACTATGGCGGTGTGTCCACTCACAGGATGAGTGGCGCTGCTCAATACTGTCACTATGGCGGTGTGTTCACTCACAGGATGAGTGGCGCTGCCCAATACTGTCACTATGGCGGTGTGTCCACTCACAGGATGAGTGACGCTGCCCAATACTGTCACTATGGCGGTGTGTCCACTCACAGGATGAGTGGCGCTGCCCAATACTGTCACTATGGCGGTGTGTCCACTCACAGGATGAGTGGCGCTGCCCAATACTGGCACTATGGCGGTGTGTCCACTCACAGGATGAGTGGCGCTGCCCAATACTGGCACTATGGCGGTGTGTCCACTCACAGGATGAGTGACGCTGCCCAATACTGGCACTATGGCGGTGTGTCCACTCACAGGATGAGTGACGCTGCCCAATACTGTCACTATGGCGGTGTGTTCACTCACAGGATGAGTGACGCTGCCCAATACTGTCACTATGGCGGTGTGTCCACTCACAGGATGAGTGGCGCTGCCCAATACTGGCACTATGGCGGTGTGTCCACTCACAGGATGAGTGACGCTGCCCAATACTGTCACTATGGCGGTGTGTTCACTCACAGGATGAGTGACGCTGCCCAATACTGTCACTATGGCGGTGTGTCCACTCACAGGATGAGTGGCGCTGCCCAATACTGGCACTATGGCGGTGTGTCCACTCACAGGATGAGTGGCGCTGCCCAATACTGGCACTATGGCGGTGTGTCCACTCACAGGATGAGTGACGCTGCCCAATACTGTCACTATGGCGATGTGTTCACTCACAGGATGAGTGACGCTGCCCAATACTGGCACTATGGCGGTGTGTCCACTCACAGGATGAGTGACGCTGCCCAATACTGTCACTATGGCGGTGTGTTCACTCACAGGATGAGTGGCGCTGCCCAATACTGTCACTATGGCGGTGTGTTCACTCACAGGATGAGTGGCGCTGCCCAATACTGTCACTATGGTGGTGTGTTCACTCACAGGATGAGTGACGCTGCCCAATACTGTCACTATGGTGGTGTGTCCACTCACAGGATGAGTGGCGCTGCCCAATACTGTCACTATGGTGGTGTGTCCACTCACAGGATGAGTGGCGCTGCCCAATACTGTCACTATGGTGGTGTGTCCACTCACAGGATGAGTGACGCTGCCCAATACTGTCACTATGGCGGTGTGTCCACTCGCAGGATGAGTGACGCTGCCCAATACTGTCACTATGGTAGTGTGTTCACTCACAGGATGAGTGACGCTGCCCAATACTGCCACTATGGTGGTGTGTCCACTCACAGGATGAGTGACGCTGCCCAATACTGGCACTATGGCGGTGTGTCCACTCACAGGATGAGTGGCGCTGCCCAATACTGTCACTATGGTAGTGTGTCCACTCACAGGATGAGTGACGCTGCCCAATACTGGCACACCAAACAGGAAGAATAAGGGTAAGATGTGTAGGGTTGTGCTCCGTTAAAGGACGGAGCACAACCAGGTATATTTTAATCATTTAGTTAACGTCGCAGTTAACTACTCTGTATTTATTGACCTTAAAGGAGCCTTTTATAAGTAACAATGGATTGCGATCTTAGACCAGCTTGCATGCATGGGTGTCAAGGTGAGACGCGTGAAATGGATTGCAGATTATCTTACAAGATGGATAGACAATGTCTTGTTTAATGGTCCTGTTTCGGGTCCAGTGAATATGGAACTTGGGGCCCTTCAAGAAGTCATGCTAGGACCCACAATCTTCAGCATTCTTAAGAATATCGTCGCTAATATCGAATATCCGGAAGGAATACGCGAAATTCCTTCGAGTTTTCAGTGAAAGTCGGAAATATAAATGATGTCCTGAGTCACGGCGTCACTTTATGAAAGATAAAAGTTCTAAACTCCTTGGAAGGAAATGCACTGAACTCGGTTTCATCGTCGCCACTTGAATAGTTTGACCACTATCGGTACCTCGGGATTATTGTCTTTTCTAGCACGGGAAGAAAGAGGAGCTCCATCTACGTCTCGTCTCTTATTGCTCTACGAGCCATGTTTTGGCATGGCCAGATGTCTCATGGCCCTGAGAGCCATGTCTTGGCATGGTCAGATGTCTCATGGCCCTGAGAGCCATGTCTTGGCATGGTCAGATGTCTCATGGCCCTGAGAGCCATGTCTTGGCATGGTCAGATGTCTCATGGCCCTGAGAGCCATGTCTTGGCATGGTCAGAGGTCTCATGGCCCTGAGAGCCATGTCTTGGCATGGTCAGAGGTCTCATGGCCCTGAGAGCCATGTCTTGGCATGGTCAGAGGTCTCATGGCCCTGAGAGCCATGTCTTGGCATGGTCAGAGGTCTCATGGCCCTGAGAGCCATGTCTTGGCATGGTCAGAGGTCTCATGGCCCTGAGAGCCATGTCTTGGCATGGTCAGAGGTCTCATGGCCCTGAGAGCCATGTCTTGGCATGGTCAGGAGCCTTTCTGTGTCATATATAAAGAGATGTACCTCATGTCATATGTGCGCTTCGACTATGCAGCATCAGGTATATGACCGGACTCCTTAAGCAGCATGAAAAGGTCTGAAAACCTACAAAATGAAGCCCTGAAGAACGTTCTTAGATGGCCCGAAACTGTTACATTCTCGTATCTACGAGAAGAGCTTGTGTCTTCCCAGTGTTTGAAGCAGTTCAGTGTTTGAATGCTAAGCTGCACTAAGATAGCCACAGACCTACAGTGATACTGCCAAGCAGGAGCTTTGTTCTGGGCTAATTACAAAATGATAACAAGGGTAGCACAAGGTGGAATGACCTATCAGTTTGTTACCTTGAAGAAGGTAGACATTCTTGAAGACATTCTTGAAGACATTCTTGAACACATTTTTGACGACATTTCTGAAAACATTTTTGAAGACATTTTTTAAGACATTCTTGAAGATATTCTTGACAACATTCTTGAAGACATTTTTGAAGACATTTTTGAAGACATTTTTGAAGACATTCTTGAAGACATTCTTGAAGACATTCTTGAAGACATTCTTGAAGACATTCTTGAAGACATCTTGAGTTGATTTCGGGGCTTTAGTGTCCCCGCGGCCCGGTCCTCGACCAGGCCTCCACCCCCAGGAAGCAGCCCATGACAGCTGACTAACTCCCAGGTACCTATTTACTGCTAGGTAACAGGGGCATAGAGTGAAAGAAACTCTGCCCAGCGTTTCTCGCCGGCGCCCAGGATCGAACCCGGGACCACAGGATCACGTGTCCAGCGTGCTGTCCGCTCGGCCGACCGGCCCCTACAGGCTCATGCCAGTAGGGAGGTCACCTCGCTGGGAGGAGGAACGATTAAGATTATTGTTAGTTAGCTAAATATGAACAAAAATTTCCAGCATGTTACCAAAAAAATAAAGAGACAAGACAGAATTAGACTCCTTCCAACACCGATGGATCTGTTAATCCTGATATTGGCCCGGCTAATTACACTAATCAGGAATAAGGTCTTTCAAGACGGAAATGAAGAAAAAGTACGGATAAACTATGCTTCATTAATGCAAGCAGAGTTAAGTACTATTGTTATGATATTAAGATGCCTCAAAAGTAACACAAGATCTGCATACATTAAAAGACACGCGACAAATCCTTGAAACTCAACCAGAAAACTGAGGAACGGTCACTAATATAAGGAGTGGTGAGGATCCTCTGGAAACAGGAAAGGGTGATTAAGTTGCTGTAGATTCTCTCCCACTTTGGAATCTGTTGGAACAAACGGGCCCAAATCTACACAGTAAAATAACAACATACTGGAGTGAACGATATGGAAGAAAATACAGAATAGAACCAGTGAGGAGCAGAGGTGCCATAGGCACAATCAGAGAACACTGTATAAACATCAGAGGTCCGCGGTTGTTCAACGTCCTCCCAGCAAGCATAAGAAATATTGCCGGAACAACCGTGGACATTTTCAAGAGGAAACTAAATAGTTTTCTCAAAGAAGTGCCGGACCAACCGGGCTGTGGTGAATATGTGGGCCTGCGGGCCGCTCCAAGCAACAGCCTGGTGGACCAAACTCTCACAAGTCAAGCCTGGCCTCGGGCCGGGCTTGGGCAGTAGAACTCCCAGAACCCCATCAAGCAGGTATATGTGGGCCTGCGGGCCGCTCCAAGCAACAGCCTGGTGGACCAAACTCTCACAAGTCAAGCCTGGCCTCGGGCCGGGCTTGGGGAGTAGAAGAACTCCCAGAACCCCATCAAGCAGGTATATGTGGGCCTGCGGGCCGCTCCAAGCAACAGCCTGGTGGACCAAACTCTCACAAGTCAAGCCTGGCCTCGGGCCGGGCTTGGGCAGTAGAAGAACTCCCAGAACCCCATCAAGCAGGTATATGTGGGCCTGCGGGCCGCTCCAAGCAACAGCCTGGTGGACCATCAAGCAGGGCACATGATCATTCAGACCACAGCACCGTGACAAGGTAACTGAGGAAAGAACGATAGAAGAACAAGTCAGTGAACCTGAACACTAGAACAATGCAGTGGCGGTTGACAGCCTCAGTCATTATGAACGAAAAGAAGGTGGCGGAAAGAGATAATCTGAAATTGCAAGAATTCGTCTTGAAAACAAAAACTTATGGAGATTATGAATGGAAACGACAGCGGAGCAGAGGAGCTGCAGGTTGTGTGCCATAGGAGGAGGACACCGCCTTGACCACTGCCTGAGAGACTTTGCCCACTCAAGAAACAAGAGAAATTTTGCATTGTATAATAAATTTTACATGAGAAATTTTGCATTGTATAATAAATTTTACATGAGAAATTTTGCATTGTATAATAAATTTTACATTGAGCTCAGACAAAATATATTTGCCAATTATTATAAGATATTGTAAGGTTAAGTGTTAGTAAATACTAATCTCTTTGTTTGAGGAGCTGTTCACTTGAGACAGTTAAGCAAGTCCCAGCTGTGTCTGGGTACAAGTGACAGGATGAACAACCCAGCGGGTTTTCTTCCTACTGGGGAGTGTTGTACATGCTGCTATGGCAGTGTATTCACTCAGAGGATGGCGCTGCCCAATACTGTCGCTATGGTAGTGTGTCCACTCACAGGATGAGTGGCGCTGCCCAATACTGTCACCATGGTAGTGTGTCCACTCACAGGATGAGTGACGCTGCCCAATACTGTCACCATGGTGGTGTGTCCACTCACAGGATGAGTGACGCTGCCCAACAAACTCGTCCTTCCAAGCAGAATCTATTAAACATATATGAGACTGAATATCAGTGCCTCACGTGTTTCAATATATCCGAGAATATTTCAACAAATACCACTGGAACACAAGCAGAGGTTTGTGTTCCAGTGTTTGTGTGTTCCAGTGTTTGTGTTTCTTTCCAACGCCCCAAAGCCCAACCCCCGGCCCGGGGGTTGGGCTTTGGGGCGTTGGAAAGCTCTCTAAACATGCAAAAACCATTCTACAACGAAGGGCTTCCTCTGGCCCACTCTAGAGGACTGGCCCGCCCCGCCTCACCACGAGAGGGCTGGCCCACCACCAGAGGGTGGCCCACCACCAGAGGGCTGGCCCTCCCCCACCCACCACCGGAGGCGGTCAGACCACTGGCGGGACTGCCCACGTAGCAAGGTGTTGGCCGGGGTTGTAATGACGGTGCTCCATGTCTGCCGGATGATTCAAGGCGCATGTCCACAGAATGAACCTTCTCACCCCCTCGGCGAATAGCTCACTAGTCGGTGAGTATCGTTCACAGAGCGCCGCGATCAGCGGGAGAAGCTGGACCAAGATATTTGGAAAAATGTGAAAAGATAGGAAGCGGAGGCCAGGACCACCAGGAAGGGTTGACACCGAACTGGCCGCTTGAGACGCCGCGCTGCCGGACGCACGATAACATCTCCACTCCTCCCCCCTCACACACCTCAACATATTCCCTCATTAACTGCCCAAATGACGGATATTAATAAACTCACTACCGATAAGGAATTTGGACAAATAATTTACATAATTGGTTTATCGAATCAGTCGGAAAAGGACTTGGGAAGCAACGAAGAACAGGAATTCTGTTTTCCCGCCCAAAACAACTTGATGTTTGGAAGGTAACATTAGAGCGGGAGATGAGAAGCGCCGGTGCTGTCCTCAACACTCCATGATTGTCCCTCCTGTGAGGCTGAAGGAGGCAGGCACTCCTCCCTCATCACATTTCCATTGGTAAATGTGACACTTGGGAGGAGGAGAGGCAGCCGTAGTCGCCATATTTCAGCACAATACTGCTCGCCCCCGCGACAAAAGGCGGTCGCCTTGCGCATCAAGGCGGCGGGTTTGATCCCTGCTGACTTTGTCTTATTAAATTATAGTGGCGTCTTATCGTGAATGGTCCATTGATACTCCCCTTCTCTCCTCTGGTTAGGTGTGTGTACTCGCCACTGGCAGGGGTTGAGCTTTGGTTCTTTGGTCCCGCCTCTCAACTGTCAATCAACTGGTGTACAGATTCCTGAGCCTATTGGGCTCTATCATATCTACACTTGAGACTGTTTATGGAGTCAGCCTCCACCACATCACTGCCTAATGCATTCCATTTATTAACTACTCTGACACTGAAAAAATTCTTTCTATCGTCCCTGTGGCTCATCTGGGTATTAAGTTTCCACCTGTGTCCCCTTGTTCGTGTTCCACACGTGCTGAAGAGTTTGTCTTTTTGTACCCTGTCTATTCCCCTGAGAATTTTGTAGGTGGTTATCATGTCTCCCCTTACTCTTCTGTTTTCCAGGGATGTGAGGTTCAGCTCCTTTAGCCTTTCCTCGTAGCTCATTCCTCTACGAGGTCAACTGGTGTACAGGTTCCTGAACCTACTGGGCTCTATCATATCTACATTTGAAAATGTGTATGGAGTCTGTGTGTACTCACCTATTTGTGCTCACGTAGAGCCTGCAGGATCAAGCTCTAGCTCTTGGACCCCGCTTTTCTAGCCGTTGGTTGTCTAATACGATGACCTGGCTTATTCCCCTATCATTCCTACTTTTAAAGTTATGAAGGGAGTTGGCCTCTACAATCTGCTCCTTTAGGTCATTCCATTTACTCACTTCCATCACGCTGAAAGAAAACATTCTAACATCTCTGTGACACATCCGAGTCTCAAGCTTCCATCCGTGTTCCCCCTTGTTCTGTTATTCCTTGTAAACATTTCCTCTGTTTCCACCCTGTCAATCCCTCTAAGTACTTTATACGTCTGAATCATGTCTCCTCCTCCCCTCCTCCTTTCTAACGTCGTCAGGTTTAGTTCCTTCAATCTGTCTTTGTACCTCATCCCTCGCAACTCTGGGACGAGTCTCGTTGCAAACTTCTGCTGCACCTTTTCGAGCTTCTTTAAATGTTTTATTAGATGGAGCTCCAGGATGGTGCTGCATACTCTAAGACTGGTCTCACATAGGCTGTATACAGTCATCTAAAAGCCTCCTTATTCAGGTTTCTGAAGGATGTTCTGACTTTTGCCAGCGTAGAGTCTGTATGCCGCTGACATTATTCTATTTATATGAGCCTCTGGAGTTAGGTTTGGTGGCATGACCACTCCCAGGTCTTGTTCTCTAGTCGTTATAGGGAGGTAGTTTCTCTTCATCGTGTATTGACCTTGCGGTTTCTCGACTCCTTTTCCCATTTCCATCACCTTACACTTCCTGATGTTGAACTCTAGAAGCCATTTCTCAGACCAACTTTGCATCCTGTTTAGGTCTTCCTGGATAATCTTACAATCCTCATCTGTCTCAATCCTCCTCATTAGTTTTGCATCATCGGCAAACATTAATACATAAGACTCAACTACTGCAGTCAAATCGTTTACATAAATAAGGAATAGTATGGGACCCGGCACCGATCCTTGAGGCACTCCGCTTGTTACTCTACGCCAGTCCCACTCATCGCACCTCCTTACCTTGAGGTTACCTTGAGGTGTTTTCGGGGCCCAGCGTCCCCACGGCCCGGTCGTTGACCAGGGCTCCTCGTTGCTGGACTGGTCAACCAGGCTGTTGGACGCGGCTGCTCGAAGCCTGACGTATGAGTCACAGCCTGGTTGATCAGGTATTCTTTGGAGGTGCTTATCCACTTCTCTCTTGAACACTGTGAGGGGTCGGCCAGTTATGTCCCTTATGTGTAGTGGAAGCGTGTTGAACAGTCTCGGGCCTCTGATGTTGATAGTTCTCTCTTGAACACTGTGAGGGGTCGGCCAGTTATGTCCCTTATGTGTAGTGGAAGCGTGTTGAACAGTCTCGGGCCTCTGATGTTGATAGTTCTCTCTTGAACACTGTGAGGGGTCGGCCAGTTATGCCCCTTTTGTGTAGCGGAAGCGTGTTGAACAGACTCGGGCCTCTGATGTTGATAGTTCTCTTTTGAACACTGTGAGGGGTCGGCCAGTTATGTCCCTTATGTGTAGTGGAAGCGTGTTGAACAGTCTCGGGCCTCTGATGTTGATAGTTCTCTCTTGAACACTGTGAGGGGTCGGCCAGTTATGTCCCTTATGTGTAGTGGAAGCGTGTTGAACAGTCTCGGGCCTCTGATGTTGATAGTTCTCTCTTGAACACTGTGAGGGGTCGGCCAGTTATGTTCCTTATGTGTAGTGGAAGCGTGTTGAACAGTCTCGGGCCTCTGATGTTGATAGTTCTCTCTTGAACACTGTGAGGGGTCGGCCAGTTATGTCCCTTATGTGTAGTGGAAGCGTGTTGAACAGTCTCGGGCCTCTGATGTTGATAGTTCTCTCTTGAACACTGTGAGGGGTCGGCCAGTTATGTCCCTTATGTGTAGTGGAAGCGTGTTGAACAGTCTCGGGCCTCTGATGTTGATAGTTCTCTCTTGAACACTGTGAGGGGTCGGCCAGTTATGTCCCTTATGTGTAGTGGAAGCGTGTTGAACAGTCTCGGGCCTTTGATGTTGATAGTTCTCTCTTGAACACTTGAGGGGTCGGCCAGTTATGTCCCTTATGTGTAGTGGAAGCGTGTTGAACAGTCTCGGGCCTATGATGTTGATAGAGTTCTCTCTCAGAGTACCTGTTGCACCTCTGCGTTTCAACGGGGGTATTCTGCACATCCTGCCATGCCTCCTGGTCTCATGTGGTGTTATTTCTGTGTGCAGGTTTGGGACCAGCCCCTCTACTATTTGCCACGTGTAAATTATTATGTATCTCTCCCGCCTGCGCTCAAGAAAATACAGATTTAGGCTCTTTAGTCGGTCCCAATAGTTTAGATGTTTTACTGAGAGGATTCTAGCAGTAAAGGATCTCTGCACGCTCTCCAGGTCAGCAATTTCTCCAGCTTTGAAAGGGGCTGTCATTGTGCAGCAGTACTCCACTCTAGAGAGCACTAGCGTCTTGAAAAGTATCATCATTGGTATAGCATCTCTAGTGTGAAAAGTTCTTGTTATCCAACCTGTCATTTTTCTTGCAGTTGTGACGGCTACTTTATTGTGTTCTTTAAAGGAAAGGTCTTCCGACATGAGTTCACCCAGATCCTTTATATTGCCTTTCCGTTCTGTTATGATTTGCCTGAGTTTTGTACGTGGTTTCCGTTTTTATATTTTCATTTTTTCCATAGCGCATGAGCTGGAACTTATCTTCGTTAAACACCATATTATTTTCAGTAGCCCATAGAAAAGCCTGATTTACGTCTGATTGGAGGTTTGCCGTGTCCTCTATGTTGCCTACTCTCATTAAAATCCTAGTGTCATCTACAAAGGATGATACAGTTCTATAGATTGTTTCATTGTCTATGTCCGATATGAGGATGAGAAAAATTACTCGAGCAAGCACAGTACCCTGGGGGACTGAGTACTGGAGCAAGCACAGTACCCTGGGGAACTGAGTACTGGAGCAAGCACAGTACCCTGGGGGCCTGAATACTGGAGCAAGCACAGTACCCTGGTTAACTGAGTACTGGAGCAAGCACAGAACCCTGAGGGACTGTACTGTAGCAAGCACAGTACCCTGGGAGACTGAGTACTAGAGCAAGCACAGTACCCTGGGGGACTGAGTACTGGAGCAAGCACAGTACCCTGGGGGACAGAGTACTGGAGCAAGCACAGTACCCTGGGGGAGTGAGTACTGGAGCAAGCACAGTACCCTGGGGGACTGAATACTGGAGCAAGCACAGTACCCTGGGAGACTGAGTACTGGAGCAAGCACAGAACCCTGAGGGACTGAGTACTGGAGCAAGCACAGTACCCTGGGGGACTGAGTACTGGAGCAAGCACAGTACCCTGGGGGACAGAGTACTGGAGCAAGCACAGTACCCTGGGGGACTGAGTACTGGAGCAAGCACAGTACCCTGGGGGACTGAGTTCTGGAGCAAGCACAGTACCCTGGGGGACAGAGTACTGGAGCAAGCACAGTACCCTGGGGGACTGAGTACTGGAGCAAGCACAGTACCCTAGGGGACTGAGTACTGGAGCAAGCACAGTACCCTGGGGGACTGAGTACTCGAGCAAGCACAGTACCCTGGGGGACTGAGTACTGGAGCAAGCACAGTACCCTGGGGACTGAGTACTCGAGCAAGCACAGTACCCTGGGGGACTGAGTACTCGAGCAAGCACAGTACCCTGGGGGACTGAGTACTGGAGCAAGCACAGAACCCTGAGGGACTGTACTGTAGCAAGCACAGTACCCTGGGAGACTGAGTACTGGAGCAAGCACAGTACCCTGGGAGACTGAGTACTGGAGCAAGGACAGTACCCTGGGGGACTGAGTACTGGAGCAAGCACAGTACCCTGGGGGACTGAGTACTGGAGCAAGCACAGTACCCTGGAGGACTGAATACCGGAGCAAGCACAGTACCCTGAGGGACTGTACTGGAGTAAGCACAGTACCCTGGGGGACTGAGCTCTTCACGGATGATGGTCCAGATTTTATTTTGTTGACTATTACACATTGGGTTCTGTTAGTCAGGAAATTGTAGATCCATCTGCCTATTTTTCCGGTAATTCCTTTTGAACGCATTTTATGTGCAATAACACCATAGTCACATTTATCAAAAGCTTTTGCAAAATCTGTGTAAATTACATCAGCATTTTCTTTGTCTTCCATAGCATCTAATGCCATATCATAGTGGTCCAGCAACTGCGACAGGCAAGAGCACCCTGTTCTGAAACCATGTTGTCCGGGGTTATGGCGATGCTGTGATTCCATGTATTTTGTGATCTTACTTCTTAGCACTCTCTCAAAGATTTTTATGATGTGTGATATTAGTGCTTGTATTTTTTTTTTGTCTGTAATTTTTTGCCTCTACCTTATGTCCTCCTTTATGGAGTGGTGTTATCTCTGCAGTTTTTAGTATGTCAGGGATAACGCCAGCATCTAGGCTTTGTCTCCACAGAATGTGAAGGGTCTGCGATAATTTTTTTTTTTTACAGTTATTGATGAATATGGAGTTCCAAGAGTCAGGGCCTGGTGCATAGTGCATAGGAATATTGTTTATGGCTCCTTCAAAATCCAGTGGGGATAGGGTGACATATGATATATGATTTGATGTTGGTATCATATCCATGATTTTTTTTTTTTTTTTTTTGAAAGTTCCATCTCCCTTTCGCAGGGGCCCGATACTAGATGTGGGTTTTTATCTTGATTTTGAATAGGAGAAAAGATATTTCGGATTTATCTCTATTTCTGGTCTATATTTCTGGTTTTGAAGGTCTATTATCCGTGCTTGTCAGGACTTCTATTATAACTCTCACTGTCACTCTCTGACACCTGTCCCTTAGGTAATTCCTCACTCATGTTAATGCGTTTCTATCTACCCCTCTCAAGTTTGTATAGTAGCCTCCAGTACTATACAGTACCTCCAGTGTGGTACTGTATCGAAGTCTTTTTGACAGTCCAGAAATATGCAATCTGCCCAGCTTTCGTTGTCTTGCCTTATTTTCGTTACCTTATCCTAAAACTCCAGGAGGTTCGTCAGGCAGGATTTCCCCTTCTCTAAACCCGTGTTGTTGTTTACTTACAAACCTAATTATTTGTACTCATCTAGTTGTGCTTGCGGGGGTTGAGCTCTAGCTCTTTGGTCCCGCCTCTCAACTGTCAATCAACTGTTGTACAGATTCTTGAGCCTACAATCATATCTACATTTAAAATTGTGTATGGAGTCAGCCTCCACCACATCACTGCCTAATGCATTCCATTTGTCTACTACTCTGACACTGAAAACATTATTTCTAACGTCTCTACGGCTCATTTGGGCACTCAATTTCCACCTGTGTCCCCTAGTGCGTGTGCCCCTTGTGGTAAATAGCCTGTCTTTATCTACCCTATCAATTTCTCTGACAATCTTGTATTTGGTGATCATTTCCCCCCTCTAACTCCTCTGTCTCCCAGTGATGTGAGGTTTAATTCCCGTAGTCTCTCCTCGTAGCTCATACCCCTCAGTTCGGGTACTAGTCTGGTGGCAAACCTTTGAACCTTCTCCAGTTTAGTCTTATGCTTGACTAGATATGGACTCCATGCTGGAGCTGCATACCCCAGGATTGGTCTGACATGTGGTATACAAAGTTCTGAAAGATTCCTTACATAAGTTTCAAAAGGCCGTTCTTATCTTAGCCAACCTGGCATATGCCGCTGATGTTATCCTCTTGATATGAGCTTAAGGGAACAGGTCTGACGTGATATCAACCCCCAGGTCTTTCTCTCTCTCGGACTCTTGAAGTATTTCATCTCCCAAATAATACCTTGTATCTGGTCTCCTGCTTCCTACACCTATCTTCATTGCATTGCATTTGCTTGGATTAAACTCTAACAACCATTTGTTCGACCATTCCTGCAACTTGTCCAGGTCTTCTTGAAGCCTCAAGCTGTCCTCCTCTGTCTTAATCCTTCTCATAATTTTGGCGTCGTCAGCAAACATTGAGAGGAATGAGTCTATACCCACAGGGAGATCATTTACGTATATCAGATGTGTGTGTGTGTGTGTGTGTGTGTGTGTGTGTGTGTGTGTGTGTGTGGGTGGGTGTGCGTGCGCGTGTGCGTGTAGTTGCGTGTGCGTGCTCACGAAGCAGCTATCCTTCACACACACATTCTCCGGCTGACATAAGGCTTGCTTTCCTCTGTTCTGGCCCACACATAGTACCAGTGTATCCTTATCCGTCCGTAGTTAGTTTACGGCGTTAACTTAGACAGATATTTCATCGCAGATACAGACCTCAACCTCAACAGTTTACTCTATTGGAATCATGCTGTAGGCTTATGTAGACATATGCTGTATACTTCAGTAGTTACACACAGAAATCACAATAGCATGATGCATCAATGAACAAATCCACAACGGCCGTGACAAGGATTCGAACCTACGCCTGAAAGCATCCCAGACGCTGCCTTAATCGACTGAGCTACGGCATGGTCAAAAGAGTTGAAAGCAGTAGTTCTACTGAACTTACTTAGATCCAAGTAAGTTCAGTACTTTTCATTTCCCTTTGTGTGTATTTATACCTCAATAAACTTGCTTCAATTTCAATTTCAATCTGGCTGACGACGGCTGGTGCCCATTAACACCTCCAGGAGTCTCCGCTAAACCTCTTCCTGCCTAATTGTCATCATAAGTGTAGTGTCACAAGAAATCAAGGGTACAAATGATCCAATGTTTTTAGCTAAGTAGTTGACGTATATTATGAAGGCTGTGGATCTCATTCCGTGTCGTTAGGAACACTACTATACCCTCTCTCCTCTCACAAGTACCCGCGGTCTCCGGCCGGATTTCACCCATCCCAATACGCGTCTATTTATACTAGCTTTAGCTTTCAATTTTATATACGAACCTTTCATGCTGGACTGTGTCGAACGCTTTCTGGCAGTTATGGAAAACACATTCAACCTTCACTTCAATTTTTGTATCATTTCTTCATATTTCTACATTTGTTATGATATATTTGTACATTTCTACATTTGTTTGAATCATTTAACATATATACATTTCTTCCTTTACACATGTCTACACTTCAATTTTGTATCATTTATATTTCATCAAAAAACTGTAATGCATTTCTTAGGCATGATCGACTTTTACTGAATTCATGTTTGTGTATACTTATGTACGTTTTAATAGTCTATTTGTGTGTATTTCCGTGTGCGTTTTTGTGAGGTCGTGTGTATATGTTTGTATATGTGTGTTCGTGTAAATGTTTTTGCGAATTTTTCTATTTTTCAGTGTGTTTGTGTATGTGTATTATCACAGAGGGGGGGGGGTCAGACATAAACAAAATGCATTTGCTATACAATATTGAAATGCCAACCATATATATATATATATATATATATATATATATATATATATATATATATATATGAATGAGGTGATTTGGTAAAATGCTATGCCCAAGATAACTATCCGAGTGCCGGCGGTGGGGTGGTTCATATAGCCTCGGCTATCACCTCATTATGTCCGGTCGTGATGGTCAAGTGGATTAAGGCGTCTTGTACATACCAGTTGCGTTGCTTCTGGGAGTATGGGTTCGAGTCACTTCTGGGGTGTGAGTTTTCAGTTATATATATATATATATATATATATATATATATATATATATATATATATATATATATATATATATATATATGGTAGACCAGACCATAATTGCTGTCATGTTTGCCTAATGGTGGGCTTTAAGACCTATATTAACTACAGGCGGACAACTATCATCACTACAATAGTTTACTGCCCAACCAGCAAAGCTGATTTGAGTCCGGAATTATATTTAACACTCCGGTAAAGTCTTAAGTAAATAACTCTGAGAAGCGGAGTACACACATCAAGGTACATATATTATATATTGTTGTATATAATTATATATTCCGTCTCTCTAGTGTGGGCAGCATCAATGGCCGACTCTAGCCGTGTTCAGCGGCGCGTTCTGCGGGCAATTACGGGGGTCCCACGGAACACAATACGGACCACACAGACACACTAATTACCGACCAGCATTAATAACAGAACTCACTTACGCAAGAGTCATAAATTCTCCCGTTGGTGGTATCGGTACTCCTCAAGGATTGTTACCGTATAACACATTAGAGACTGTCTATAATGGCTCATTTTCTGTCCTGGACGGTATAACAGCGGTCCGGGTCTTGTGTACACACTCACACGCACACACACAAATGTAGATATGATAGAGCCCAGTAGGCTCAGAAATCTGTACACCAGTTGATTGACACTTGAGAGGTGGGACCAAAGAGCCAAAGCTCAACCCCCGCAAGCACAAATAGGTGAGTACACATTGTTAGGAGAGGAGATGACCCAAGACAAGAGACTAATAGATATAGAGGTGACAACAGGGGAGGTAATGAAACAGTTGACAACACTGGATGAAACTAAAGCAGTTGGACCAGACAATGTATCACCGTGGATACTAACAGAAGCAGCACAGGCCCTCAGCGTGCCTCTGGCAAGGATCTTTAGTGAGTCACTTACGAAGGGAGAGTTGCCCAGTGGCTGGAAAAAGGCAAATGTGGGACCAATTTTCAGGGAAGGAGATTGGAATACTTAACTACAGACCAATATCACTGACAAGCATCCTCTGTAAAGTACTTGGAATAATAATCAGGTTAAGACTAGTGTTACGGCCCTATTGGGTCGCAACTGGGCTCTTCTCTGATGTTAGTAGAGTTTGGGTATCCGGCCCCAAGCTAGTAATGGCTTTCAAGGGGTGCGTTCCATAACGCAAGTTAAATTAAAGGGGAAGGGATACAAATGCACTAATTTAAGTATGTATAATCACCACCACCATAAATAAATATAACACAGTCACACGGGGTTATATATACACTCTAATGTACAGAATTGTCTTCCTCTGAAGACATAGGATGCTCCACGGTGCTCACGATGAGTAGCCCTGGTTCTCTTCTTTGGCCCATGAAGAATCCTCTGATTCTCTCAGCGAATCTACCCTGGCCACAGGCCAGCCAAATCACAGTCCCACTGGGTGCACCGTCGTGGAGGCCTTCAACCACAAATCCAGCCTGTAGCTGGCAGGTTCCAATCAGCTCCGCTGCGTAGGCCACTCCACGACCGATACTAGGGTTGCGAGCCCTAGGCAGGAGCCTCGTGTGATTCCGCTGATCACTCTCCTCTCTCAACACCCCAGTGGCTAGTCTTCTCCACCAGCCAGCCCCGGGTACGACAATTCCTGGTACTGCCACGTCACAGGCAGGCTAACACACTCAACAGTGTTCATCC